>NC_091288.1:130691787-131009537 GCF_032444005.1 Ranitomeya imitator | reverse complement strand
TCATATTTCCCCATAGCTGTGCCATATAGTGCTCTGCACCGTTCATATTTCCCCATAGCTGTGCCATATAGTGCTATGCACGTTCATATTTCCCCATAGCTGCCATATAGTGCTCTGCACCGTTCATATTTCCCCATAGCTGTGCCATATAGTGCTCTGCACCATTCATTATTGCCCCATAGCTGTGCCATATAGTGCTCTGCACCGTTCATTATTGCCCCATAGCTGTGCCATATAGTGCTCTGCACCGTTCATATTTCCCCATAGCTGTGCCATATAGTGCTCTGCACCGTTCATTATTTCCCCATAGCTGTGCCATATAGTGCTCTGCACCGTTCATATTTCCCCATAGCTGTGCCATATAGTGCTCTGCACCGTTCATATTTCCCCATAGCTGTGCCATATAGTGCTATGCACGTTCATATTTCCCCATAGCTGCCATAGTGCTCTGCACCGTTCATATTTCCCCATAGCTGTGCCATATAGTGCTCTGCACCGTTCATTATTGCCCCATAGCTGTGCGATATAGTGCTCTGCACCGTTCATTATTGCCCCATAGCTGTGCCATATAGTGCTCTGCACCGTTCATATTTCCCTATAGCTGTGCCATATAGTACTCTGCACCGTTCATATTTCCCCATAGCTGTGCCATATAGTGCTCTGCACCGTTCATTATTGCCCCATAGCTCTGCCATATAGTGCTCTGCACCGTTCATTATTGCCCCATAGCTGTGCCATATAGTGCTCTGCACCGTTCATTATTGCCCCATAGCTGTGCCATATAGTGCTCTGCACCGTTCATATTTCCCCATAGCTGTGCCATATAGTGCTCTGCACCGTTCATTATTTCCCCATAGCTGTGCCATATAGTGCTCTGCACCGTTCATATTTCCCCATAGCTGTGCCATATAGTGCTCTGCACCGTTCATATTTCCCCATAGCTGTGCCATATAGTGCTATGCACGTTCATATTTCCCCATAGCTGCCATAGTGCTCTGCACCGTTCATATTTCCCCATAGCTGTGCCATATAGTGCTCTGCACCGTTCATTATTGCCCCATAGCTGTGCGATATAGTGCTCTGCACCGTTCATTATTGCCCCATAGCTGTGCCATATAGTGCTCTGCACCGTTCATATTTCCCTATAGCTGTGCCATATAGTACTCTGCACCGTTCATATTTCCCCATAGCTGTGCCATATAGTGCTCTGCACCGTTCATTATTGCCCCATAGCTCTGCCATATAGTGCTCTGCACCGTTCATATTTCCCCATAGCTGTGCCATATAGTGCTCTGCACCGTTCATATTTCCCCATAGCTGTGCTATGCACGTTCATATTTCCCCATAGCTGTGCCATATAGTGCTCTGCACCGTTCATATTTCCCCATAGCTGTGCCATATAGTGCTCTGCACCGTTCATATTTCCCCATAGCTGTGCCATATAGTGCTCTGCACCGTTCATATTTCCCCATAGCTGTGCTATGCACGTTCATATTTCCCCATAGCTGTGCCATATAGTGCTCTGCACCGTTCATATTTCCCCATAGCTGTGCTATGCACGTTCATATTTCCCCATAGCTGCCATATAGTGCTCTGCACCGTTCATATTTCCCCATAGCTGTGCCATATAGCACTATAGCTCTGCACTGCATTTCATTATTGCCCCATAGCTGTGCCATATAGTGCTCTGCACCGTTCATATTTCCCCATAGCTGTGCCATATAGTGCTCTGCACCGTTCATATTTCCCCATAGCTGTGCCATATAGTGCTCTGCACCGTTCATATTTCCCCATAGCTGTGCCATATAGTGCTCTGCACCGTTCATTATTGCCCCATAGCTGTGCCATATAGTGCTCTGCACCGTTCATATTTCCCTATAGCTGTGCCATATAGTGCTCTGCACCGTTCATATTTCCCCATAGCTGTGCCATATAGTGCTCTGCACCGTTCATTATTGCCCCATAGCTGTGCCATATAGTGCTCTGCACCGTTCATTATTGCCCCATAGCTGTGCCATATAGTGCTCTGCACCGTTCATTATTGCCCCATAGCTGTGCCATATAGTGCTCTGCACCGTTCATATTTCCCTATAGCTGTGCCATATAGTGCTCTGCATCGTTCATATTTCCCCATAGCTGTGCCATATAGTGCTCTGCACCGTTCATTATTGCCCCATAGCTCTGCCATATAGTGCTCTGCACCGTTCATTATTTCCCCATAGCTGTGCCATATAGTGCTCTGCGCCGTTCATATTTCCCCATAGCTGTGCCATATAGTGCTCTGCGCCGTTCATATTTCCCCATAGCTGTGCCATATAGTGCTCTGCGCCGTTCATATTTCCCCATAGCTGTGCCATATAGTGCTCTGCACCGTTCATATTTCCCCATAGCTGTGCCATATAGTGCTCTGCACCGTTCATATTTCCCCATAGCTGTGCCATAGTGCTCTGCGCCGTTCATATTTCCCCATAGCTGTGCCATATAGTGCTCTGCGCCGTTCATATTTCCCCATAGCTGTGCCATATAGTGCTCTGCACCGTTCATATTTCTCCATAGCTGTGCCATATAGTGCTCTGCACCGTTCATATTTCCCCATAGCTGTGCCATATAGTGCTCTGCACCGTTCATATTTCCCCATAGATGCTCCACATAAATCTGTGCCATTGCTGCTGCTGCAATAAAAAAAAAAAAGCCATACTCACCTCTCTTGCTTGCAGCTCCCGGCGTCTCTCCGCTCTGACTGATCAGGCAGAGGGCACCGCGCACACTATATGCGTCATCGCGCCCTCTGACCTGCACAGTCAGAGCGGAGAGACGCCAGGAAGATGGAGCGGCGCCCGCAGCTGGAACGGGGACAGATAAATATGCGATACTTACCTGGTCCCGGCGTCCGGCTCCTTCTCCCGCACAGCTGGTCTTCGGTGCCGCAGCTTCTTCCTCTATCAGCGGTCACCGTTACCGCTGATTAGAGAAATGATTATGTGGCTCCACCCCTATGGGAGGTGGAGCCGCCTATTCATTTCTCTAATGAGCAGTCCCACGTGACCGCTGAACAGTGGAAGAACTGCAGCACCGAAGACCGTGGGACAGGCGGGGAGCGCCAGGATCGCTGGAAGCAGTAAGTATGCCTCAGCGCCCTCACCCCCTCACCCGCCGACCCTGCCACCCACCTTGACTCGAGTATAAGCCGAGAGGGGCACTTTCAGCCCAAAAATTTGGGCTGAAAATCTCAGCTTATACTCGAGTATATATGGTATATAGCAGCCACATAGTATATGGCAGAGGCCACGTAGTATATAGCAAATACTGTGTGGCCTGTGCTATATACTATGTGGCTGCTATATACATACATACATATTGTAGAATACCCGATGCGTTAATACAGGCTACGCAGTATATAACAGTGGCCACGCAGTATATAACACAGCCCAAACAGTATATAACACAGCCCACATACTATATAACACAACCCACACAGTATATAGCAGCCACGCAGTATATAAGACAGGCCACGCGGTATATAACACAGGGCACGTAGTATATCACACAGCCCACGGAGTATATAACACAGCCAACGTACTATATAGCAGCCACGCAGTATATAACACAGGCGACGCAGTATATAACACAGCCCACGTAACATATAACACAGGGCACGTAGTATATAGCACAGCCCACGGAGTATATCACACAGCCCATGTAGTATATAGCAGCCACGCAGTATATAGCAGCCACGCAGTATATAGCAGCCACGCAGTATATAACACAGCCCACGCAGTATATAACACTGGCCACGTAATATATAGCACAGCCCACGGAGTATATCATACAGCCCATGGAGTATATAACACTGCCCATGTAGTATATAGCAGCCACGCGGTATATAGCACTGCCCATGCAGTATTTAGCAGTGTGGGCACCATATCCCTGTTAAAAAAAAAATAATTAAAATAAAAAATAGTTATATACTCACCCCGAGATCCAGCGAAACTCTGGCGATGCGCGCGCGGCTGCCGCCATCTCGCGAGACCGCTAAGTCTTCTGGGTAATTTCACAATGCATCTCTGGTAACGGAAGATGGCGGCCAGCGCATCGTCGGACGACGGAAGGTGAGAATAGCAGGTTTTTTGATTTTTTATTATTTTTAACATTACATATTTTTACTATTGATGCTGCTTAGGCAGCATCAATAGTAAAAAAGTTGGGGACACACAGGGTTAATAGCAGCGGTAACAGAGTGCGGTACCCGTGGCCCGTTACCGCTGGCATTAACCCTGTGTGAGCGGTGACTGAAGGGGATTACGGAGCGGGCACCGGGCACTGACTGCAGGGGAATAGGGGAGGGACTAATCAGACTGTGCCCGTCGCTGATTGGTCGCGGCAGCCATGACAGGCAGCTGGCGAGACCAATCAGCAATATGGGATTTCCGTTACGGAAGTTGCCGACAGAAAGACGAAAGTACCCCTTAGACAATTATATATATAGATGTTTAATTATTTAACAAAAAAAATTATGCTTTTTATCACATCACAGTGGTAGGTAGAGGGGGGCAAAGGTTCGTAACCTCTCATCGGCTTGCTTGCCCAGCGGTCATCGACGGGGCCTTTAGCGATGAGTCCGTTGCGAATTGTAATTGCCCTTCTCTACTTTTCAATTAATAAACTGACCAACCTGTTAATCCCATCCAGGCCTGTCTGTTTTTTTATTTCGGGATTGGAGGTAGGGGGGAAGGCACTGTTTATGACACACGGGTCTCTGCAGTCATCCTTTTTGTCCACTTTTGCCAATTTCTCACCCCTACAGCTAGTGTACAGTAGCATGTGTCTACAACCCACAGAAGTTGCTCAGGTAGTGCAGCTCATACAGGATAACCCATCAATGCGAGCTGTGGCAAGAAGGGTATCTGTGTTTAATAGCACGGAGTCCAGAGCATGGAGCAGATACCAAGAGACAGGCCAGTACACCAGGAGACGTGGAGGGGGCCATAGGAAGGGAACAACAGAGCAGCAGGGCTGCTACCGCCTCTTTTGTGCAAGGAGGAACAAGAGGAGCAGTGCCAGAGACCTGCAAAATTACCTTCAGCAGGCCACTAACCTCCATGTGTCTGCTCAAACTGTGAGAAAGAGACTCCATAAGGGTGGTATGAGAGCCCGACGTCTACAAGTGGATGTTGTGTTTACAGCCCAGCACCGTGAAGGGCGACTGGCATTTACCAGAGAAGGCCAAGATTCAACAATGGCGCCCTGTGTTCTTCACGGATGAGATAAGGATCACACTGAACACATGTCACATGTGACAAATGTGATATAGAGTCTGGAGATGCTATGGATAACGTTCTGATGCCTACAACATCCTTCAGCATGACGGATTTGGCAGTGGGTCAGTAATGGTGTGTGGAGGCATTTATTTAGAAGGTTGCACAGATCTTCATGTGCTAGCCAGAGTTACCCTGACTGCCATTAGGTACCAGGATGAGATCCTCAGGCCCATTTCGAGACCATATGCAGGAGCAGTGAGTCCGCCGTAGGTGGCTGAAGTGTGTCAGCAGTTCCTGCATGATGAAGGCGTTGATGCTATGGACTGGTCTGCCTGTTCCCCAGACCTGGATCCAATCAAGACTATCTGGGACATCATGTCTTGTTCCATCCAGTAACAAACAGATCAGAACTTGACTGATGCTTTACTCCTGTGGGAGGAGATCGCTCAGGAGAACATCCATCGCCTCATCCGATGCGTGCCAAGGCATTGTAGGGAGGTCATACAGGCACGTGGAGGCTACACTCACTACTGATTAAATGATTAAAGATTTGCAACTGGAATATTTCAGTGATGTCTAGGATGTGGTATTTTAGTGTTCCCTTATATACACACACATACTGTATACAGTCATGGCGAAACGTGTTAGCACACTTGAAATTGTTCCAGAAAATGAAGTACTTCTCTCAGAAAATTATTGTAGTGACCAAAAGTTTTGCTTTTTTTTTTAAAAAAAAGTGTGATTACTTCTATCTGTTGTTGTTATGCCATTATCTTGGTGATTTCAGTAAACCGGAAGCAAATGGTTGTCAGCTATAAGGATGAAAATTGTGTTTGACATTGTACTATCCCGTTATGTGTTAGTTTTCAACATTTGATGGGCCAAAGGTTTTGAGTATTTTGTCATGGATAGTCGAATTTTGCCTAACATTTTTATTTTTTTCTTGCTTTTGTGTTAAAACATGGCAAAGACAAAGCCAAAATTATCAACAGATGTCAGAAAGCTTATTATTCTGAGAGTGAAGTCAGGCAAAAGTAGTATTGAATGCACGAGTTCCAGTCAAGAAGTCTTTCATCTCTGCTAAGAATCAAAAGTCTGAGTTGAGTTTGCCAAATAATACAGCCAATGGACAGATTGGTCTAAGGTGTTGTGGTCAAATGAATCCAAGTTCAATCTGTTTGGTAGTGACAGACAGCACTATATATACACCGCTCAATTAGAAAACGTAATGACGTAAGGTACCAAACACCTACAGTGAAACATGGTGGTGGCAATGTAATGGTTTCAGGCTGCTTTTCTGCATCTGTCATTGGCCCTCTGCATAGAAATGATGGAAAGATAAATGCTACCATGTACAATGATATACTGGAGAATGTAATACTGCCACAAGGTAAAACCAAAGTAGGCAGGGGCTGGAAGTTGCAGCAAGACAATGATCCTAAGCACAACCCAATTTAGTGAAAAACTGGTTAGCAAAGAAAAATGTTCACCTGTTGCAATGGCCAAGCCAATCACTTGATTTAAACCCTATAGAGCACTTTTGGTATGAGTTGGGGTGATGAGTTGGGGCCCATACCCATAGCAATAAAGAGGAATTATTTGCAGATTTCTAAATGGAATACAACAAATCCCTCAGAATGTCTCAAATACCCTAGTGGCTTCAATGCCCCGTATATGTGGTGCAGTAATAAAGGCAAGAGGTTATGCTACAAAATATCAAGTAATGGCATTGTAAACAAAGAATTACTCTCTATGTAGTGATCAAAAATTAGTATATGCAAAACTTTTGGCAGTCAGTTTTCTTTTAGATAAATGACCATACCTATATTCTAAAGCATTTTGAATAAAATTAAGGTTTTGCACGATGACAACTTCATGCACTTTCAATTCATCACCAGGAAAATAGCATCACAACAACCAGACAGAAGTAATCACACTTTAAAAAAAAAAAAGCAAAACTTTTGGTCGCCACTGTATACACATTGGCAGTGTATCAAACACTTATTTTCCCCATACTAAAGATATAGAGATTTTGTAGTAGGTTGACTCACTCGGTTTCTTAAAGAGGTAGACACAGGAACAGCTAATATTAAAGGGAATCTGTCACCTCATATTTCGTATATATAAACTGCGGCCACCGCCATCAGGGGCTTATCTATAGCATTCTGTAATGCTGTAGATAAGCCCCCGATGTAACCTGAAAGATAAGAAAAACAAGTTAGATTATACTCACCCAGGGGCAGTCCCGATGCGGTCCAGTCCGATGGGTGTTGCGGTCCGGCGCCTCCCATCTTCATATGATGACGTCCTCTTCTTTGCTTCCTGCCGCAGCTCCTGTGTAGGTGTACTTTATACGCCCTGTTGAGGGCATAGCAAAGTACTGCAGTGCGCAGTCGCTGGGAAAGGTCAGAGAGGCCTGGCACCTGCGCACTGCAGTACTTTGCTCTGCCCTCAACAGGGCAGATGAAGTACGCCTGCGCCGGAGCCGCAGTGTGAAGACAAGAAGAGGACGTCATCATAAGATGGGAGGCCCTGGACCGCGACGCCCATCGAATCGGACTGCCCACCCAGGTGAGTATAATATAACCTCTTTTTCTTATCTTTCAGGATACATCGGGGGCTTATCTACAGCATTCCAGAATGCTGTAGATAAGCCCCTGATGCTGGTGGGCTTAGCTCATCGTCGATTTTGGGGGTGACAGGTTCCCTTTAAATTATTAACTGTTGTAAGCCCACCCCCATGCCACCCCAATTTCTTTATTTGTGCCTAGTCACTATCTGCACTAATACCCTCCCCCAATCCCTAGTTTAAACACTCCCCCAACCTTCTAGCCATTTTCTCACCCAGAACAGCTGCACCTTCCACATTGAGGTGCAGCCCCTCCCTAGAACCTATAGCCAACTGAGAAGTCAGATCAGCTCTCCTGGAACCCAAACCCCTCCTTCCTACAACAATTCTTAAGCCACTTATTAACCTCCATAATCTCCCGTTGCCTCTCTGGTGTGGCACTTGGTACAGGCAGCATGTCAGAAAATACCACGTTGGAGGTCCTTGCTTTAAGCTTACAGCCTAATTCCCTGAAATAATTTTTAAGGATCTTCTACCTACAGTACCTCTAACTTTGTCATTTGTGCCAATGTGCACCATGACCGCTGGGTCCTCACCAGCCCCTCCCAGTAATCTGTCCACCCGATCAGCAATGTGTCGGACTCGAGCGCCAGGTAGGCAGCACACTGTTTAATGAACCCTGTCTTTGTGACAGATTGCCCGTAATAATTGAATCCCCCACTACCAGCACCTGTCCGGCCTGCCCTGCTTTCCCCCCTTACTAGAGCAGACACTCCTCCGGCTCTCAGAGGACATGCCTGGCTGCAGCAGTGCTACCCTAGCAGTGACACCCCCTCATCTGCCAACTTAGCAAACTTATTGGGGTGTGCCAGATCAGGACTAGCCTCCCTGGCACTCTTCCCTCTACCAAGCCTTCCAGCTGTCACCCAGCTAGCTGCCTCTCTGTACAGCAGTTCCTTACTACCATCCTCCCCCACATCTATCCCACTGAGCAAACAAGAAAAAAAATCAGCTAAAAAGCCGTAGCCAGCTCACCAACCAGTTCATCAAGCACGGAGCAAGGAGATTCGTCCTGACCCAGACGCCAAGCAGCAGAAATTTACGAAAAACGTGGATACTCCAGCTCCAGTAAAATGATGAAATTCTTTATTGATCCAACATAGATATAAAAGGATAATCCTTAAGGTACCGTCACACTAAGCGACGCTGCAGCGATACCGACAACGATCCGGATCGCTGCAGCGTCGCTGTTTGGTCGCTGGAGAGCTGTCACACAAATAGGTCTCCAGCAACCAACTATGCCGGTAACCAGGGTAAACATCGGGTTACTAAGCGCAGGGTCGCGCTTAGTAACCCGATGTTTACCCTGGTTACCAGCGTAAAAGTAAAAAAAAAAAAACACTTCATACTTACCTTCCGCTGTCTGTCCCTCGGCGCTCTGCTTCTCTGCCCTGTGTAAGCACAGCGGCCGGAAAGCACAGCAGTGACGTCATCGCTCTGTTTTCCGGCCGCTGTGCTTACACAGGGCAGAGAAGCAGAGCGCCGAGGGACAGACAGCGGAAGGTAAGTATGTAGTGTTTGTTTTTTTTTTTTACTTTTACGCTGGTAACCAGGGTAAACATCGGGTTACTAAGCGCGGCCCTGTGCTTAGTAACCCGATGTTTACCCTGGTTACCAGCGAAGACATTGCTGAATCGGCGTCACACGCCGATTCAGCGATGTCAGCAGAAAGTCCAGCGACGAAATAAAGTTCTGGACTTTCTGCAGCGACCAACGACATCACAGCAGGATTCTGATCGCTGCTGTGTGTCAAACTGAACGATATCGCTAGCCAGGACGCTGCCACGTCACGGATCGCTAGCGATATCGTTCAGTGTGACGGTACCTTTACAGATAGTGGATAGAAACAGGTGATTACATGGATTATGGCAATGTGTTTCGATCACTATAGATCTTACTCATGCCCATACAATGTCACAAATGAATGCTACATATATAGCATCACTGGACCTATCACATACCAATCAATAGTCACATGACAAACTGGAAGGTCCTGAAATCTCGTATGTCAAAAAATCCAAATGCAATTATAAAACAACACATGAAAACGTGAGAACAGTTATTAAAATATAAACAATAAAATAATAATGGTACAAAATTTCATTCCTTTTGTTCAAACCCGCGGGGAACCGGGTATTCAGGTTATATATCCAGAAAGCCTCTCTGGTGAGTAAACGTCTCTTAATATCACCCCCGCGGCTATAAGTGAATTTTCTCAATGCCATGAATTCTAAGGGCTGTAGTATCACCATTATGCTTGACAACAAAATGTCTAGAGACCATTGAGATATTTCTATTTGTTATGTTACAACCGTTCACATCCCTAAGATGTTCAATGACACGCGTTTTTAGTTTGCATGTCGTGCAACCTATATAAGATACTTGACATGCCACACAATCTATATTGTATACTACGTTTTTAGTATGACAATTAATGAAACTATTTATATTATAATTTCTATTTTTTTCTGAGTTTTGAAAAGTACTGCCCAAATGCGAATGTGCACACGTGCTACATGCGGAAGTACCGAATTTAACCCCTTAACGACTGCTGATACGCCTTTTAACGGCGGCAGTTAAGGGTACTTAAACCACAGCGCCGTTAATTAACGGCGCTGTGGAAAAAGTAAATAGCTCCCCCCAGAGTCCGATTTTCTCCGGGGTCTCGGCTGCCAGGGGTAGCCAAGATCCCAGAGAACATGATTCGGGGTTTTTTTTACCGACCCCGCTTTTGCGATCGCCAGTAATTAACCGTTTACCGGCGATCGCAAAAAAAAAAAAAAACACGTGATTTCTTTTTAATTTCTCTGTCCTCCGATGTGATGTGAAAAGGGTCAGTGCGCCCGCCGGCTGGCACCGGGAGAATCTTTGGGGTCTCGGCTGCTGGAGTAGCCGAGACCCCAAAGAACATGATCGGGGTCGATTTTACCGACCACTGTTTTGCGATCGCCGGTAATTAACTGAAAAAAAAAAAAAAAAAAGTAATGTGTAATTCTCTGTCCTCTGATGTGATCACACATCAGAGGACAGAGAAATAGGGGGATTCGGGGACCCTATCATACTTACCGGTGTCCCTGGGTCCTCCTGCGTCCTCTCCTGCCCGCCGGCGTCTTCATGGGGAAAGAAAATGGTGGACGCATGCGCAGTGCGCCCGCCATCTGTCAGCCGGCAGGAGAAAGCAGTTGGGGCTAAAATTAGGGTTAGGGCTAGGGTTAGGGTTGGGGCTAAATTTAGGGTTAGGGTTGGGGCTAAATTTAGCGTTGGGGTTAAATTTAGGGTTAGGGTTGGGGCTAAATTTAGGGCTAGGCTTGGGGCTAAATTTAGAGTTAGGGTTGGGGCTAAATTTAGAGTTAGGCTTCTTTCACACTTACGTCGGTACGGGGCCGTCGTAATGCGTCGGCCCGACATACCGACGCACGTTGTGAAAATTGTGCACAACGTGGGCAGCGGATGTAGTTTTTCAACGCATCCGCTGCCCAATCTATGTCCTGGGGAGGAGGGGGGCGGAGTTACGGCCACGCATGCGGTCAGAAATGGCGGACGTGACGTACAAAAAAACGTTACATTGAAAGATTTTTTGTGCTGACGGTCCGCCAAAACACAACTGATCCAGTGCACGACGGACGCGACGTGTGGCCATCCATCACGATCCGTCGGCAATACAAGTCTATGGGCAAAAAAACGCATCCTGCGGGCATATTTGCAGGATCCGTTTTTTGTCCAAAACAACGGATGCCAAACGACACAAGTGTGAAAGTAGCCATAGGGCTAGGGTTGGAGCTAAAGTTAGGGTTAGAGTTGGGATTAGGGTTAGGGTTTGGATTAGGGTTGGTATTAGGGTTAGGGTTGGCATTAGGGTTACGCTTGGGATTAGGGTTAGGTTTGGGATGAGGGTTAAGGTTAGGGTTGTGATTAGGGGTGTATTGGGATTAGGGTTAGGTTTGAGGTTAGGGTTGAGATTAGGATTAGGGGTGTGTTGGATTTAGGGTTTTGATTAGGGTTATGGTTAGGGTTGACATTAGGGTTGTTTTGGGGTAAGGGTTGTGATTATGGTTAGGGTTAGTGATTAGGATTATGAATCGGGTTGGGATTAGGGTTAGGGGTGTGTTGGGGTTAGGGTTGGAGCTAGAATTGGGGGGTTTCCACTGTTTAGGTACATCAGGGGGTCTCCAAACACGACACCCAATTTTGCGCTCAAAAAGTCAAATGGTGCTCCCTCCCTTCTGAGCTCTGCCGTGCGCCCAAACAGTGGGTTACCCCCACATATGGGGCATAAGCGTACTCGGGATAAATTGGACAACAACTTTTGGGGTCCAATTTCTCTTGTTACCCTTGTGAAAATAAAAACTTGGGGGCTAAAAAATCTTTTTTGCGGAAAAATTTTTTTTTTTTTTTTCATGACTCTGCATTATAAACTTCTGTGAAGCACTTGGGCATTCAAAGTTCTCACCACACATCTATATAAGTTCCTTGGGGGTCTAGTTTCCAAAACGGGGTCACTTGTGGGGGGTTACTACTGTTTAGGTACATCAGGGGCTCTGCAATCGCAACATAACGCCCACAGACCATTCTATCAACGTCTGCATTCCAAAACGGCGCTCCTTCCCTTCCGAGCTCTGCCGTGCGTCCAAACAGTGGTTTACCCCCACATATGGGGTACCAGCATACTCAGGACAAATTGGACAACAACTTTTGGGGTCCAATTTCTCTTGTTACCCTTGTGAAAATAAAAACTTGGCTAAAAAATCTTTTTTTGTGGAAAAAAAAAGTATTTATTTTCACGACTCCGCATTCTAAACTTCTGTGAAGCACTTGGGCATTCAAAGTTCTCACCAAACATCTAAATAAGTTCCTTAAGGGGTCTAGTTTCCAAAATGGGGTCACTTGTGGGGGGTTTCCACTGTTTAGGCACATCAGGGGCTCTCCAAACGCGACATGGCGTCCGATCTCAATTCCAGCCAATTCTACATTGAAAAAGTAAAACGGCACTCCTTCACTTCCAAGCTCTGCGGTGCGCCCAAATAGTGGTTTACCCCCACATATTGGGTATCGACGTACTCAGGAGAAATTGCACAACAACTTTTGTGGTCTAATTTCTCCTGTTACCCTTGTGAAAATAAAAATTGGGGGGCAAAAAGATCATTTTTGTAGAAAAAATGTGATTTTTTTTTTATTTTCACGGCTCTACGTTATACACTTCTGTGAAGCACCTGGGGGTTCAAAGTGCTCACCACACATCTAGATAAGTTCCATGGGGGGTCTAGTTTCCAAAATGGGGTCACATGTGGGGGGTTTCCACTATTTAGGCACATCAGGGGCTCTCCAAACGCAACATGGCGTCCGATCTCAATTCCAGCCAATTCTACATTGAAAAAGTAAAACGGCGCTCCTTCACTTCCAAATTCTGCGGTGCGCCCAAAAAGTGGTTTACCCCCACATATGGGGTATTGGCGTATTCAGGAGAAATTGCATAACAAAATTTATGGTTACATTTCTGTTTTTACACTTGTGAAAATAAAAAAAATGGTTCTGAATTAAAATGTTTGCAAAAAAAAGTTAAATGTTCATTTTTTCCTTCCACATTGTTTCAGTTCCTGTGAAGCACGTAAAGGGTTAATATAGACCCCTCAAAATGACTTCAAATGTGATGTGGTCCCTAAAAAAAAAATGGTGCTGTAAAAATGAGAAATTGCTGGTCAACTTTTAACCCTTATAACTCCCTAACAAAAAAAAAATTTTGTTTCCAAAATTGTGCTGATGTAAAGTAGACATGTGGGAAATGTTATTTATTAACTATTTTTCGTGACATATCTCTCTGATTTAAGGGCATAAAAATACAAAGTTTGAAAATTGCAAAATTTAAAAAATTTTCGCTATATTTCCGTTTTTTTCATAATCGCAAGTAATATCGAAGAAATGTTACCACTAACATGAAGTACAATATGTCACGAAAAAACAATCTCAGAATCAGCGGGATCCGTTGAAGCGTTCCAGAGTTATAACCTCATGAAGTGACAGTGGTCAGAATTGTAAAAATTGGCTCGGTCATTAAGTACCAAATTTGCTCCGTCACTAAGGGGTTAAAGAAACCCTTACAATCAAGCCATGTATTGGATTTAGACTTGGATAAAATTGAATTGGGGGCAATAATATCTCCAATAGTTTGTGCCCTCCTCGCTACCACACTAACGCCATCATTCAAAATATCCATAAGAGTGTAATCTTCATATAGGATAGGTAACCTTTTATTAATAATCTTTTTGATCTGACTAAATTGAGAATTAAATTGTAAGGATACATGAGGCTTGTCATATCTACGTTGGATCAATAAAGAATTTCATCATTTTACTGGAGCATCCCATTGAGCGTCTGCTCAGTGAGCAGAAGACTCCTTTCCATATTGTCTATGGATCTCAGTGTTGCCAGCTGCACATTCAGATCTCAGCAACTGACCTTCTAACTCACAACGTGCTCACATCTCGCACAGCAGTATGCACCCTCGACCGGCTGTTTAAGGATTGCATACATGTGGCAAGATGTGCACTGGATGGCATTGTCAATTATGGAGCTCATTTCCTAATGGGGATTGCACCAGACAGAAATGTTAAGTAAAACGAAATATAAAGTATTAATAAAATGCAAACAGCAATTCAGTGATTCCTCCCCTGCAAACTCACTGAATTCAAAGTCACTGAATCACAAGTCATACAATTACTTCCGTTCGCACTTAGGCTATGTGCACACGTTGCGGATTTCCAGCGGATCCGCAGCGTTTTTTACCGTGCAGAAACACTGCAGATCCGCAAGTGATTTACAGTACAATGTAAATCAATGGAAAAAAAAAATGCTGTGCTAATGCTGCAAGTTAAAAGAAGGAGCATGTCATTTATTTGCGCGAATCTGTAGCGTTTCTGCACCCATTGACTTGCACTGAGTCGGGCACATCCGCAGCAAAACCGCAGATCTAAAAAATATCTCTGGTCTTGCTTTGAGAAACACTGCAGATCGGGAGGGGGAAGAGTGCGTGGGCGGAGTGTGGGAGGTGCGTGGGCAGAGACTGTGTGGGCGGAGACTGTGTATGCGGGGAAGATGCGTGTGTCTGTGTGCAGGTGTTTGTGGTGGTCTGCGGGGCGATCGCGGGGGTTTGCAGGGATCGCGAGACTGTCGGGCGTCTGTGCGGGGCTCTGTGCCGGGCTGCGGGGGGCTCTGCGCCGAGCTGCGGGGGCGGTCTGCGCCGGGCTGCGGGGGGGGTCTGTGCCGGGCTGAGGGAGGTCTGTGCCGGGCTGCAGGCAGCTGTGCCGGGCTGTGGGCGGTCTGTGCCGGACAATCGGGGGTCTGCGGTAGGCTGTTGGGGGTCCTTGTGGGGTGTGTGCGCATGCAGGCAAAGTCCGATGGGACTACCAGTCCCATCGGGTGATGCCTGCTACAATGACAGTGATTGACACATTAGCCAATGATGGGACAGTAGTAGTCCCATTATCCGGCTAATGTGTTGAATGTAAAAAAAAAAAAAAAAAAACATACTACATACTACATACATACTACATACATACTATATACATACTACATACATACATACTACATACATACTACATTCATACAATACATACATATAGACATACAGTATATATATATAACAGATTACATACTCACCATCACTTGTCACTTTGATCCCCGAAGCCTGTGTCACCTGTAAAAAATATTAAAATAACAAACAACCAATATACTCCCTGTCCGCAGAAATCCACGAGTGTCCCACGAAGCTCTCCCATAGAGAACAGCAGCATCAGCTGATGCGACTGCTCTCTAGGGGCTCCAGGAATACAATGACAGGAGGAAGGTATCGTTCCGTACTGTATTCCTCCGCCGCTGTAAAAAAAAAAATAGTCCCTAGTCTCACTTTTGGCATTGCTGTGTGAGAAAAGTTCCCACGCAGCTTTTGCCATAAAGTGAGACCAGTGAACTCTAGTAACCTCTCAGTGATGCACTGCAGAAGCCATTGTCTTCTGTCAGTGTGTCACTGAGGGTCCTATAGAGCAGTGACATCACCCGATGTCACTGTTCTATAGGGGAGATCATCGTGGGACACTCGTTGTTAATTGGACTGCGTCGGATAGGGAGTATACAGTTTATTATTTTACTTTTTTTGCAAGTGCTAAAGTATGGTAAGTATGGTGAAACTCAGAATAATAAAATACTTTTTTCTGGCTGTCTTTTTTTTAACTATTTCCCTACTGTAGGATTAATAATGACATTAACCCCTTATTACCCCATATCCCACCGCTACACGGGAGTAAGAAGAGAGGGGCTAAGTGCCGGAATTAGTGCCATTTCTGGGCAGCTGAGGACTGGTATTTGTAGCCGGGAGGGGGCAATATCCACGGCCCCTCTCTAGGCATCAGCCCGCAGCTGTCTGCGTAGCCTTTCTAGCTATAAAATATAGGGGGACCCCATGTCATTTATTTGGGGGGGTCCCCCTATTTTAATAACCAGTAAAGGCTACGCAGACAGCTGCGGGCTGATATTCATAGCTTGGGAGGGGCCATGGGTATTAACCCCTTCCCAGGATACAAATATTGGCCCCCGGGCATCGGCTTTCCCCCTCTGGCGCAGAAAATTGCTCGGAAGCCCACTCCGTTTTTTGTTTTTTTTTTCTATATGTTCATTAATCAACATCGGCCTATCTATGGATATATCTATAGATATATCTATAGACTAGATGGTTGCTGGATTCTAACACATCGGGTATTCTAGAATATGTACAGTATATGCATGTATATAGCTGCCACATAGTATATAGCACAGCCCACGTGACACAGACAGCCACGTAGTAGATAGCACAGCCACGCAGTATATAACACAGCCCACGTAATATATAGCAGCCACGTAGTATATAACACAGCCCAAGTACTATGTAGCAGTGTGGGCACCATATCCCCGTTAAGAAAAAAAAAATTAAAATAAAAAATAGTTCTATACTCGCCTTCCGTCGGCCCCCGGATCCAGGCGAGGCATTCAGCGTTGCTCCTCGTGACGTTCCGGTCACAAGAATGCATTGTGGTCTCGCAAGATGATGACGTAGCGGTCTCGCGAGAGCGCTACGTCATCATCTTGCGAGACCGTAATGCATGGCCCGGAGTGTTGTGAGGAGCGGGAAAGGCCCCGGAAGGTGAGTATATCACTTTTTTTTTATTATTATTTTTAACATTAGATCTTTCTACTATTGATGCTGCATAGGCACAGTGTTAATAGCAGCGTTAACAGACTGCGCTACACCGCGTTATGCCGCAGTGTAACGCAGTCGGTTTAACAGACTGCTACAACGCTATGTGGGCGGCGGGCGCTGACTGGGGGATAGTATGGAGCGGGCACTGACGGCAGGGGAGTAGGGAGCGGCCATTTCACAGCCAGACTGTGCCCGTCGCTCATTGGTCACGGCCCCTGGCAGCGACCAATCAGCGACTTGGGATTTCCATGACAGACAGAAAGACGGAAGTGACCCTTAGACAATAATATAGTAGACGAGATGGTGGCCCGATTCTAACGCATCGGGTACTCTAGAATTTGTATGCATGTATATAGCAGCCACATAGTATATAGCAGAGGCCACGTAGTATATAGCAAATACTACGTGGCCTGTGCTATATACTATGTGGCTGCTGTATACATACATAAATACATATTGTAGAATACCCGATGCGTTAATACAGGCCACCCAGTATATAACACAGGCCACGCAGTATATAACACAGGGCACGTAGTATATAGCACAGCCCACGGAGTATATAACAAAGCCCACGTACTATACAGTGGGGCAAAAAAGTATTTAGTCAGTCAGCAATAGTGCAAGTTCCACCACTTAAAAAGATGAGAGGCGTTTGTAATTTACATCATAGGTAGACCTCAACTATGGGAGCCAAACTGAGAAAAAAAAAAATCCTGAAAATCACATGGTCTGTTTTTTTATCATTTTATTTGCATATTATGGTGGAAAATAAGTATTTGGTCAGAAACAAACAATCAAGATTTCTGGCTCTCACAGACCTGTAACTTCTTCTTTAAGAGTCTCCTCTTTCCTCCACTGATTACCTGTTGTAATGGCACCTGTTTAAAGGGACACTGTCACCTGAAGTTGAAGGAGGGAACAATCTTCAGCCATGGAGGCGGGGTTTTTGGGTGTTTGATTCACCCTTTCCTTACCCGCTGGCTGCATGCTGGCTGCAATATTGGATTGAAGTTCATTCGCTGTCCTCTGTAGTACATGCCTGCACAAGGCAATCTTGGGGGGGTTTGGGAAGGGACTAATCAGACTGTGCCTGTCGCTGATTGGTCGCGGCAGCCATGACAGGCAGCTGGCGAGACCAATCAGCGATTTCCGTGAAGTTTGCGACAGAAAGAATACATACATACATACATCTATCTGGCTAATTCCACACATCAGGTTTTTGCCGTCAGGACAATCCGGCGAGTTTTGAAAAAAAAAAAAAGATCCTTTTTTTTCTGCTGGATCCGTTTTTTCCTCATAGAGTTGTATTGGCGCCGGATTGCTCCTGATGGTCACAAGTTTCATCCGTTTTTTGCCGGATCCATCAAAAAAGCTGTTTCCGCCGGATGGAAAACACATACAGACGAACGGTTTTTCTGTCCGGCGAAAAAACGCAAAACGACGGATCCGGCGAAAAACGTATGAAACTGAGATGTTAAATGATGAATCTGGCCTCCGAATCAGTTTTTTCATGCATGATTCTATTAAAATCATGCACATTTTCCTTTCGCTCTCTTTTTAAAAAAACAAAAACGGATCAGTTGCATCAGTTTTTCACTATTTGCAACGGATCCGTTTTTTCAAAAATTTGCCGGATCCTGCCTGACGGAAACAAACTGATGTGTGAAAGTAGCCTAACTATCCATATATCTATCTACATCTATGCATCTCATTCCTTCTATCTATCTATACATCTTTCTATCTATCTCAGGCCGGCGTCACACTTGGCATAGGAAAAGGTTTTTGACTGGCGCAATACGCAGAAATGTTCCCAAAACAGTGTTCTGTATGTAATCCGTTGGCAAGGTTGGCAAGACTTTCATTGGCGGAATTTTTGCTCAATACGCATGCTCAATTGCATGCTCAATTTTTGCTCAATACGCATGCTCAATTGCATGCTGCGATTTTCTACGCCTGTAAAATGCAGCTGCGAAATATACGGCAGATAGGAGCTGCCCCATAGAGAATCATTGGTCCATGTGCAAAGCGTAGTTTTTGCGCCTCTCATACGTCCGTAAAACTCTAGTGTGACGCCGGCCTCATTCCTTCTATCTATCTAATTCTTTCTATCTATCTGTCCGTCTATCTGTGTGTAATGGAGTGTGGGTTGGACAAATGTAAAAGAGGAGGTTGGACAAGAAATGACATCAGAAATCTCTTTTTTTTGTCAATAATAGATCTTTATTTAGCTTTCAATAACGCATACAAAACCGCATGTAAAAAACGCATCAAAAACCCCAGCAAAAACGCAACAAAACCGCACCTGCGTTTTCTGGCAAGAGAGGGAAGAATCTGCAGCAGAAATTCCGTAGGCAAATCCGCAACGTGTGCACATAGCCTTATGCTTCGGACACACTCGCAAAGTAAAAATATTTAAAGAATTTCTTTTTTCCTTTAGGACTAACCCAACCAACAGCTCAATGCACTTCCAAAGGGCTGAAACCCCCAACCAGCTGCCACTTATAAACCCTTAATTATGAACCCCACCCTTAATTTAACCCCTTGTGAGTATAGCTTCACCTCAGGATTTAAGTGCAATGTTGTTAACCCTTAAACACACAGAAAAATAAGAGACTGAAAACATGTATAGAAAAAAAATAGGTTCAGAAAGCCCAATAAAATTAAACAGGTAGAAAAGCACTCAGCAATTCACAATTCAGCAATTCACAATTCAGCAACTCACAATTCAGCAACTCACAATTCAGCAACTCACAGCAATTCACACAGGTACAGGATTCTCAAATACCTCTTCACTGAATCACAAATCACAGACTTACTTCTGTTCACACTTATGCTCTGGACACACTGAGCTTGTTCACACTTGCAACGTAAGAAGATATTAAAGGGATTTCTTTTATTTCTTTATTTTTTTCCTTTAGCACTAACCCAATCATCAGCTCAATGCACTTCCAAAGGACAGGAAGATAGAAAAGTGTTTTCAAGTTGCCCTTTCCTCAGTTCAAAATGTAATTAAGAAATGGCAGTTAACAGGAACGGAAAAAATCAAGATAAGGTCTGGAAGACTACGCAAAATTTCACTGACCGCTAATGGTAGGATTGCTAGATAGGCAACTCAGAACCTCAGCTTGACTGGAAAAGACCTTCAGAAAAATTTAGCAGACTCTGGAGTTGTGATACATTGTTCTACTGCACAGAGACACCGGCACAAACATGGCCTTCATGGAAGAGTCATCAGAAGAAAAACACTGCTGTGTCCTCAACATAAAATTCAGCATCAGAAGTATGCAAAAGAACATCTAAACAAACCTGATGCATTTTGGAAACATTTCATGTGGACCGATGAGGTTAAAATAGAACTCTTTGGCCACAATGATCAAAGGTATGTACTCGTATGTATGGAGAAAAGAGGCACAGAGTTTCAGAAAAATAACATCTCGCCAACCATTATGCATTGGGGAAAAATAAATTCAATTAAATTTCAACAAATTCTTGATGCAAACATAACACCATCTGTAAAAAAACAGCTGAAGTTGAAAAGAGGATGACTTCTACAAATGTATAAAGATCCTATACACACACGTCAGAATCCACAATACTCTACCTCCAAAGATGCAAGCTGAAGGTTTTACAATGGTCCTCACATGCCCCTGATGTGAACAGCATTGAAAATTTGTGGCTAAACCCCAGAATAGCAGTGCATGCAAGATGACCCAGGAATCTCACAGAACTGGAAGAATATTCAAATAAGAACTGAAAGACTCTTGGCTGGCTACAAAAAGCATTTAAAAGCTGTGATAAGTGAAAAAGGGGAGCTACTAGGTACTAACCATGGAGGGTGAACAAACTTTGCCATTTGCCCACTTTCCTTTATGTAATTTTTTAAATGTTAAAGATGTAAAAAAAATATTCCTAAAACACAAAGGAAATATGTCATCTTTAACATGCCGCCAGAGGCGAGCAAGAGAAGCGGTTAACATGCCACCAGAGACGAGCTAGAGAAGCGTGTAACATGACGCCAGAGGCGAGCAAGAGAAGCGGCTAACATGCTGCCCGAGCAAGTGAAGCGGTTAACATGATGCCTGAGGCGAGCAAGAGAAGCTCGTAACATGCCGCCAGAGGCGAACAAGAGAAGCGGGTAACATGCCGCCAGAGACGAGCAAGAGAAGTGGTTAACATGCCGCCAGAAAAGAGCAAGAGAAGAAGGTAACATTCCCCAGAGGCGAGCAAGTGAGGAGGCTAACATGCCGCGAGAGGCGAGCAAGTGAAGCGGGTAACATGCCGTCAGAAGCAAGCAAGAGAAGCGGGTAACATGCCACCAGAGACGATCAAGAGATGTGGGTAACATGCCGCCAGAGGCGAACAAGAGAAGGGGTTAACATGCCGCCAGAGGCAAGCAAGAGAAAGGGGTAACATGCCGCCAGAGGCAAGCAAGAGAAGAGGGTAACATTCTGCCAAAGGCGAGCAAGAGAAGCGGGTAACAAGCCACGAGAGGTAAATAAGAGAAGCTGGTAACACGCCGTGAGAGGCGAGCAGAGAAGTGGGTCATTTTTAAAATGTTAAAGATGTAAAAAAAATTGCCTCAAACACAAAGGAAATGCGTCATCTTTAACAATGCCGCCAGAGGCGAGCAAGAGAAGGGATTAACATGCCACCAAAGGCAAGCAAGAGAAGCGGTTAACACGTCGCGAGAGGTGAGCAGAGAAGTAACATGCGTCGAGAGGCGAGCAGAGGAGAGGGTGACATGCGTCGAGAGGCGAGCAGAGGAGAGGGTGACATGCGGCGAGAGGCGAGCAGAGGAGAGGGTGACATGCGGCGAGAGGCGAGCAGAGGAGAGGGTGACATGCGGCGAGAGGCGAGCAGAGGAGAGGGTGACATGCGGCGAGAGGCGAGCAGAGGAGAGGGTGACATGCGGCGAGAGGCGAGCAGAGGAGAGGGTGACATGCGGCGAGAGGCGAGCAGAGGAGAGGGTGACATGCGGCGAGAGGCGAGCAGAGGAGAGGGTGACATGCGGCGAGAGGCGAGCAGAGGAGAGGGTGACATGCGGCGAGAGGCGAGCAGAGGAGAGGGTGACATGCGGCGAGAGGCGAGCAGAGGAGAGGGTGACATGCGGCGAGAGGCGAGCAGAGGAGAGGGTGACATGCGGCGAGAGGCGAGCAGAGGAGAGGGTGACATGCGGCGAGAGGCGAGCAGAGGAGAGGGTGACATGCGGCGAGAGGCGCGCAGAGGAGAGGGTGACATGCGGCGAGAGGCGAGCAGAGGAGAGGGTGACATGCGGCGAGAGGCGAGCAGAGGAGAGGGTGACATGCGGCGAGAGGCGAGCAGAGGGTGACATGCGGCGAGAGGCGAGGAGAGGGTGACATGCGGCGAGAGGCGAGGAGAGGGTGACATGCGGCGAGAGGCGAGGAGAGGGTGACATGCGGCGAGAGGCGAGGAGAGGGTGACATGCGGCGAGAGGCGAGGAGAGGGTGACATGCGGCGAGAGGCGAGGAGAGGGTGACATGCGGCGAGAGGCGAGGAGAGGGTGACATGCGGCGAGAGGCGAGGAGAGGGTGACATGCGGCGAGAGGCGAGGAGAGGGTGACATGCGGCGAGAGGCGAGGAGAGGGTGACATGCGGCGAGAGGCGAGGAGAGGGTGACATGCGGCGAGAGGCGAGGAGAGGGTGACATGCGGCGAGAGGCGAGGAGAGGGTGACATGCGGCGAGAGGCGAGGAGAGGGTGACATGCGGCGAGAGGCGAGGAGAGGGTGACATGCGGCGAGAGGCGAGGAGAGGGTGACATGCGGCGAGAGGCGAGGAGAGGGTGACATGCGGCGAGAGGCGAGGAGAGGGTGACATGCGGCGAGAGGCGAGGAGAGGGTGACATGCGGCGAGAGGCGAGGAGAGGGTGACATGCGGCGAGAGGCGAGGAGAGGGTGACATGCGGCGAGAGGCGAGGAGAGGGTGACATGCGGCGAGAGGCGAGGAGAGGGTGACATGCGGCGAGAGGCGAGGAGAGGGTGACATGCGGCGAGAGGCGAGGAGAGGGTGACATGCGGCGAGAGGCGAGGAGAAGGTGACATGCGGCGAGAGGCGAGGAGAGGGTGACATGCGGCGAGAGGCGAGGGTGACATGCGGCGAGAGGCGAGCAGAGGAGAGGGTGACATGCGGCGAGAGGCGAGCAGAGGGTGACATGCGGCGAGAGGCGAGGAGAGGGTGACATGCGGCGAGAGGCGAGGAGAGGGTGACATGCGGCGAGAGGCGAGGAGAGGGTGACATGCGGCGAGAGGCGAGGAGAGGGTGACATGCGGCGAGAGGCGAGGAGAGGGTGACATGCGGCGAGAGGCGAGGAGAGGGTGACATGCGGCGAGAGGCGAGGAGAGGGTGACATGCGGCGAGAGGCGAGGAGAGGGTGACATGCGGCGAGAGGCGAGGAGAGGGTGACATGCGGCGAGAGGCGAGGAGAGGGTGACATGCGGCGAGAGGCGAGGAGAGGGTGACATGCGGCGAGAGGCGAGGAGAGGGTGACATGCGGCGAGAGGCGAGGAGAGGGTGACATGCGGCGAGAGGCGAGGAGAGGGTGACATGCGGCGAGAGGCGAGGAGAGGGTGACATGCGGCGAGAGGCGAGGAGAGGGTGACATGCGGCGAGAGGCGAGGAGAGGGTGACATGCGGCGAGAGGCGAGGAGAGGGTGACATGCGGCGAGAGGCGAGGAGAGGGTGACATGCGGCGAGAGGCGAGGAGAGGGTGACATGCGGCGAGAGGCGAGGAGAGGGTGACATGCGGCGAGAGGCGAGGAGAGGGTGACATGCGGCGAGAGGCGAGGAGAGGGTGACATGCGGCGAGAGGCGAGGAGAGGGTGACATGCGGCGAGAGGCGAGGAGAGGGTGACATGCGGCGAGAGGCGAGGAGAGGGTGACATGCGGCGAGAGGCGAGGAGAGGGTGACATGCGGCGAGAGGCGAGGAGAGGGTGACATGCGGCGAGAGGCGAGGAGAGGGTGACATGCGGCGAGAGGCGAGGAGAGGGTGACATGCGGCGAGAGGCGAGGAGAGGGTGACATGCGGCGAGAGGCGAGGAGAGGGTGACATGCGGCGAGAGGCGAGGAGAGGGTGACATGCGGCGAGAGGCGAGGAGAGGGTGACATGCGGCGAGAGGCGAGGAGAGGGTGACATGCGGCGAGAGGCGAGGAGAGGGTGACATGCGGCGAGAGGCGAGGAGAGGGTGACATGCGGCGAGAGGCGAGGAGAAGGTGACATGCGGCGAGAGGCGAGGAGAGGGTGACATGCGGCGAGAGGCGAGGGTGACATGCGGCGAGAGGCGAGGAGAGGGTGACATGCGGCGAGAGGCGAGGAGAGGGTGACATGCGGCGAGAGGCGAGGAGAGGGTGACATGCGGCGAGAGGCGAGGAGAGGGTGACATGCGGCGAGAGGCGAGGAGAGGAGAGGGTGACATGCGGCGAGAGGCGAGCAGAGGAGAGGGTGACATGCGGCGAGAGGCGAGGAGAGGGTGACATGCGGCGAGAGGCGAGGAGAGGGTGACATGCGGCGAGAGGCGAGCAGAGGAGAGGGTGACATGCGGCGAGAGGCGAGCAGAGGAGAGGGTGACATGCGGTGAGAGGCGAGGGTGACATGCGGTGAGAGGCGAGGGTGACATGCGGCGAGAGGCGAGGAGAGGGTGACATGCGGCGAGAGGCGAGCAGAGGAGAGGGTGACATGCGGCGAGAGGCGAGGAGAGGGTGACATGCGGCGAGAGGCGAGCAGAGGAGAGGGTGACATGCGGCGAGAGGCGAGCAGAGGAGAGGGTGACATGCGGTGAGAGGCGAGGGTGACATGCGGTGAGAGGCGAGGGTGACATGCGGCGAGAGGCGAGGAGAGGGTGACATGCGGCGAGAGGCGAGCAGAGGAGAGGGTGACATGCGGCGAGAGGCGAGGAGAGGGTGACATGCGGCGAGAGGCGAGGGTGACATGCGGCGAGAGGCGAGGAGAGGGTGACATGCGGCGAGAGGCGAGGAGAGGGTGACATGCGGCGAGAGGCGAGGAGAGGGTGACATGCGGCGAGAGGCGAGCAGAGGAGAGGGTGACATGCGGCGAGAGGCGAGCAGAGGAGAGGGTGACATGCGGTGAGAGGCGAGCAGAGGAGAGGGTGACATGCGGTGAGAGGAGATTGCAGTTCTACAATAAGGTCACAATAATCAGATGTAGTCATTACACAATCGCGGTCTAGTGACTTCCCGAAGAACCTGGAAGTTTAGCGATAGTCCAACCTACGTGATATCGTCCGATTCTCCGCACACTGCCTGCGCTTTTCTTGTGCAGTGTAGTCTACTAACCTGTAATCTGTGACGCAGATCTCACACGTTCAGATTTTCTCTAGCGTTTTACCGATTCTGCAAACAGTAATCAAAAGCGAAAGTGACAGTTCTAAAGTCAGGCGTCTCCAGAACGACCAATCACGGAGCAGCGCTTCGGCCCTGCCTCTCACGTGCTGCGAGAACCTCCCGCCCTCAGTGTGGAGACACTGCCTTGGTGCGGAAATGTCACGGTTTGGTGATGACCATAATACGCATGGTTATTACACGCAGACGTCATGGTTATCGGTTCATCTGTTTGGAAACGTTCTCTACCGGACTCAAGTTAGTCTGCAGTTAGCTATTAGTTATTAGTTGGCTATTCGATTTTCATGTATGGTGAATTATACATAGAGTGGATATTAAAAATGACCAAACATAAGGTCAACCAACAATTGAATAAAAACACCGTGTGAGAGAGATATGCAAGAAATAGAAAAACACATTGTGGAACGTTACAGCTGACTAGACACACCGGGACACTGGGAATATTGGAGGCTAGAAGACTATAACCTCACGTATCGGCAGGATACAATTACTCTATATAAAGCCTTACATAGAAAGGTTGCCACTCTTGCTGCCCAGCTGTGCCTATACGCTATCTCATAATAACGCACCCCAGCATATTGCTGATTGTAGGTGACAGCCTCACATTATACATATAGCCACAATTACCTGTAGAACGGCGACACCCGGCACACAATTCCCAATGACCCGGTCCGTCCGCCCCGACGCGCGTTTCGGACCTTCCTTCTTCCAATGGGGCCTGCTATCCCGTCGCGTGTCCTGTCTTTAATACTCGCGCTGCCAAAGTACCAGCCGGCCCAGCGTCGCCGGAAAACCGGAAGTTGCGGGCCTGACCGGAAATGACGCACGCATCTCCCTAGCAACCGCGACGCTGGCCGGCGTCGGCGTCATGTGACGGCAGGTCCTGACAGGACACCGCCCACCACCAAAGACGCCGAAAGCCATCCAGAGGCGCAGAGCCGGGGAGACAGGCGCGTACAGGTACCTATTCCGCCAATTGGTAATTAATGTAAACGCCTCATGCAATCAGCAATCGGCGTAAGCACCCCATGCAGGTACTCTTCCACCCCCACTACTTAACCACTAAACCATATACACACAGATATGATACATAATAACCAGGGAACAAAATGAAAACAATACAGGGGAAAGCAACCAAGTGAAACACTATATACATAGGACTAAATTACCAATAACACAAACAATACAAAGACGATAGGACATTGTGACATTAAATAATAGCCGTTGATTTTCATAATGTCCTTCTTGTGATAATCCTCGTCACATATCCATCAGCGTCATTGCACCAGAGATTCAAATCAGGACATACAGGGAACACGCAGAAGCTAAAATTAGATGTACATAAAAAAACAACTGTTAAAAACAAAACGCAGAGAAAACAATTGTAACAACCACAGGGCCAAAAACACCAAAAAATGAACCAATTGATGATAATTAAGGGATAGGCTATCATAAAAATGGAGCAAAACTAATATTTTCATTGAGTCCAGATGGATGAACCGTGTTTAAGGTCCAAATCCATCTGGACTCTCGTTGGGCCAAACGTTTGGAAATCCCCCCACCCCGGATACCGGCCTCAATCTTATCAATTCCACGGAATCTCAGGAGGGCACCGTCACAGTTATGGTGATCCCTAAAATGGCGCCATTTCACAATGTCCTATCGTCTTTGTATTGTTTGTGTTATTGGTAATTTAGTCCTATGTATATAGTGTTTCACTTGGTTGCTTTCCCCTGTATTGTGTTTTCATTTTGTTCCCTGGTTATTATGTATCATATCTGTGTGTATATGGTTTAGTGGTTAAGTAGTGGGGGTGGAAGAGTACCTGCATGGGGTGCTTACGCCGATTGCTGATTGCATGAGGCGTTTACATTAATTACCAATTGGCGGAATAGGTACCTGTACGCGCCTGTCTCCCCGGCTCTGCGCCTCTGGATGGCTTTCGGCGTCTTTGGTGGTGGGCGGTGTCCTGTCAGGACCTGCCGTCACATGACGCCGACGCCGGCCAGCGTCGCGGTTGCTAGGGAGATGCGTGCGTCATTTCCGGTCAGGCCCGCAACTTCCGGTTTTCCGGCGACGCTGGGCCGGCTGGTACTTTGGCAGCGCGGGTATTAAAGACAGGACACGCGACGGGATAGCAGGCCCCCTTGGAAGAAGGAAGGTCCGAAACGCGCGTCGGGGCGGACGGACCGGGTCATTGGGAATTGTGTGCCGGGTGTCGCCGTTCTACAGGTAATTGTGGCTATATGTATAATGTGAGGCTGTCACCTACAATCAGCAATATGCTGGGGTGCATTATTATGAGATAGCGTATAGGCACAGCTGGGCAGCAAGAGTGGCAACCTTTCTATGTAAGGCTTTATATAGAGTAATTGTATCCTGCCCATACGTGAGGTTATAGTCTTCTAGCCTCCAATATTCCCAGTGTCCCGGTGTGTCTAGTCAGCTGTAACGTTCCACAATGTGTTTTTCTATTTCTTGCATATCTCTCTCACACGGTGTTTTTATTCAATTAATTGTTGTTTGATCTTATGTGTGGTCATTTTTAATTAATAAATTATAAGATTTGCTATATACCTTCTTTTGACCCTGTAATCATTGTGTTGTGTGGATTTTGATATATCTTTTGATGATAGGGGCAGTAGTCCATATTGCGTACACAGGGACCCTCTAATGGTTATTGGGATCCACTGGTATTATGTGGCTTTGTTCGTTAGAAAATGCATATAGAGTGGATATTGTTTGGGTAAAATATTGATCAGGACTTTGAGATGTTTATTTTGACTACTTGTGGTCCTGGGTTATTCACGTAAATCGCTTATGTCGCACATAATCAAATGTACTTAATCGTATATAAGTTCAATTTGAAAATAGGTACCCTGGACCACTAGTACTAAAAATGAACATATCAATGTCCTGAATAATATTTGCCCCAAAAAATATCAACTCTATGTGTAGTTCAGAAGTTATTCACGTAAATCGCTTATGTCGCGCATAATCAAACGTACTCAATCGTACGTAAATTCAGTTTGAAAACAGGTACCCTGGACCACTAGCACTCAAAATGAACATATCAATGTCCTGAATAATGTTTGCCCAAAAAATTATCAACTCTATGTGTAGTTTAGAAGTTATTCACGTAAATCGCTTACGTCGCGCATAATCAAACGCACTCAATCACACGTAAATTCAATTTGAAAAGAGGTACCCTTAACCCAGGGGTCCCCAACCTGTTGCTCGGGAGCCACATGTGGCTCGCGGTCCCATGTATTGTGGCTCACGGCTGTCTGCCAGCTTGATGCATTAGCTTCCGATTTATGGTATGAAGAGCACATCTCAAAATGGTGAACTTTGTGAGTAGCCCTGCAGAGAAGAGCAGATCTGGGTACACATCTACTGGTCTTGGGGGTTTAGAGATAATTTAATGGTATGCTGGAGACAGGATGATACTACCGGTCAGAGGAGGTGCTTGTAGCTGGATGTGACTGTTGGGAGTGCGTGATGGGAGAATGCTGAATGGGGGTGTGGTAGGAACCCCTGGAACTTGGTATATTGCTTTAGTGTGATTTGTGTGGAAAAGCTTTGGTTATCATTATACCCGTAATGGGAGCTTTGGTTACCACTACTGTGAGCGGGGGCAGTAGCTGGATATGGCTTGCAACCCTCTTGCAGACCTGAATGTGGCTCTCAAGGTCAGAAAGGTTGGGGACCACTGCCTTAACCACTAGTACTCAAAATGATCAGCTCAATGTCCTGAATAATATTTGCCAAAAAAAATATCAACTCTATGTGTAGTTCAGAAGTTATTCACGTAACTCGCTTAGGCTACTTTCACACTGGCGTTTTTTGC
Organism: Ranitomeya imitator; assembly: GCF_032444005.1. NCBI lineage: Eukaryota > Metazoa > Chordata > Amphibia > Anura > Dendrobatidae > Ranitomeya > Ranitomeya imitator. The sequence goes on along the minus strand of NC_091288.1, from coordinate 130,980,199 downwards.
CAGACGTCGCAATGCGTCGTTTATGGCAAAAAACGCATCCTGCAAAGTTGTTTGCAGGATGCGTTTTTGCCCCATACATTAACATTAGCGACGCATTGCGACGTTTTGCCACACGTCGCAACTGTCGTGCGTTACATGTAACGTTTTTTGCTCCTGACGGACCGCTTTTTCCGACCGCGAATGCGCATCCGGAACTCCGCCCCCACCTCCCCGCACCTTACAATGGGGCAGCGGATGCGCCGGAGAAGTGCATCCGCTGCCTCTGTTGTGCAGTGCATTAAACGCTAGCGTCGGAATCTCTCCCCGACGCATTGCGACGGGGAGATTCCGACGCTAGTGTGAAAGTAGCCTAATGTCGCGCATAATCAAACGTACTCAATCGTACGTAAGTTCAATTTGAAAAGAGGTACCCTAGACCACTACTACTCAAAATGACCAGCTCATTGTCCTGAATAATATTTGCCAAAAAAAATCAACTCTATGTGTAGTTCAGAAGTTATTCACGTAATTCGCTTATGTCGCGCAAAATCAAACGTTCTCAATCGTACATAAGTTCAATTTGAAAAGAGGTACCCTGGACCACTAGCACTCAAGATGAACATATCAATGTCCTGAATAATATTTGCCAAAAAAAATATCAACTCTATCTGTAGTTCAGAAGTTATTCACGTAAATCGCTTATGTCGCGCATAATCAAACGTACTGAATCGTATGTAATTTCAATTTGAAAAGAGGTACCCTGGACCACTAGCACTCAAAATGAACATATCAATGTCCGGAATAATATTTGCCCCAAAAAATATCAACTCTATGTGTAGTTCAGAAGCTATTCACGTAAATCGCTTATGTCGCGCAAAATCAAACGTACTCAATCATACTTAAATTCATACTTAAATTCAATTTGAAAACAGGTACCCTGGACCACTAGTACTCAAAATGAACATATCAATGTCCTGAATAATATTTACTAAAAAAATTATTAACTCTATGTGTAGTTCAGAAGTTATTCATGTAACTCGCTTATGTCGCGCATAATCAAATGTACTCAATCGTACGTAAATTCAATTTGAAAACAGGTACCCTGGACCACTAGTACTCAAAATGAACATATCAATGTCCTGAATAATATTTGCCAAAAAAATTATCAACTCTATGTGTAGTTCAGAAGTTATTGACGTAAATCGCTTATATCGCGCATAATCAAACGTACTCAATCTAACAAATTTTGCCCCAAAAATTCACAACTCAATGTATAGTTGAAGAATTATACAAAATATGCTAACTCCACATGTGAAACATTTTATAGGTACCTCACTGTTTGCTATCACAACTTACTTGAAGTTTCCATAAGGGCTTAACCCACTAATCTATGTTTAATTCAAGGGTTGTTGAACAGATGCTAAAGGTCCCGTCACATTTAGCGACGCTGCAGCGATCAAGTCAACGATGCCGATCGCTGCAGCGTCGCTGTGTGGTCGCTGGAGAGCTGTCACACAGACAGCTCTCCAGCGACCAACTATGCGAGGTCCCCGGGTAACCAGGGTAAACATCTGGTTACTAAGCGCAGGGCCGCGCTTAGTAACCCGATGTTTACCCTGGTTACCAGTGTAAATGTAAAAAAAAAAAAAACAGTACATACTTACATTCCAGTGTCTGTCGCGTCCCTCGGCGTTCTGCTTCTCTGCACTGTCAGCGCCGGCCAGCCGTAAAGCAGATTACAGCGGTGACGTCACCGCTTTGCTCTACGGCCAGCCGGCGCTCACAATCAGTGCAGGGAAGCGGACGCCAGGGGACAGACACCGGAATGTATGTAGTGTTTTGTTTTTTTTATTTACATTTACACTGGTAACCAGGGTAAATATCGGGTTACTAAGTGCGGCCCTGCGCTTAGTAACCCGATGTTTACCCTGGTTACCAGTGAAGACATCGCTGAATCGGCGTCACACACGCCGATTCAGCGATGTCTGCAGGAGAGCCAGTGACCAAATAAAGTTCTGGCCTTTCTGCTCCGACCAACTATGGCACAGCAGGATCCTGATCGCTGCTGCGTGTCAAACTCAACGATATCGCTATCCGGGACGCTGCAACGTCACAGATCGGTAGCTATATCGTTCAGTGTGAAGGTACCTTAAGTTTGTGTGTGAAATTACACTTACTAAAGTTTTATGTCATCAAATTATTTATATGTAATTGTAACGTCATTATTAACCTTTTTTTAACTTTACATAGTGGTTCTTGTGTAGACACGGGGGTCAGTGGGTGCTCTCGGCCGCTGGCCCGGCCGCCTTTACAAAGACAGCATGGACCATGGCTCATCCCAACTGAACGCCCGACCTCCTCAACAGTGGGTGGAACACTACTCAGACAACACAGGGTGAGGGAATTACAATATTAAAACTTTCTTGGATCCCCAAACAATTAATGGCATATATCACACAACCAGCAAAACACAAAATGTAACAGGCAACAGTTTCTCACCCTTCCACTGGCTCACCAGGGATTATAATATCGGTTCCTCAGAGCTTCCGGGGCTACTTACTCCAAGCCAGCAGCACCCCGCTTTAGGCGGGCACCCACCGAGAACGGAATAATGCCAGATTTAGGAAGCTAATTAAGTAAATAAGGCAGCACACTGTAGCGCTGAAACATGCAAATATGAAAAACGAAAATTGAACTGCATTACTGCACTAGAAATATGAAAAATGAGAGCGTTTAGCGCATAAAAATGGCCAATTTTATGTGTACCTGGTAGCCCCTTTATGGCATCTCTCTTATACCAGGTCCTACGCTTGCCTTACCTCGCTGAGAATAAACGTCTCCATCTGAATGGGTACATGTGAAACCTCTTCCTAGACTAAAATTCTCTCTCTCTGTGGAGGGGTATTGGACCTGCTGTAATTAAAACACCTGTGGCTAGGAGGCGGAGTGCACGATCAGAAGGCTAGAGAATACATTTCAAAAACCTGACCGGCACATCTAAACATAGACTCAGTGTGAACAGGTGCTGACCCTAGAGTCGCCAACTCGTATATAGTTAAGTAAATAAGGCAGCACACTGTAGCGCTGAAACATGCAAATATGAAACACGAAAATTGAACTGCATTACTGCACTAGAAATATGAAAAATGAGAGCATTTAGCGCATAAAAATGGCCAATTTTATTTGTACCTGGTAGCCCCTTTACGGCATCTCTCTTATACCAGATTTAGGAAGCTGACTGAGTACAGCAAATTCTGTAGTCAGGTGACTGGATTGTCCCAAGCTGTATACCATTCTTATGTAGTCTTTGATATCTCAGCCGAATCCTTGCATTCGATGCTGAAGTCCATGTAGTCTTATAATCCATGTTCGGTTATGGCCTGCCAATCAGATCCGCAGATTCAAAATTGGTACCATGCAGCAAGAGAGACTTGGTCACTGGACAGTCCCTCTATACCCCTGAGCTCTCAATTCAGACCCTCGGGGCTTCATGATTGTTGGAATAAGAGTGTGCTAGATTGGCTAGATTCCAAGCCGAGTACATAATATCCCTAGTAGTAATGGTGTATAAAGGTACCGTTACACTTAACGATTTACCAACGATCACGACCAGCGATACGACCTGGCCGTGATCGTTGGTACGTCATTGTGTGGTCTCTGGAGAGCTGTCACACAGACAGCTCTCCAGCGACCAACGATGCCGAAGTCCCCGGGTAACCAGGGTAAACATCGGGTTACTAAGCGCAGGGCCGCGCTTAGTAACCCGATGTTTACCCTGGTTACCATTGTAAAAGTAAAAAAAAAAAACACTACATACTTACATTCCTGTCGCGTCCCCCAGCATCAGCTTCCCTGCACTGTGTAAGCGCCGGCCGGAAAGCAGAGCGGTGGCGTCACCGCTGTGCTCTGCTTTACGGCCGGCCGGCGCTGACACTGGGGGACGCAGGGAAGCTGACGCTGAGGGACGTGACAGGAATGTAAGTATGTAGTGTTTTTTTTTATTTTTACAATGGTAACCAGGGTAAACATCGGGTTACTAAGCGCGGCCCTGCGCTTAGTGACCCGATGTTTACCCTGGTTACCAGTAAAGACATCGCTGAATCGGCGTCACACACGCCGATTCAGCGATGTCAGCGGGTGATCCAGCGACAAAATAAAGTCCTGATCATTCCCCAGTGACCAACGATCTCCCAGCAGGGGCCTGATCGTTGGTCGCTGTCACGCATAACGATTTCGTTAACGATATCGTTGCTACTTCACAAAAAGCAACAATATCGTTAACGAAATCGTTATGTGTGACGGTACCTTAACAGAGATGAGGAAGAGTCAGCTAATTTACATAGTCGAGCAATACAATGAAAGGTTAGCATAATTGATTTGTCTGAGTCTGTGACCTTCCCTGGCAAAGGTAATTACATGAGTCAACAGGAACTGTAAACCTTGTCTCCTTAAGGTACCTTCACACTCAGCAACTTTACAACGAGAACGACAACGATCCGTGATGTTGCAACGTCCTGGATAGCGATCTCGTTGTGTTTGACACGCAGCAGCGATCTGGATCCCGCTGTGCCATCGCTGGTCGGAGCTAGAAGTCCAGAACTTTATTTCGTCGTCAGGTCGGCGTGTATCGTCATGTTTGACAGCAAAAGCAACGATGCCTGCAATGTTTTTACATGGAGCTAACAACCAGCGAGAACGATAAGTGAGTCGCCGTTACGTCACTGGATCGCTCCTGCATCGTTCTGCTGTTGCCGTGTTTGACCGTCTCTACAGCAACCTAAACAGCGACGCTCCAGCGATCGGCTCGTTGTCTATATTGCTGCAGCGTCGCTGAGTGTGACGGTACCTTTAGAGTCTTGTAGAAACAATGTACCTGATCAAGGTTGTTGATTTAGTAGTATGGTTTTAGTAAACTATGATAATTAGACATAAATTTTAGTTGTTACCAATCCTTGTAATATCTATGAAATACAACTAAATTGAGTTGTGTTAACCTTAGAACGCATACCTGGGGCCTCGCAGGCCCGCTAGGTTAATTGATTTCCATTTTCTGCAAGATTACTTTAGTTAGAATTCTGAAACTCTAGGTATTCCTCAGGTACATAGTTGTTAGTCATTTCCAGTTGTTCATATATTTTTATGTTACAGGCATTTCGGTATAACAACTCTTTTTTGGGAATACCCCAATTCACATACTTGGGGCCTTTTAGGCCCGTACTAGGTTTACATGTGATTACAAGAGATGTTTTCTGTAAATTTTTTCAAATGATATTGTAGATGAGGTAGTTTAGTGTACTAACTTAGAAGGAAAACGTATCGCTTCAGTAAGATAAAAAAAACATGTAAAAATATAACAAAAGAGGAACTGTATGCTTATATTGCCCTTATAGTGAAACTCATCCAGAATTCCATGCCAACAGGAAGGACAAGAGACGTCTATTCTTGACGGAAATTTGCTATAAACTTTTAATGCCTACCATGATGGAGCGAAGCAACACGAAATGCTTGCAAAGGCAAACTACGGAAGCTATGATCCGATGTGGTATACATTTTAAGGAACATCCAGAGCCAAGAGAAAAAAAAAGAAAGCGTTGTTATATTTGTCCAGGAAAGGAAATCTGAGCGTATCTGTAGGCTCCTTAGCAGGGGTCAACAGGAGGTCAGATCCATTACGGATGTCCTCCTGGCGGACCCCAACGCCGCTAGTGGGAATACATCCTTAATTTGCAATTTCAAATAAACTTTGAAAAATATTTTTATTTGAGTTATTTCATGTTATTTGCACACAGGCCTAAAAGGCCCCAGGTATGTGAAAGTGTAGATTTCTATGGTCATGCATTCTAGGGTTAATGTGCAAAGTGTAACATTCATGCATTTTAAACACAGTGGATAATTTTAATGCGCATAAAATTTTTAGGTTTAGGTGCGAAACCGGCTAAATAAGATTAAAATAGATAAATCTCCGGGTCCGGATGGCATACACCCACGAGTACTAAGAGAACTAAGTAATGTAATAGATAAACCATTATTTCTTATTTTTAGTGACTCTATAGCGACAGGGTCTGTTCCGCAGGACTGGCGCATAGCAAATGTGGTGCCAATATTCAAAAAGGGCTCTAAAAGTGAACCTGGAAATTATAGGCCAGTAAGTCTAACCTCTATTGTTGGTAAAATATTTGAAGGGTTTCTGAGGGATGTTATTCTGGATTATCTCAATGAGAATAACTGTTTAACTCCATATCAGCATGGGTTTATGAGAAATCGCTCCTGTCAAACCAATCTAATCAGTTTTTATGAAGAGGTAAGCTATAGACTGGACCACGGTGAGTCATTGGACGTGGTATATCTCGATTTTTCCAAAGCGTTTGATACCGTGCCGCACAAGAGGTTGGTACACAAAATGAGAATGCTTGGTCTGGGGGAAAATGTGTGTAAATGGGTTAGTAACTGGCTTAGTGATAGAAAGCAGAGGGTGGTTATAAATGGTATAGTCTCTAACTGGGTCGCTGTGACCAGTGGGGTACCGCAGGGGTCAGTATTGGGACCTGTTCTCTTCAACATATTCATTAATGATCTGGTAGAAGGTTTACACAGTAAAATATCGATATTTGCAGATGATACAAAACTATGTAAAGCAGTTAATACAAGAGAAGATAGTATTCTGCTACAGATGGATCTGGATAAGTTGGAAACTTGGGCTGAAAGGTGGCAGATGAGGTTTAACAATGATAAATGTAAGGTTATACACATGGGAAGAGGGAATCAATATCACCATTACACACTGAACGGGAAACCACTGGGTAAATCTGACAGGGAGAAGGACTTGGGGATCCTAGTTAATGATAAACTTACCTGGAGCAGCCAGTGCCAGGCAGCAGCTGCCAAGGCAAACAGGATCATGGGGTGCATTAAAAGAGGTCTGGATACACATGATGAGAGCATTATACTGCCTCTGTACAAATCCCTAGTTAGACCGCACATGGAGTACTGTGTCCAGTTTTGGGCACCGGTGCTCAGGAAGGATATAATGGAACTAGAGAGAGTACAAAGGAGGGCAACAAAATTAATAAAGGGGATGGGAGAACTACAATACCCAGATAGATTAGCGAAATTAGGATTATTTAGTCTAGAAAAAAGACGACTGAGGGGCGATCTAATAACCATGTATAAGTATATAAGGGGACAATACAAATATCTCGCTGAGGATCTGTTTATACCAAGGAAGGTGACGGGCACAAGGGGGCATTCTTTGCGTCTGGAGGAGAGAAGGTTTTTCCACCAACATAGAAGAGGATTCTTTACTGTTAGGGCAGTGAGAATCTGGAATTGCTTGCCTGAGGAGGTGGTGATGGCGAACTCAGTCGAGGGGTTCAAGAGAGGCCTGGATGTCTTCCTGGAGCAGAAAAATATTGTATCATACAATTATTAGGTTCTGTAGAAGGACGTAGATCTGGGTATTTATTATGATGGAATATAGGCTGAACTGGATGGACAAATGTCTTTTTTCGGCCTTACTAACTATGTTACTATGTTACTATGTTACTAGGTTGTTGGCTTAGGAATGTTTTGATGTATGAAGAGCAGCCATAGTCACATTAAGATTTTTAAAAGGCAGATAAGAGACTTTGGTATGTCTCAATGGTTGAGTCTATACCCATCGTTGAACTACCAAGTTTGAGTTAACGAAACGTTACAACGTGCATGTTTGCTATTGCAGGGGCGTAAATTTGTGTGGCTATCTTGCTTCATGGTTGTATGATTGGTGTTCTAGTTGGCTTAGGCGTGAAAATATGTGTGGTCTGTTGTCATGTTTATAGTCTTTGTGATAGGGAATGCTGTCCATTGTAAAGGTGACGTAATAACATTACATGCACTTACATTTAAATTATAACCCTAATGTGGCACACTGAGCACTTAAAAAAAACATTACATACACTTACATTAAAATATTACACACCTATGCCACTCTAAACACGTAATAAAAATATAAATCACCTGGTTAGCTTGGTAATACAAAACTTGAGATTTCATAAATACAAATTACGGTAAGTGTTGTGTCTGTCATTGTCCATTAGAATGTTTTTTTTAATTTCCTAAGTAACCCAAGTATGTTTCCATGAAAATGATAAATGGCACAGAATAATAATCTTTGGGTCTGAATTGGTCATTTGTGAAATTAATTAATTTGACTTATTTCATAGGGGAAGATAGTACAATCTGCTTTCTATGTTTATTACATTGTTTGTTGAATATGTTAAAGGATATACCTTAAATCACAGGTTATAAATTTGCCCAAAGTGGAAAGTGTTATTCATTTTGAAACATGCTTGTTTTTGTTTTCTATCAATGTTAAATGTAAAAATAACCAGACCACTCCATCACATCTAGTGTCTTCTTATAGACAAATAAGCTCACTGATCTTTGTTTCCAGCATTCCGATACTGCAATATCGTGTATCGGCCGATATTCGCTGTATCGGTCTTCCGATACTGAGTTCCGATACTTTTACAATATCGAATACCAGAATCGGAAGTTCCCATAATGCAATGAGCCAGTTTTATTCTACTCAGCCAGTGAGGATCCTAAGAAGTGTGGGCACATCCTGTTAGGCATGATAGCCATGTTAACTAATGGCATGGCTGTGATTGGCTGCTCAAATGATGTCATGATGCACTATAATGGAGTGTGGGCGGAGACTGCGTGTCTGTGTGTGCGGACGGGGTCTGTGCGTGACCGTCGGGGGTCTGGGCGGGCCTGCCGGGGGTCTGTACGGGCCTCCTGGGGGTCTGTGTGGGCCTGCCGGGGGTCTGTATGGGCCTCTTGGGGGTCTGTGAGGGCCTGCCGGGGGTCTGTACGGGCCTCTCTGGGGTCTGTGCATGCCTGCCGGGGGTCTTTGTTTTTGTGCAGGCATCATCCGCTGGAACTACAAGTCCCATCGGGCTATGCCTGCTACAATGACAGTGATTGACACATTAGCCAATGATGGGACAGTAGTAGTCCCATCATCCGGCTAATGTGTTGAATGAAAAAAAAAAACACAAACATACATACTACATACATACTACACACATACAACATACATTCCGAACAGAACAGAGATGACATGGACTCTTTCAATGCCTAGCATGGGTTAAGTTTCTTAAAATTTGGTCACACATGATGGTATTCTGTTTGTTAACATGTGATAAGCCCCTCATTGTTTCTACAAGACTCTAAAGGTACCTTCACACATAACGATTTCGTTAACGATATCGTTGCAACGTCACGCTTTTTGTGACTTAGCAACGATCCCGCTAACGATCTCGTTATGTGTGACAGCGACCAACGATCAGGCCTCTGCCCTTTTTTTGGTGGCTGATCACCCGCTGTCATCGCTGGATCGGCGCGTGTGACGCCGATCCAGCGATGTGTTCACTTGTAACCAGGGTAAATATCGGGTTACTAAGCGCAGGGCCGCGCTTAGTAACCCGATATTTACCCTGGTTACCATTGTAAAAGTAAAAAAAAAACAGTACACACTCACATTCCGATGTCTGTCACGTCCCCCGCCGTCAGCTTCCCTGCACTGACTGTCAGTGCCGGCCGTAAAGCAGAGCACAGCGGTGACGTCACCGCTGTTACTGCTGGCACTGAAACAGTGCAGGGAAGCTTCTCGGCAGCAGCGCGTGCATTAGCAGCGCTCCTGCCGAAAGCAGTTTTAACCCTGTGGACGCCGGAGGACGTGACAGACATCGGAATGTGAGTATGTAGTGTTTTTTTTTCTTTTACAATTGTAACCAGGGTAAATATCGGGTTACTAAGCGCGGCCCTGCACTTAGTAACCCGATGGTTACCCGGGGACTTCGGCATTGTTGAAGACAGTTTCAGTGATGCCGAAGTCTTTCCCCGGATCGTTGGTTGCTGGAGAGAGCTGTCTGTGTGACAGCTCCCCAGCGACCACACAACGACTTACCAACGATCACGGCCAGGTCGTATCGCTGGTCATGATCGTTGGTAAATCGTTTAGTGTAACGGTACCTTTAGACACCATTACTACTAGGGATATTATGTACTCGGCTTGGAATCTAGCCAGTCTCTCTTATTCCACCAATCATGAAGCCCCGAGGGTCTGAATTGAGAGCTCAGGGGTATAGAGGGACTGTCCAGTGACCAAGTCTCTCTTGCTGCATGGTACCAATTTTGCATCTGCGGATCTGATTGGCAGGCCATAACCGAACATGGATTATAAGACTACATGGACTTCAGCATCGAGTGCAAGGATTCGGCTGAGATATCAAAGACTACATAAGGATGGTATACAGCTTGGGACAATCCAGTCACCTGACTACAGAATTTGCGGTACTCAGTCAGCTTCCTAAATCTGGCATTATTCCGTTCTCGGTGGGTGCCCGCCTAAAGTGCTGATGGCTTGGAGTAAGTAGCCCCGGAAGCTCTGAGGAACGGATATTATAATCCCTGGTGAGCCAGTGGAAGGGTGAGAAACTGTTGCCTGTTACATTTTGTGTTTTGCTGGTTGTGTGATATATGCCATTAATTGTTTGGGGATCCAAGAAAGTCCTAATATTGTGATTCCCTCACCCTGTGTTGTCTGAGTAGTGTTCCACCCACTGTTGAGGAGGTCGGGCGTTCAGTTGGGATGTGCCATAGTCCATGCTGTCTTTGTAAAGGCAGTCGGGCCAGCGGACGAGAGCACCCACTGACCCCCGCGTCTGCACAAGAACCACTATGTAAAGTTAAAAAAAGGTTAATAATGACGTTACAATTACACATAAATAATTTGATGACATAAAACTTTATTAAGTGTAATTTCACACACAAACTTAGCATCTGTTCAACAACCCTTGAATTAAACATAGATTAGTGGGTTAAGCCCTTATGGAAACCAAGTACGGCAAGTTGTGATAGCAAACAGTGAGGTACCTATAAAATGCTTCACATGTGGAGTTAGCATATTTTGTACAATTCTTCAACTATACATAGAGTTGTGAATTTTGGGGGCAAAATTTGTTAGATTGAGTACGTTTGATTATGCGCGATATAAGCGATTTATGTGAATAACTTCTGAACTACACATAGAGTTGATAATTTTTTTGGCAAATATTATTCAGGACATTTATATGTTCATTTTGAGCACTAGTGGTTAAGGGTACCTCTTTTCAACTTGAACTTATGTACGATTGCGTATGTTTGATTATGCGCGACATAAGCGATTTACGTGAATAACTTCTGAACTACACATAGAGTTGATAATTTTTTTGGTAAATATTATTCAGGACATTGATATGTTCATTTTGAGTACTAGTGGTTAAGGGTACCTGTTTTCAAATTAAATTTACATACTATTGAGTGCGTTTGATTATGCGCGACATAAGCGATTTACGTGAATAACTTCTGAACTACACATAGAGTTGATATTTTTTTGGCAAATATTATTTAGGACATTTATATGTTCATTTTGAGTACTATTGGTCCAGGGTACCTCTTTTCAAATTGAACTTATGTACAATTGCGTACGTTTGATTGTGCGCGACATAAGCGATTTACGTGAATAACTTCTGAACTACACATAGAGTTGATAATTTTTTGAGCAAATATTATTCAGGACATTGAGCTGATCATTTTGAGTGCTAGTGGTAAAGGGTACCTTTTTTCAAATTGAATTTACGTACGATTGAGTGCGTTTGATTATGCGCGACATAAGCGATTTACCTGAATAACTTCTGAACTACACATAGAGTTGATATTTTTTTTGGCAAATATTATTCAGGACATTGATATGTTCATTTTGAGTGCTAGTGGTCTAGGGTACCTCTTTTCAAATTGAACTTACGTACAATTGAGTGCGTTTGATTATGTGCGACATAAGCGATTTACGTGAATAACCCACAAGTAGTCAAAATAAACATCTCAAAGTCCTGATCAAAATTTTACCCAAACAATATCCACTCTATGTATAATTCACCATACATGAAAATCGAATAGCTAACTAATAACTAATAGCTAACTGCCATACATGAAAATCGAATAGCCAACTAATAACTAATAGCTAACTGCAGACTAACTTGTAACATAGTAACATAGTAACATAGTAACATAGTTAGTAAGGCCGAAAAAAGACATTTGTCCATCCAGTTCAGCCTATATTCCATCATAATAAATCCCCAGATCTACGTCCTTCTACAGAACCTAATAATTGTATGATACAATATTGTTCTGCTCCAGGAAGACATCCAGGCCTCTCTTGAACCCCTCGACTGAGTTCGCCATCACCACCTCCTCAGGCAAGCAATTCCAGATTCTCACTGCCCTAACAGTAAAGAATCCTCTTCTATGTTGGTGGAAAAACCTTCTCTCCTCCAGACGCAAAGAATGCCCCCTTGTGCCCTTCACCTTCCTTGGTATAAACAGATCCTCAGCGAGATATTTGTATTGTCCCCTTATATACTTATACATGGTTATTAGATCGCCCCTCAGTCGTCTTTTTTCTAGACTAAATAATCCTAATTTCGCTAATCTATCTGGGTATTGTAGTTCTCCCATCCCCTTTATTAATTTTGTTGCCCTCCTTTGTACTCTCTCTAGTTCCATTATATCCTTCCTGAGCACCGGTGCCCAAAACTGGACACAGTACTCCATGTGCGGTCTAACTAGGGATTTGTACAGAGGCAGTATAATGCTCTCATCATGTGTATCCAGACCTCTTTTAATGCACCCCATGATCCTGTTTGCCTTGGCAGCTGCTGCCTGGCACTGGCTGCTCCAGGTAAGTTTATCATTAACTAGGATCCCCAAGTCCTTCTCCCTGTCAGATTTACCCAGTGGTTTCCCGTTCAGTGTGTAATGGTGATATTGATTCCGTCTTCCCATGTGTATAACCTTACATTTATCATTGTTAAACCTCATCTGCCACCTTTCAGCCCAAGTTTCCAACTTATCCAGATCCATCTGTAGCAGAATACTATCTTCTCTTGTATTAACTGCTTTACATAGTTTTGTATCATCTGCAAATATCGATATTTTACTGTGTAAACCTTCTACCAGATCATTAATGAATATGTTGAAGAGAACAGGTCCCAATACTGACCCCTGCGGTACCCCACTGGTCACAGCGACCCAGTTAGAGACTATACCATTTATAACCACCCTCTGCTTTCTATCACTAAGCCAGTTACTAACCCATTTACACACATTTTCCCCCAGACCAAGCATTCTCATTTTGTGTACCAACCTCTTGTGCGGCACGGTATCAAACGCTTTGGAAAAATCGAGATATACCACGTCCAATGACTCACCATGGTCCAGCCTATAGCTTACCTCTTCATAAAAACTGATTAGATTGGTTTGACAGGAGCGATTTCTCATAAACCCATGCTGATATGGAGTTAAACAGTTATTCTCATTGAGATAATCCAGAATAACATCCCTCAGAAACCCTTCAAATATTTTACCAACAATAGAGGTTAGACTTACTGGCCTATAATTTCCAGGTTCACTTTTAGAGCCCTTTTTGAATATTGGCACCACATTTGCTATGCGCCAGTCCTGCGGAACAGACCCTGTCGCTATAGAGTCACTAAAAATAAGAAATAATGGTTTATCTATTACATTACTTAACTTGAGTACGGTACATTCTCTTGTGTTTTGTATCTCCACAGCAGAAGATAGAAAGACACTGCACTCCAAACTAGTTGACAGTGCATACATAAAATGCAACTGTGATCCCCTGATAGTCACACACACCAGGAGCTATAACTGTACACCAGTCCAACGCTCACCTGTATAACTGTAAACCAGTATATCTATCACCTGTATAACTGTACACCAGTCCAACAATCACCTGTATAACTGTACACCAGCATAATGCTCACCTGTAAAACTGTACACCAGTATAATTATCACCTGTATAACTGTACACCAGTCCAGCAATTACCTGTATAACTGTACACCAGTCCAACAATCACCTGTATAACTGTACACCAACATAATGCTCACCTGTACACCAGTATAATTATCACCTGTATTACTGTACACCAGTATAACACTCACCGGTATAACTCTACACCAGTATAATTATCACCTATATAACTGTACACCAGTTCAACGCTCACCTGTATAATGATCACCTGTATAACGCTCACCTGTAGAATGGTACAGCAGTATAATTATCACCTGGCTCAAGAATTGGTGTAGGAAGGAGGTGTTTGGGTTCCTGCAGAACTGGGCCGACTTCTCAATTGGCTACAGGTTCTACGCTAGGGACGGGCTGCACCTCAATGGGGAAGGTGCAGCTGTGCTGGGGGAGAAAATGGCTAGAAGGTTGGAGGAGTGTTTAAACTAGGGATTGGGGGGGAGGGTATTCATTTTATAGGAGAGAAAGATAGTGCAGATACAGACCTGGGCACAAATAAGGAAGTTGGGGGTGGTGGTGGCATGGGGGGTGGGGTTAGATCAATTTATAAGTTAAGAAAGAATAGAGGTACAGAGAGATACATAAAATGTATGTATACTAATGCCAGAAGCCTCGCCAACAAAATGGATGAATTAGAATTAATGTTGTTGGAGCATAATTATGACATGGTGGGGATATCTGAGACATGGCTGGATGAGAGCCATGACTGGGCTGTTAACTTACAGGGTTATAAACTGTTCAGAAATGACCGAACAGATAAGCGAGGGGGAGGGGTGTGTCTATATGTAAAATCGTCCTTAAAACCCATCCTGCGTGATAATATAGGTGAATCTAATGAAAATGTAGAGTCCCTGTGGGTGGAGGTAAGGGGAGGGGGAAAAAATAATAAATTACTGATAGGGGTTAGTTATAAGTCTCCAAAAATAATGGAAGCAACGGAGAATATCCTCATAAAGCAAATAGATGAAGCTGCGACTCAAGGAGAAGTCATTATTATGGGGGACTTCAACTACCCTGAAATAGATTGGGGAACAGAAACCTGCAGTTCCAGCAAAGGTAATCATTTTTTGACAACTATGAGAGACAATTACCTTTCACAATTGGTTCAGAACCCAACAAGAAGGGGGGCACTGCTAGACCTAATATTAACCAACAGGCCAGACCGCATAGCAAATATAAGGGTTGGGGGTCACTTGGGGAATAGTGATCACAAAATAATAAGTTTTCATGTATCCTTTAATAAGATGTGTAATAGAGGGGTTACAAGGACACTAAACTTCAGGAGAGCAAATTTCCAACGAATGAGAGATGATCTTGGTGCAATTAACTGGGACGATATCCTGAGACACAAAAATACACAAAGAAAATGGGAGACATTTATTAGCATCCTGGATAGGACCTGTGCACAGTATATACTGTATGGGAATAAACATACCAGAAATAGGAGGAAACCAATATGGCTAAATAGAGCTGTAAGGGGCACAATAAGTGACAAAAAGAAAGCATTTAGAGAATTAAAGGAAGTAGGTAGTGATGAGGCATTAAATAAATATAGAAAATTAAATAAATTCTGTAAAAAGCAAATCAAGGCAGCAAAGATTGAGATAGAGAGACTCATTGCCAGAGAGAGTAAAAATAATCCTAAAATACTCTTTAACTACATAAATAGTAAGAAACTAAAAAATGATAGTGTTGGCCCCCTTAAAAATAGTCTGGGTGAAATGGTGGATGAGGATGAGGAAAAAGCCAATATGCTAAATGACTTTTTTCATCAGTATTTACACAAGAAAATCCCATGGCAGACAAAATGACTAATGATAACAAAAATTCCCCATTAAATGTCACCTGCTTAAGCCAGCAGGAAGTACGTCGGCGTCTAAAAATCACTAAAATTGACAAATCTCCGGGCCCGGATGGGATACACCCCCGAGTACTGCAGGAATTAAGTACAGTCATTGATAGACCATTATTTTTAATCTTTAAAGACTCCATAATAACAGGGTCTGTACCACATTACTGGCGTATAGCAAATGTGGTGCCAATATTCAAAAAGGGAACAAAAACTGTACTCGGTAATTATAGGCCAGTAAGCTTAACCTCTACTGTGGGTAAAATCCTGGAGGGAATTCTAAGGGATGCTATACTGGAGTATCTGAAGAGGAATATCCTCATGACCCAGTATCAGCACGGGTTTACTAGGGACCGTTCATGTCAGACTAATTTGATCAGTTTCTATGAAGAGGTAAGTTCCGGATTGGACCAAGGGAACCCAGTGGATGTAGTGTATATGGACTTTTCAAAAGCTTTTGATACGGTGCCACACAAAAGGTTGATACATAAAATTAGAATAATGGGGATAGGGCAAAATATGTGTAAGTGGGTTGAGAGCTGGCTCAGGGATAGGAAACAAAGGGTGGTTATTAATGGAGCACACTCAGACTGGGTCGCGGTTAGCAGTGGGGTACCACAGGGGTCAGTATTGGGCCCTATTCTTTTTAACATATTTATTAATGATCTTGTAGGGGGCATTCAGAGTAGAATTTCAATATTTGCAGATGACACTAAACTCTGCAGGGTAATCAATACAGAGGAGGACAATTTTATATTACAGGATGTTTATGTAAACTAGAAGCTTGGGCTGATAAATGGCAAATGAGCTTTAATGGGGATAAATGTAAGGTCATGCACTTGGGTAGAAATAATCTGCTATATAATTGTCTAAGGGTCACTTCCGTCAGTCTGTCTGTCACGGATATTCATTGGTCGCGGCCTCTGTCATGGAAATCCAAGTCGTTGATTGGTCGTGGCAAAACAGCCACGACCAATCAGCGACGGGCACAGTCCGGAAGAAAATGGCCACTCCTTACTTCCCGCAGTCAGTGCCCGGCGCCCCCATACTCCCCTCCGGTCACCGCTCACACAGGGTTAATGCCGGCGGTAACGGACTGCATTATGCCGCAGGTAATGCACTCCGTTACCGCCGCTATTAACCCTGTGTGTCCCCAACTTTTTACTATTGATGCTGCCTATGCGGCATCAATAGTAAAAAATGTAATGTTAAAAATAATAAAAAAAAAACAAAAAACCTGATATACTCACCCTCCATAGTCCGCGAGCCGCTCATGCCTGCCGCCATCTTCCGTTCGCAGCGATGCATTGCGAAATTACCCAGAAGACTTAACGGTCTCGAGAGACCGCTAAGTCATCTGGGTAATTTCGCAATGCATCCTGGGAACGGAAGATGGCAGCTGCGCGCCTATCGCCGGAGCTTCGGTGGATCCCAGAGGTGAGTATATAACTATTTTTATTTTAATTATGTTTTTTTAACAGGGATATGGTGCCCACACTGCTGTATACTATGTGGGCTGTGTTACATACCGCATGGCTCTGTGCTGTATACTACATAGGCAGTGTTATATACTATGTGGGCTGTGTGATATACTCCGTGGGCTGTGCTAGATATTACGTGGCCACTGTTATATACTGTGTGGGCAGTGTTATGTACTACGTGACTGGACAATATGCTACGTGACTGGGCAATATACTACGTGGCTCTGTGCTGTATACTACGTGGCTCTGTGCTGTATACTACGTGGCTATGTGCTGTATACTACATCGCTGGGCAATATACTACATGGCTGGGCTATATACTATGTGGCTCTGTGCTGTATACTACGTGGCTCTGTGCTGTATACTACTTCGCTGGGCAATATACTACGTGACTGAGCAATATACTACGTAGCTGGGCAATATACTACGTGACTGGGCAATATACTATGTGGCTGGGCAATATACTACGTGACTGGGCAATATACTACGTGACTGGGCAATATACTACGTAGCTGGGCAATATACTACGTCGCTGGGCAATATACTATGTGGCTGGGCAATATACTACGTCGCTGGGCAATATACTACGTGACTGGGCAATATACTACGTTACTAGGCAATATACTACGTGGCTGGGCAATATACTACGTGGCTGGGCAATATACTACGTAGCTGGGCAATATACTACGTGACTGGGCAATATACTACGTCGCTGGGCAATATACTACGTCGCTGGGCAATATACTATGTGGCTGGACAATATACTACGTCGCTGGGCAATATACTATGTGGCTGGGCAATATACTACGTGACTGGGCAATATACTACAGTACTGGGCAATATACTACGTGACTGGGCAATATACTACGTGGGCTATGCAATATACTACGTGGACATGCATATTCTAGAATACCCGATGCGTTAGAATCGGACCACCATCTAGTAAGATATAAGCATACTGACCAACTATGCAATTATTAAAGTGCGCGCTGAATCACAGAGGTGTTGTTTTTTTTTTGTTTACAAAGTTATAGCTTTATTGATACAAACATCATACATATAATTAAAATAGTGCCTCTGAACTGCAAAAAATCACAATTATGGCAGGTAAGCACAAAAAATCACAATAATGGCAGGTAAGCGCTGACTAACACGCAAACAGGAAAGTTGCAAAGCATTTAGTTGTTAATATTTATAAATTTATATCAGAAAATAATAGAGCATGCTGAGAAAATATCTCAGTTCTTATATCCGATCAACTATCTTAGATTGTTTGCAAAACCATCATCAGACCACTGCTGTGTTTGTGCAGCTTAAACTTGCACACAAATATGCAGATTTTGAGTATATCAGCTCAGCAGAGCTCGTGCACTCCAACGTTGCTGATAATATGGATTGCCAAACACAATAACTAAGCTGTGGAAACTAGTCAATACATATTACCTGAATGCGTGGTGCTCCCTGCTTACAGCCAAATGGCACCCTAATCCTTGCCAGACCCTGACGCGCGTTTCGCGACAGCTTCCTCCTGGGGGCATGTGTCCAGGAGGAGCAGGGACAGGTGGCATAATAAACCACATGAGTGGTGTTGCACGAAATATATTCTCAAATTTTATATTCCCTGCTCCCATCAGATGTTTTGAAGGTCCCACATCTGAGTATATTAGGACACGCGACACACGAACCGCACGGAAAGCATCCAACACGAGGGCAGCAAGTTGTAAAAAGGGGTTTTTGTGCTGCCACATAGTGACTTCACACTAAATTATCCCTAAGGTTCCTCCCTCTGCGTTGTGTCACCAGTGGTGTTTGTGGCAGCTGGGTCGCAAGAGTGTTGTCAGTCTGTAAAATCGACCAGTGCCTAGTCAAGATTTCCCACATCCAATCCCAGTGGCAATTAGAAGTAAATATAAATCTAATTTCAGATTTGCCCGTTGATCTCATCTGTTTGGACTGTGTCAAAAGGTCTTCCCTCACTGTGGCTCTCGCCCGTCTATACCCCGCCTTAATACATCTACGGCTATATCCTCTAGCCCTGAACCTATCAGCAAGGGCCAAGGACTGCCCCTCAAAGCGAGCATCAGTAGAGCAAACCCGCCTCCCCCTTAAGAATTGGCCAACTGGGATGGCTTTAATGACAGAGTAGTTGTGTGCCGAGGAGGCGTGTAATAATGAGTTCACAGATGTCTCTTTACGGTATAAGTCCGTTTCAATGGAACCATCCTCCGCGACACACAACATAATATCAAGGAAATTAATTTTCTTCTGATGCCAAAGATAAGTGAATTTCAAATTGAAAGAATTGTCATTCAGGTCCCGCATAAAGGTGGATAGGCTGGCCTCGTCACCGTTCCAAATCATCAGCACATCATCGATGTACAAAAACCAGCCCACCACTGGGTCCGCGGCATGTTCTCCGTCCCCCTGGAAGATGGATCTCTCCCAGTATCCTAAAAATAAATTTGCATAGGCCGGAGCACATACCGCGCCCATCGCGGTACCCTGTAACTGCAAAAAAAGCCTATCCTTAAAAACAAAATAATTGTGAGTCAAAACTAATTGAATAAAATCCAAAATAAACTCAGAAAAATGGCCATCCCAGTTGGCCGTCTCAAGGAAGAAGCGGGCTGCCCTAAGACCATCCTCATGCCTAATCGAGGTATGTAATGACTCAATATCGATGGTCACCAATAACATACCCGCTTCGAGGGACAGGCCATTGACCTGAGTCAACACATCAGTG
This sequence comes from Ranitomeya imitator, assembly GCF_032444005.1. Classification (NCBI taxonomy): domain Eukaryota; kingdom Metazoa; phylum Chordata; class Amphibia; order Anura; family Dendrobatidae; genus Ranitomeya; species Ranitomeya imitator. The sequence continues at coordinate 130,960,238 of NC_091288.1, read as the reverse complement.
GTGTCTCTGACATAGGAGGGGAGGGTTTCAACCAATGGTTTAAGATAAAAATCAATAAATTTACAAACACCATCACTCAACCCTCCTATGCCAGAGACAATAGGACGACCGGGGGGATTGAAAATGTCCTTATGTACCTTTGGTAAAAGGTAAAAGGTCGGGGTTTTCGGGAATCTGGGCAACAGTCCATCCAGGACCTTTCTGGGAACAATACCAGACTCGTCAGCATTAGATAGAATTAGATCCAACTCCCTAGAGAAGGTTTGTGTCGGATTTTGTGGTAGAATCTGGTAGGTAGTTTTGTTTCTCAGCTGACGAAAAGCCTCTTTCTCGTATTTATCAGTTGGCCAGATCACCACATTCCCCCCCTTGTCCGCAGGCTTAATAACAACAGATTCTAATGCTTGTAACTCCATCAGGGCCCTCCTCTGCGGACCTGTGAGGTTGTCGTTACGTTTATATCTCTATACCCTGGGTTCATTACAACCAGGGGGTTTAACCCCTTTACCTCCAAGGGTGGTTTGCACGTTAATGACCGGGCCAATTTTTACAATTCTGACCACTGTCCCTTTATGAGGTTATAACTCTGGAACGCTTCAACGGATCCCAGTGATTCTGACATTGTTTTCTCATGACATATTGTACTTCATGACAGTGGTAACATTTCTTTGATATTAGAGAACAAAAACAGAAGGGAAGGCACCATCAACACTAGTAAAAAAGACGATAAAGGGGATCTACCCAGAGATATGTCAAATAAGGGTATACAAAGCACAAAAAGAAAAGAGACATACCAAAACCTGGGGACCACCCTAAATATAAATATATGTATAAATTTTATTTATATGAATCCGAACAACACATACCACATAGACAGTAGAAAGAATATAAAACCAAAAGGATTAAAAACACCAATACTAGAGACCATCCCAAAGAGAGAAGGTGAAAATAAGACCCCCTGGACCCCAAACAATGGGTCTAGTATGCACTTGACAAAGAATACATCATATATGAGTAGCTATACAATAAATAGTTGTAGGAGTTGTGTTTAACCCCCCCCGGACCCCTCCTTCGGGTCTCGCACTTCCTCTTTGTTCGGACATGGGACTTGGAGCATGACTTTTTAGATCAGCAGCCGTTATTGGTCTTCTCGGGCTCCCCTACCACGCTTCAATAGGTTATGTATCCACTCTCTCTCCATGTGTATATGCGCTGTGGATGACAGCAATCTAATCTGTTATTTATTTATTGTTATACATATTCTGGCCTTACAGCGCTTTTTCCTCATGGATAGTTTTGTGTGGGTACTACACCTTTTGTCTTTTGTGGTTTGACACTATGCATCCGACTGTGGTAGATATATTTGGCATTTATTTGTACTGATGGGGTTAGTTCCCCACTCTTCATGCATTACAGCTATATGCTGGATATATATGTATGTGTCCTCTAGCAGTTGAATCAATTTATTCAGTTGTCAATACCTGGGTACTGGATGTTTTTGTACAGTTTGGCTGGTTATATAAGGTCTACCATTTATTTATTTTTTCTTTTGGGTGGGCTTTTCATATATGTGCATATAAATGTTATTGTAGCACTTTGATCAACCAACCACTTTGTTGTATTGGTTTTCATTAGGTTTATGGGCATAATACTCTGTCCATACTGACATTACCAGTACCCCCTTTTTTCTTGTCCCATGTCCTACAACTATTTATTGTATAGCTACTCATATATGATGTATTCTTTGTCAAGTGCATACTAGACCCATTGTTTGGGGTCCAGGGGGTCTTATTTTCACCTTCTCTCTTTGGGATGGTCTCTAGTATTGGTGTTTTTAATCCTTTTGGTTTTATATTCTTTCTACTGTCTATGTGGTATGTGTTGTTCGGATTCATATAAATAAAATTTATACATATATTTATATTTAGGGTGGTCCCCAGGTTTTGGTATGTCTCTTTTCTTTTTGTGCTTTGTATTTCTTTGATATTACCTGCGTTTATTTGTGAAAAAAACGGAAATTTGTCGAAAATTATGAAAATTTCGCAATTTTCCAAATTTGAAATTTTATACAATTAAATCACAGAGATATGTCACACAAAATACTTAATAAGTAACATTTCCCACATGTGTACTTTACATCAGCACAATTTTGGAACCAAAATTTTTTTTTGTTAGGGAGTTATAAGGGTTAAAAGTTGACCAGCAATTTCTCATTTTTACAACACCATTTTTTTTTAGGGACCACATCTCATTTGAAGTCATTTTGAGGGGTCTATATGATAGAAAATACCCAAGTGTGACACCATTCTAAAAACTGCACCCTTCATGGTGCTCAAAACCATATTCAAGAAGTTTATTAACCCTTCTGGTGCTTCACAGGAATTTTTGGAATGTTTAAATAAAAATGAACATTTAACTTTTTTTCACAAAAAATTTACTTCAGCTCCTATTTGTTTTATTTTACCAAGGGTAACAGGAGAAAATGGACCCAAAAAGTTGTTGTACAATTTGTCCTGAGTACACCGATACCCCATATGTGGGGGTAAACCACTGTTTGGGCGCATGACAGAGCTCGGAAGCGAAGGAGCGCCGTTTGTCAATGCAAAATTGACTGGAATTGAGATGGGACGCCATGTTGCGTTTGGAGAGCCACTGATGTGCCTAAACATTGAAACCCCCCACAAGTGACACCATTTTGGACAGTAGACCCCGTAAGGAACTTATATAGAGGTGTGGTGAGCACTTTGACCGACCAAGTGCTTCACAGAAGTTTATAATGCAGAACCGTAAAAATAAAAAATCATATTTTTTCACAAAAATTATCTTTTCGCCCCCAATGTTTTATTTTCCCAAGGGTAAGAGAAGAAATTGGACCCCAAAAGTTGTTGTACAATTTGTCCTGAGTACGCTGATACCCCATATGTGGGGGTAAACTGTTATGACCTGGTGGTGAGGACAATAATGGACCTGGTGGTTAAGAGCACACGAAATGACCTGATAGTTACTAATAATACAGGACAAGCTCTGAGACGTGGGAACTCTGCTGACCGCAATCCCTAATCCTATCACACACACTAGAAATAGCCGTGGAGCGCTCCTGACGCTCCCTAGGCGCCTCGTCACAGCCTAAGGAACTAGCTAGCCCTAAAGATAGAAAAATAAAGCCTACCTTGCCTCAGAGAAATTCCCCAAAGGAACAGGCAGCCCCCCACATATAATGACTGTGAGTAAAGATGAAAATTACAAACACAGAGATGAAATAGATTTAGCAAAGTGAGGCCCGACTTACTGAACAGACAGAGGATAGGAAAGGTAACTTTGCGGTCAGCACAAAAACTACAAAAAGACCACGCAGAGGGCGCAAAAAGACCCTCCGCACCGACTCACGGTGCGGAGGCGCTCCCTCTGCGTCCCAGAGCTTCCAGCAAGCAAGACAAAAATCAAAATAGCAAGCTGGACAGAAAAAATAGCAAACAGAGAAAAACAAGCAGGAACTTAGCTTCTGCTGAGAAGACAGGCCACAAGAACGATCCAGGAGCAAACTAGACCAATACTGGAACATTGACAGGTGGCATGGAGCAATGATCTAGGTGGAGTTAAATAGAGCAGCCAGCTAACGAATTAACCTCGTCACCTGTGGAAGGAACCTCAGAACCAGCAGCTCCACTCACAGCCACCAGAGGGAGCCCATGGACAGAACCAGCCGAAGTACCATTCATGACCACAGGAGGGAGCTTAACAACAGAATTCACAACAGTACCCCCCCTTGAGGAGGGGTCACCGAACCCTCACCAGAGCCCCCAGGCCGACCAGGACAAGCCAAATGAAAGGCACGAACCAGATCGGCAGCATGAACATCAGAGGCAAAGACCCAGGAATTATCTTCCTGACCATAACCCTTCCACTTGACCAGGTACTGGAGTTTCCGTCTCGAAACACGAGAATCCAAAATCTTCTCCACCACATACTCCAACTCCCCCTCAACCAACACCGGGGCAGGAGGATCAACGGATGGAACCACAGGTGCCACGTATCTCCGCAACAACGACCTATGGAATACATTATGGATGGCAAAAGAAGCTGGAAGGGTCAAACGAAATGACACAGGATTGAGAAACTTAGAAATCTTATACGGACCAATGAAATGAGGCTTAAACTTAGGAGAGGAAACCTTCATAGGAACATAACGAGACGACAACCAAACTAAATCCCCAACACGAAGTCGGGGACCCACACAGCGCCGGCGGTTAGCGAAACGTTGAGCCTTCTCCTGGGACAATGTCAAATTGTCCACCACATGAGTCCAAATCTGCTGCAACCTATCCACCACAGTATCTACACCAGGACAGTCTGAAGACTCAACCTGTCCTGAAGAGAAAAGAGGATGGAAACCAGAATTGCAGAAAAACGGCGAAACCAAAGTAGCCGAGCTGGCCCGATTATTAAGGGCGAACTCAGCCAAAGGCAAGAAGGACACCCAATCATCCTGATCAGCAGAAACAAAGCATCTCAGATATGTTTCCAAAGTCTGATTAGTACGTTCGGTTTGGCCATTTGTCTGAGGATGGAAAGCCGAGGAAAAAGACAAATCAATGCCCATCCTAGCACAAAAGGATCGCCAAAACCTCGAAACAAACTGAGAACCTCTGTCCGAAAAGATGTTCTCCGTAATGCCATGTAAACGAACCACATGCTGGAAAAACAACGGCACCAAATCAGAGGAGGAAGGCAATTTAGACAAGGGTACCAAATGGACCACCTTAGAGAAGCGATCACAAACCACCCAAATGACCGACATCTTTTGAGAGACAGGGAGATCCGAAATAAAATCCATAGAAATATGCGTCCAGGGCCTCTTCGGGACCGGCAAGGGCAAAAGCAACCCACTGGCATGAGAACAGCAGGGCTTAGCCCGAGCACAAGTCCCACAGGACTGCACAAAAGAACGCACATCCCGCGACAAAGACGGCCACCAAAAGGATCTAGCCACCAAATCTCTGGTACCAAAGATTCCAGGATGACCAGCCAACACCGAACAATGAACCTCAGAGATAACTCTACTAGTCCATTTATCAGGGACAAACAGTTTCTCCGCTGGGCAATGGTCAGGTCTATCAGCCTGAAATTTTTGCAGCACCCGCCGCAAATCAGGGGAGATGGCAGACAAAATTACCCCCTCTTTGAGAATACCCGCCGGCTCAGGAACACCCGGAGAGTCGGGCACAAAACTCCTTGACAGGGCATCAGCCTTCACATTCTTAGAGCCCGGAAGGTACGAAACCACAAAATCAAAACGGGAGAAAAATAGCGACCAACGAGCCTGTCTAGGATTCAACCGTTTGGCAGACTCGAGATAAGTCAAATTCTTGTGATCCATCAAGACCACCACGCGATGCTTGGCTCCTTCAAGCCAATGACGCCACTCCTCGAATGCCCACTTCATGGCCAACAACTCTCGATTGCCAACATCATAATTGCGCTCAGCAGGCGAAACCTTTCTAGAAAAGAAGGCACATGGTTTCATCACTGAGCCATCAGAACTTCTTTGCGACAAAACAGCTCCTGCTCCAATCTCAGAAGCATCAACCTCGACCTGAAACGGGAGCGAAACATCTGGCTGGTACAACACAGGGGCAGAAGAAAAACGACGCTTCAACTCCTGAAAAGCTTCCACAGCCGCAGAAGACCAATTGACCACATCAGCACCCTTCTTGGTAAAATCAGTCAACGGTTTAGCAACACTAGAAAAATTACTGATGAAGCGACGATAAAAATTAGCAAAGCCCAGGAACTTTTGCAGACTCTTCACAGATGTCGGCTGAGTCCAATCATAAATGGCCTGGACTTTAACAGGGTCCATCTCGATAGTAGAAGGGGAAAAAATTAAACCCAAAAATGAAACCTTCTGAACTCCAAAGAGACACTTAGACCCCTTCACAAACAAAGAATTAGCACGAAGGACCTGGAACACCATTCTGACCTGCTTCACGTGAGACTCCCAATCATCCGAGAAGACCAAAATATCATCCAAATATACAATCAGGAATTTATCCAGGTACTCTCGGAAGATGTCATGCATAAAGGACTGAAATACTTATGGAGCATTGGAGAGCCCGAATGGCATAACCAGGTACTCAAAATGGCCCTAGGGCGTATTAAATGCTGTTTTCCATTCATCGCCCTGTTTAATACGCACAAGATTATACGCACCACGAAGATCTATCTTGGTGAACCAACTAGCCCCCTTAATCCGAGCAAATAAATCAGACAGCAGCGGCAAAGGGTACTGAAATTTGACTGTGATCTTATTTAGAAGGCGGTAATCAATACAAGGTCTCAAAGAACCATCCTTCTTGGCCACAAAAAAGAACCCTGCTCCCAATGGTGACGATGACGGGCGAATATGACCCTTCTCCAAGGATTCCTTTATATAACTCCGCATAGCGGCGTGTTCTGGCACAGATAAATTGAACAGTCGGCCCTTAGGAAACTTACTACCAGGAATCAAATTGATAGCACAATCGCAATCCCTATGAGGAGGTAGGGCACTGGATTTGGGCTCATCAAATACATCCCGGTAATCCGACAAAAACTCCGGGACTTCAGAAGGGGTGGCTGACGAAATAGACAAAAATGGAACATCACCATGTACCCCCTGACAACCCCAGCTGGACACAGACATAGATTTCCAATCCAATACTGGATTATGGACCTGTAGCCATGGCAACCCAAAAACGACGACATCATGCAGATTATGCAACACCAAAAAGCGAATATCCTCCTGATGTGCAGGAGCCATGCACATGGTCAATTGGGTCCAGTACTGAGGCTTATTCTTGGCCAAAGGCGTAGCATCAATTCCTCTCCATGGAATAGGATACTGCAAGGGCTCCAAGAAAAAACCACAGCGCCTAGCAAACTCCAAGTCCATCAAATTCAAGGCAGTGCCTGAATCCACAAATGCCATAACAGAATAGGATGACAAAGAGCAAATCAGAGTAACGGACAAAAGAAATTTCGACTGTACCGTACCAATGGTGGCAGACCTAGCGAAACACTTAGTGCGCTTAGGACAATCGGAGATAGCATGAGTGGAATCACCACAGTAAAAACACAGCCCATTCCGACGTCTGTGTTCTTGCCGTTCAGCTCTGGTCAAAGTCCTATCACATTGCATAAGCTCAGGTCTATGCTCAGATAATACCGCCAAATGGTGCACAACTTTACGCTCATGCAAGCGTCGATCGATCTGAATGGCCAAAGACATAGACTCATTCAGACTAGCAGGCATGGGAAATCCCACCATGACATCCTTAAGGGCTTCAGAGAGACCCTTTCTGAAAATTGCTGCCAGCGCATATTCATTCCACTGAGTGAGTACAGACCACTTCCTAAACTTCTGACAATATATCTCTACCTCATCCTGACCCTGACACAGAGCCAGCAAGATTTTCTCTGCCTGATCCACTGAATTTGTTTCATCATAAAGAAATCCAAGCGCCAGAAAAAACGCATCAACATCACGCAATGCCAGATCTCCTGGCGCAAGGGAAAATGCCCAGTCTTGAGGGTCGCCACGTAACAAAGAAATAATGATTTTCACTTGTTGAACAGGGTCACCTGAGGAGCGAGGTTTCAAAGCAAGAAACAATTTACAATTATTTTTGAAATTCAGAAACTTAGATCTATCCCCAAAAAACAAATCAGGAATAGGAATCCTAGGCTCTAACATCGGATTCTGAACCACAAAATCTTGAATGTTTTGTACCCTTGCAGTGAGATTATCCATACAAGAGGACAGACCTTGAATGTCCATATCTACACCTGTATCCTGAACCACCCAGAGGTAAAGGGGAAAAGAGAGACAAAACACACTGCAAAGAAAAAAAAATGGTCTCAGAACTTCTCTTATCCCTCTATTGAGATGCATTAATACTTTTGGCCACCTGTACTGTTATGACCTGGTGGTGAGGACAATAATGGACTTGGTGGTTAAGAGCACACGGAATGACCTGATAGTTACTAATAATACAGGACAAGCTCTGAGACGTGGGAACTCTGCTGACCGCAATCCCTAATCCTATCACACACACTAGAAATAGCCGTGGAGCGCTCCTGACACTCCCTAGGCGCCTCGTCACAGCCTAAGGAACTAGCTAGCCCTAAAGATAGAAAAATAAAGCCTACCTTGCCTCAGAGAAATTCCCCAAAGGAACAGGCAGCCCCCCACATATAATGACTGTGAGTAAAGATGAAAATTACAAACACAGAGATGAAATAGATTTAGCAAAGTGAGGCCCGACTTACTGAACAGACAGAGGATAGGAAAGGTAACTTTGCGGTCAGCACAAAAACTACAAAAAGACCACGCAGAGGGTGCAAAAAGACCCTCCGCACCGACTCACGGTGCGGAGGCGCTCCCTCTGCGTCCCAGAGCTTCCAGCAAGCAAGACAAAAATCAAAATAGCAAGCTGGACAGAAAAAATAGCAAACAGAGAAAAACAAGCAGGAACTTAGCTTCTGCTGAGAAGACAGGTCACAAGAACGATCCAGGAGCGAACTAGACCAATACTGGAACATTGACAGGTGGCATGGAGCAATGATCTAGGTGGAGTTAAATAGAGCAGCCAGCTAACGAATTAACCTCGTCACCTGTGGAAGGAACCTCAGAAGCAGCAGCTCCACTCACAGCCATCAGAGGGAGCCCATGGACAGAACCAGCCAAAGTACCATTCATGACCACAGGAGGGAGATTAACAACAGAATTCACAACAGTAAACCACTGTTTGGGCGCATGGGAGAGCTCGGAAGGGAAGGAGCGCCGTTTGACTTTTCAATGCAAAATTGACAGGAATTGAGATGGGACGCCATGTTGCGTTTAGAGAGCCACTGATGTGCCTAAACGTTGAAACCCCCCACAAGTGACACCATTTTGGAAAGTAGACCCCCTAAGGAACTTATCTAGATGTGTTTTGAGCGCTTTTACCCACCAAGGGCTTCACAGAAATTTATAATGCAGAGCCGTAAAAATAAAATAAAAATTTTTTCCCACAAAAATTGTTTTTTTATCCCCCAGTTTTGTATTTTCCCAAGGGTAACAGGAGAAATTGGACCCCAAAATTTGTTGCCCAATTTGTCCTGAGTGCGCTGATACCCCATAAGTGGGGGGGAACCACTGTTTGGGCGCATGGGAGGGCTCGTAAGGGAAGGAGCGCTGTTGTGAATTCTGTTATCGAACTCCCTCCTGTGGTCATGAATGGTACTTCGGCGAGTTCTGTCCATGGACTCCCTCTGGTGGCTGTGAGTGGAGCTGATGCTTCTGAGGTTCCTTCCACAGGTGACGTAGGTTATTCTTTGGCTGGCTGCTCTATTTAACTCCACTCAGATCGTTACTCCATGCCAGCTGTCAATGTTCTTGTACTGGTTCAGTTCGCTCTTGGATCTTTCTGGTGACCTGTCTACTCCAGCAGAAGCTAAGTCCCTGCTAGTTTATTATTTGTTCATTGTTTCCTTGTCCAGCTTGCTATTATGATTTTGTCATGCTAGCTGGAAGCTCTGGGATGCAGAGTGGCACCTCCGCACCGTGAGTCGGTGCGGAGGTCTTTTTGCACACTCTGCGTGGTCTTTTGTAGTTTTTTGTGCTGACCGCAAAGATACCTTTCCTATCCTCTGTCTGTTTAGTTAGTCTGGCCTCCCTTTGCTGAAATCTGTTTCATTTCTGCGTTTGTGACTTTCATCTTATCTCACAGTCAATATATGTGGGGGGCTGCCTTTTCCTTTGGGGAATTTCTCTGAGGCAAGGTAGGCTTTATTTTCTATCTTTAGGGCTAGTTAGCTCTTAGGCTGTGAAGAGGCGTCTAGGGAGAGTCAGGTACGCTCGACGGCTATTTCTAGTTGTTGTGATAGGATTAGGGGTTGCGGTCAGCAGAGCTCCCACTTCCCAGAGCTTGTCCTGTGTGAGTTTAACTATCAGGTCGTTCCGGGTGCTCCTAACCACCAGGTCCATAAGAGAGCGCCATTTGGAATGCAGACTTAAATGGAATGGTCTGCAGGTGTCACATTGCGTTTGCAGAGCCCCTAATGTACCTAAACAGTAGAAACCCCCCACAAGTGACACCATTTTGGAAATTAGACCCTCTAAGGAACTTATCTAGATGTGTGGTGAGCGCTTTGACCCACCAAGGGCTTCTCAGAAGTTTATAATGCAGAGCCATAAAAATAAAACAAAAATTTTTTCCCACAAAAATTATTTTTTACCCCCCAGTTTTGTATTTTCCCAAGGGTAACAGGAGAAATTGGACCCCAAAATTTGTTGTCCAATTTGTCCTGAGTGCGCTGATACCGCATAAGTGGGGGGGAACCACTGTTTGGGCGCATGGGAGGGCTTGGAAGGGAAGGAGCGCCATTTGGAATGCAGACTTAGATGGAATGGTCTGCAGGTGTCACTTTGCGTTTGCAGAGCCCCTAATGTACCTAACAGTAGAAACCCCCCACAAGTGACACCATTTTGGAAAGTAGACCCCCTAAGGAACATATCTAGATGTGTGGTGAGCGCTTTGACCACCAAGGGCTTCACAGAAGTTTATAATGCAGAGCCATAAAAATAAAACAAAAATTTTTTCCCACAAAAATTATTTTTTAGCCCCCAGTTTTGTATTTTCCCAAGGATAACAGGAAAATTGGACCCCAAAAGTTGTTGTCCTATTTGTCCTGAGTACGCTGATACCCCATATGTTGGGGTAAACCCCTGTTTGGGCACACGGGAGAGCTCGATAGGGAAGGAGCACTGTTTTACTTTTTCAACGCAGAATTGGCTGGAATTGAGATCGGACGCCATGTCGTATTTGGAGAGCCCCTGATGTGCCTAAACAGTGGAAACCCCCCAATTATAACTGAAACCCTAATCCAAACACACCCCTAACCCTAATTCCAACGGTAACCCTAACCACACCTCTAACCCTGACACACCCCTAACCCTAGGGGTGTTATTCCACTTTTAGTTCGGCGGTATGATAATAAAGCGTTGTTTTTTGCCTCGTTTTTTTTTCCCTTTTCTTACGGTGTTTACTGAAGGGGTTAACTAGTGGGCCAGTTTTATAGGTCGGGTCGTTATGGACGCGGCGATACTAAATATGTGTACTTTTTTTGTTTTTGTTTTTTTATTTAGATGAAGAAATGTATTTATGTGAATAATATATATATTTTTTTCATTATTTAGGAATATTTTTATTTTATTTTTTTTACACATTTGGAAATTTTTTTTTAAACTTTTTTATTTTGTCCCAGGGGGGGACATCACAGATCAATGATCTGACAGTTTGCATAGCACTCTGTCAGATCACTGATCTGACTTGCAGCGCTGCAGGCTTCACAGTGCCTGCTCTGAGCAGGCTCTGTGAAGCCACCTCCCTCCCTGCAGGACCCGGATCCGCGGCCATCTTGGATCCGGGGCTGGAGCAGGCAGGGAGGGAGGTAAGACCCTCGGAGCAACGCGATCACATCGCGTTGCTGCAGGGGGCTCAGGGAAGCCCGCAGGGAGCCCCCTCCCTGCGGGAAGCTTCCCTGTACCGCCGGCACATCGCGATCATCTTTGATCGCGGTGTGCCGGGGGTTAATGTGCCGGGGGCGGTCCGTGACCGCTCCTGGCACATAGTGCCGGATGTCAGCTGCAATAAGCAGCTGACACCCGGCCGCGATCGGCGGCGCTCCCCCCGTGAGCGCTGCCGATCGCATATGACGTACTATCCCGTCGGTGGTCATAGGGGCCCACCCCACCTCGACGGGATAGTACGTCTGATGTCAGAAAGGGGTTAAACATTGATTTCAATCTTCAGATGTGTACGCATTGAACCTATTGCCCCCGAGGATATACTTGCAGTCATTTATTTTTATTGTTTTAGATGTTGAGATTTTAATTGGTTCTTTATATGTTTTTTAGACTCGCCACACATGGGACAGCCGGTGGATGGATATAGATGAAGATAATAAAATATACTAAAATGTGGATCGTTTGTATGGATATAATGTTATTTATCTTTTGATATGATTCTTCTCCTGATTCCCGACTGCCCCTATGTGATTGGCGTATATTTATTTGTTTGTGTTTGCTTTTTTTGTTCTTTTCACATGGGTGTTTTGCTATGTTAGCTATTTTTGTATTAATTTGTTAATTAATATGCAATATGTATTATTCAGAGCCATATTAGGATTAATAGCAGTACGTAGCTTTAGATATGTGGTCAGGTGCCTTCCTATATGTGGGTATGGTTTCCTGGTTGCTTGCCTGCTCGGCGAGTATGTGGGGTGGTTGCTGGGTTACGCGGGGTTGTGTCATGTGGGGGCGTGTCTCTGAAGGTGATCTCAGATGAGACACGGCCCTGACATGGCGCGCCTGCGCCCTTGCTCCACGACCCTGCCTGCCGTTTGGGTTGGTCTCCATGGTGACGCGTCATTGCTTCCCCGGGCAACCTGTTTGTTTGACGGATGCGCGGGGCTGTTGTGGTGCAATGCGGGCCTGCGTCATCCCTGGGCGTGTCTCTGATCATGCCATGTGACGTGACGTAGCCCGGGATGGCGCTGGTGCGCGCGCTCCTCACTGCCCCGCGCCTGTCGCTCAGTGTGGACGCCGGTGGAAGCCGGTGATGACATGTGAGTACACATGTATAGAGAATCGGGATTGGGGGAGGCGTGGGTGCCTGAATGGAAGGATCATACAGATTGGCTGTATGAAGTTTCCGGCGCCAGTCTGATACATGGTTAACAGGAAATATATTGGAATGGATACCCTATTGGCTGCTGAGTACTATGGCAACAAAGTTGCGTATATACCTATGGAGGAGAAGTGTAAACAGAGCGCTTTTCATATGATTCTATACGAATTAATCTAATTAGTGTAATCGGGATGATGTTTAAATATTATTTACATGTATACACCAGTGTCTGATGTCTATAATTTTGGTATATTGTATTAAGATGCAAGGTGGGTGGTACTGGATGGTGATTGGCTCCCTGTGTGGTGTCCACACTATTTAAGATCGCTCTGCCGCCATGTTTGTATGCTTGAAAAAGACCAGCATATGGTCGAAACGTTGCTGATGCTATATGGCTCAATAAAGATTTCTTTTGGATCATTACACCCGGTGGAGCGCTGTTCCTTTATGAGGATATCCATGTAACTAGTTATTTACGTCTTATGGGTCTGAGTCCTCATCCTCTCCCGATTCACTTTTGTGGGGTCGCTTTCTGTTTATTTTTATATTTCTATATGTTTGTTGCTTATTGTTCTTTTTCCTTTTCTTTAATTAGTTTAGCTACGCTGGTTGGCAGAACCTGTTTGAGACCGTTTTTTCTCCGCTGCCTTAGAATCGCTTTCCTTTGGAATCACTGGGATGAATTTTTGAGGATACACTCTTCGTGCAATATTCTCTTATATATGTTATTGTTTTTATATTGATGTTTATCTCTATCTTAGGAAGTTTCTTTTCTTCCCTTCGGTCCTTGTAATTGTAATGCTGCATATGTAGTTATAACTATATTTATGGTCATTTTCACGTACACTCTCTTGTTCTCACATATGCTCACATATGGTCTTATACTTACTGTATACGCCACAATGTACTGTTCATGGTTGTATTTTTTATCAATGCGGTTACCTGCACGCTTCTTGCAGCGTACCGCTGCGGTTTGGGATGAGTGATGCTTTAGCAGTATTGGTCATTCCCAGGGCGGCGGTATTTTAGTTTGTGTCTCCCACAATATGGCCGCACCTGTGGTCCTCAATGTAATGGCCGCTTTGGATGCGCATGCGCACTGTGGACCTGGTTCTCTCCATTTCTCCTGTGGCTGTCTAGAATCGTCGTGTGCGCATGTCATGACATCACACAGCGGATTTCTGCCTTAATGCGCGCACGATAGTGACGGCCGCAGGTGTTGTGGAGTCTAGGCTCAATTGCGCATGCGCCGGATTCCAGCGGCAGTTCCGGTCTCCGGACTACTTAAAGGCATTTTGAACAGCTGATTGTTAACCCCTTTTGAAAAAGCTTGGCGGCGAAACGTGCGTTAAGGGGCTCCTGGTGCACAGTGGGTGTGTCCGGTTATAATATGGGTAAGTATGCATAGGCTACTTTTTACTTACTGATTTATCCAGCATTGTTTCCATGAGATATTATCTCTGACATCTAGAGACTTAACCCCTTAGCGACGGCCGATACGCCTTTTAACGGCGGCCGCTAAGGGTACTTAAACCACAGCGCCGTTAATTAACGGCGCTGTGGAAAAAGTACATAGCGCCCCCCACAGGCCGATTTTCTCTGGGGTCTCGGCTGCCGGGGGTAGCCGAGACCCCAGAGAACATGATTCGGGGGTTTTTTAACCCACCCCGCATTTGCGATCGCCGGTAATTAACTGTTTACCGGCGGTCGCAAAAAAAAAAAAAAAAAAAAGCGATCTCTTTTTAATTTCTCTGTCCTCCGATGTGATCGCACATCGGAGGACAGAGAAAAGGGGTCCCAGGTGGCCCCCCAATACTCACCTAGCTTCCCCGATGCTCCTCGTGTCTCCCGGTGGGCGCCGCCATCTTCAAAATGGCGGGCGCATGCGCAGTGCGCCCGCCGGCCGGCACCGGGAGAATCTTTGGGGTCTCGGCTGCCGGGGGTAGCCGAGACCCCAAAGAGCATGATCTGGGTCGGTATTACCGACCCCTGTTTTGCGATCGCCGGTAATGAACTGTTTACCGGCGACCGCAAAAAAAAAAAAAAGTGTAATTCTCTGTCCTCTGATGTGATCGCACATCAGAGGACAGAGAAATAGGGGGATTCGGGGACCCTAGCATACTCACCTAGGTCCCTGGATCCTCTTGCTGCTCCTCCTGGCCGCCGGCAGAAGAACATGGCGGACGCATGCCCAGTGCGCCCGCCATCTGTCTCCATCTGCCGGCCGGCAGGAGAACAGCAGTTAGGGCTAAAATTAGGGTTAGGGGTAGGGTTACGTTAGGGGTAGGGTTAGGTTAGGGCTAGGGTTGGGGCTAAATTTAGGGTTAGGCTTCTTTCACACTTACGTCGGTACGGGGCCGTCACCATGCGTCGGCCCGACATACCGACGCACGTTGTGAAAATTGTGCACAACGTGGGCAGCAGCTGTAGTTTTTCAACGCATCCGCTGCCCAATCTATGTCCTGGGGAGGAGGGGGCGGAGTTACGGCCACGCATGCGCGGTCAGAAATGGCGGATGCGACGTACAAAAAAACGTTTCATTGAACTTTTTTTGTGCCGACGCTCCGCCAAAACACAACTGTGCACGACGGACGCGACGTGTGGCCATCCGTCACGATCCGTCGGCAATACAAGTCTATGGGCAAAAAACGCATCCTGCGGGCACATTTGCAGGATCCGTTTCTTGTCCAAAACGACTGATTGCGACGGAATGCCAAACGACACAAGTGTGAAAGTAGCCTTAGGGTTAGGGTTGGGGCTAAAGTTAGGGCTAGGGTTGGGGCTAAAGTTAGGGTTAGAGCTGGGATTAGGGTTAGGGTTTGGATTAGGGTTGGTATTAGGGTTAGGGTTGGCATTAGGGTTACGTTTGGGATTAGGGTTAGGTTTGGGATTAGGGTTAAGGTTAGGGTTGTGATTAGGGGTGTATTGGGATTAGGGTTAGGTTTGAGGTTAGGGTTGAGATTAGGATTAGGGGTGTGTTGGATTTAGGGTTTTGATTAGGGTTATGGTTAGGGTTGTTTTGGGGTAAGGGTTGTGGTTAGGGTTAGTGATTAGGATTATGGATCAGGTTGGGATTAGGGTTAGGGGTGTGTTGGGGTTAGGGTTGGAGCTAGAATTGGGGGGTTTCCACTGTTTAGGTACATCAGGGGGTCTCCAAACACGACAGCCAATTTTGCGCTCAAAAAGTCAAATGGTGCTCCCTCCCTTCTGATCTCTGCCGTGCGCCCAAACAGTGGGTTACCCCCACATATGGGGCATCAGCATACTCGGGATAAATTGGACAACAACTTCTGGGGTCTAATTTCTCTTGTTACCCTTGTGAAAATAAAAACTTGGGGGCTAAAAAATCTTTTTTGTGGAAAAAAAAATATTTTTTATTTTCACGGCTCTGCATTATAAACTTCTGTGAAGCACTTGGGCATTCAAGGTTCTCACCACACATCTAGATAAGTTCCATGGGGGGTCTAGTTTCCAAAATGGGGTCACTTGTGGGGGATTTCTACTGTTTAGGCACATCAGGGGCTCTCCAAACGCGACATGGCGTCCGATCTCAATTCCAGCCAATTCTACATTGAAAAAGTAAAACGGCACTCTTTCTCTTCCAAGCTCTGCGGTGCGCCCAAACAGTGGTTTACCCCCACATATTGGGTATCAACGTACTCAGGAGAAATTGCACAACAACTTTAGTGTTCTAATTTCTCCTGTTACCCTTGTGAAAATAAAAATTTGTGGGCAAAAAGATCATTTTTGTAGAAAAAATGCAATTTTTTTTTTTCACGGCTCTACGTTATAAACTTCTGTGAAGCACATGGGGGTTCAAAGTGCTCGCCACACATCTAGATAAGTTCCTTAAGGGGTCTAGTTTCCAAATGGTGTCATTTGTGGGGGGTTTCCACTGTTTAGGCACATCAGGGGCTCTCCAAACGCGACATGGCGTCCAATCTCAATTCCAGCCAATTCTACATTGAAAAAGTAAAACGGCGCTCCTTCAATTCCAAGCTCTGCGGTGCGCCCAAACAGTGGTTTACCCTCACATATGGGGTATCGACGTATTCAGGAGAAATCTCACAACAACTTTTGTGGTCTAATTTCTCCTGTTACCCTTGTGAAAATAAGAATTTGTGGGCGAAAAGATCATTTTTGTGTAAACAAAAGCGATTTTTTATTTTCACGGCTCTACGTTATAAACTTCTGTGAAGCACTTGGGGGTTCAAAGTGCTCACCACACATCTAGATAAGTTCCTTAAGGGGTCTAGTTTCCAAAATGGTGTCACTTGTGGGGAGTTTCCACTGTTTAGGCACATCAGGGGCTCTCTAAACGTGACATGGCATCCGATCTCAATTCCAGCCAATTCTGCATTGAAAAAGTCAAACGGCGCTCCTTCACTTCTAAGTTCTGCGGTGCGCCCTAACAGTGGTTTACCCCCACATATGGGGTATTGGCGTATTCAGGAGAAATTGCATAACAAAATTTATGGTTACATTTCTGTTTTTACACTTGTGAAAATAAAAAAAATGGTTCTGAATTAAGATGTTTGCAAAAAAAAGTTAAATGTTCATTTTTTCCTTCCACATTGTTTCAGTTCCTGTGAAGCACGTAAAGGGTTAATAAACTTCTTGAATGTGGTTTTGAGAACCTTGAGGGGTGTAGTTTTTAGAAAGGTGTCACACTTCATTATTTTCTATCATATAGACCCCTCAAAATGACTTCAAATGTGATGTGGTCCCTAAAAAAAAAATGGTGTTGTAAAAATGAGAAATTGCTGGTCAACTTTTAACCCTTATAACTCCCTAACAAAAAAAAATTTTGTTTCCAAAATTGTGCTGATGTAAAGTAGACATGTGGGAAATGTTATTTATTAACTATTTTTCGTGACATATCTCTCTGATTTAAGGGCATAAAAATACAAAGTTTGAAAATTGCAAAATTTTAAAAATTTTCGCCATATTTCCGTTTTTTTCATAAATAATCGCAAGTAATATCAAAGAAATGTTACCACTAACATGAAGTACAATATGTCACGAAAAAACAATCTCAGAATCAGCGAGATCCGTTGAAGCGTTCCAGAGTTATAACCTCATAAAGTGACAGTGGTCAGAATTGCAAAAATTGGCCTGGTCATTAAGTACCAAATTTGCTCTGTCACTAAGGGGTTAAGCAGGAACTATCTTATTATGATATGACTATATAAATAGTCGCATTGCTAGCAGCATACTTACCCCCGGATACATGTAATGCTCCCCGTGTACACCAGTACATCTAGAGTTTTCCCTCTATTTTCCACCTGTTGTGGTGCATAATTTTAATTGGTCTTACATTTTTTGTATTTCTGTGTTAATAAAAATTATCTTTTCTATTATGTTTTTTGGGATTCTTTTACTCCGCTTTTTTGCTGTAGTACATGACTTTTGGAGTTGCCCTGGTGAACCAGTTTTTCTGGACATTGTGATTGGGAGAGCTACACTATATTACTCTCAGCCATATACTACGTGTATGCTTCATGATATCTTGTTTAATGGTAATGTGTCTGTGTTGTTCACAGCGTCTGGTCTGAGGCAAATGGACTATCGCATCCGAGATCAAACTTGGTTATCTCGATTACAGGAGGTTTTTAAGGAGGACTCTGGTGGTATTTTAACTATAAGCGGTGGCGACTCGAGGGAGAGGATTGAGAGACTCAGAACCCTGCTACATAAGCGGACTAAGCTATGGTGGAACAGGGCCTTTCTGGGACAGTACCTGACTCGCAGCTTGATTCCAATGGGTCTACAGATCCAGATCTTCCTGTCATTTCTGGTAGACGATGAGATGTTTAAAAAGGACTGGGAGGTTCTGGCCACTAAATGTTCCCGTGGTTTTATGGAATTATTGATGAAATTTGATGAAACAAGACTGGGTGACATTGAGAAAGAGATAGATAGTATCCAGGCAACCATCAAAGATGAATTAACAACAGAGGCACTTGAAAAACTTAATGGAGATTTGGAGAAAGATTTCTCCAAGTGGGAGCAGGAGATAGGGGCTGTGAAAACAAAGAAGCTACAGAGAGACAGCGTGGATTACAAGGAGAATAAAGTGTACCGTTGGAGGGCCAATAAAAAGGCTCGTCCTCCTCCCTCTCACATAAGGTCAGGTTAAGTTTCATCACTGACATCTGTGGATGAATCAAGTGCAGCCTCTGATGTGTCTGGGGCGACGGGTGGTGTAAGAAAGAGAAAACAGCAGCCAGGAAGACCAGCTAAGGAGAAATATAACAACAAAAGGAAACCTACATCTCCCCCAGCTTATGATCGTAAAGCCAAAAATACAAATCTGGAGGTAATAAATCTTTCCTCACATAGTCTGTCTGAAACATAACTAGAAATATTGAGATTGGGTCTAAATTTTGTTCCATGTGCTGGTTTTGATTTTTTCACAGCTGTGAAGGATAGACACCTATTCTGTTGCAAACTCATTTTAAAGAAATTACACTGTCAGAGGAATGCAGACCCAAACCTCTCTAATGATGTGGAACGTGAGGCTCTTGAAGCGTTGGAAGATCTACTGAGGGAACAATGCTCTGATGATGTAGGTAAATTTCCCACTCCTGTTGGTTCCAGATCTCTCACCTTCCTCCCCTTGTCCCTATGCCCACAAGTAGAAATCTTCTGTAGACTTGTCACGGAGGATTTAAGGAAAATCCAGAGATATAGACGTAACGACAACCTCACAGGTCCACAGAGGAGGGCCCTGAGGGCAGTGGCGTAGGAAGGTGGGTGCGGGGGGGGGCGGTCCGCCCCGGGCGGCACAATGCGGGGGGCGGCCGGCGCTGCAGGAGAAGAAAAAAAAAAAGACGCCCCTTTAAATCTTCGGGCGGCGCCGTCCGCCGCCACGACCAGGGCCAGCTCCCCCCACCACCGGACCCCGCCCTGCGCTCTATACTCACCTCTCCTGGTTCCTGCGGCGCCGGCAGCTGCAGCGTCCTCTGACTCTGCGACGTCTCAGAGCAGAGGGCGCGATGACGTCACTACTGTGCGCGCCGCTCTGCCTCTCTGTCCTGAGCGTCGCAGAGCCGGAGAGACGCTGACTGCACCGGACCTGCGCTAGGAACGGGAGAGGTGAGGATTTTACTTTTTTTTTTTTTTCTTTATGTCTGACTGTCTGGGGCTGGGGCAATGCTGGACACACTGGGGCAATACTGGAGACCATGGGGCAGATTGCTGGACACACTGGGGCAGTACTGGAGACCATGGGGCAGAATGCTGGACACACTGGGGCAATACAGGAGACCATGGGGCAGATTGCTGGACACACTGGGGCAGTACTGGAGACCATGGGGCAGAATGCTGGACACACTGGGGCAATACTGGAGACCATGGGGTAGATTGCTGGACACACTGGGGCAATACTGGAGACCATGGGGCAGATTGCTGGACACACTGGGGCAATACAGGAGACCATGGGGCAGATTGCTGGACACACTGGGGCAGTACTGGAGACCATGGGGCAGAATGCTGGACACACTGGGGCAATACAGGAGACCATGGGGCAGATTGCTGGACACACTGGGGCAGTACAGGAGACTATGGGGCAGATTGCTGGACACACTGGGGCAATACAGGAGACCATGGGGCAGATTGCTGGACACACTGGGGCAGTACAGGAGACTATGGGGCAGATTGCTGGACACACTGGGGCAATACAGGAGACCATGGGGCAGATTGCTGGACACACTGGGGCAATACAGGAGACCATGGGGCAGATTGCTGGACACACTGGGGCAGTACAGGAGACTATGGGGCAGATTGCTGGACACACTGGGGCAATACATGAGACCATGGGGCAGATTGCTGGACACACTGGGGCAATACATGAGACCATGGGGCAGATTGCTGGACACACTGGGGCAATACATGAGACCATGGGGCAGATTGCTGGACACACTGGGGCAATACAGGAGACCATGGGGCAGATTGCTGGACACACTGGGGCAATACTGGAGACTATGGGGCAGATTGCTGGACACACTGGGGCAATACAGGAGACCATGGGGCAGATTGCTGGACACACTGGGGCAATACAGGAGACTATGGGGCAGATTGCTGGACACACTGGGGCAATACTGGAGACCATGGGGCAGATTGCTGGACACACTGGGGCAATACAGGAGACCATGTGGCAGAATGCTGGACACACTGGGGCAATACAGGAGACCATGGGGCAGATTGCTGGACACACTGGGGCAATACAGGAGACCATGGGGCAGATTGCTGGACACACTGGGGCAATACTGGAGACCATGGGGCAGATTGCTGGACACACTGGGGCAATACTGGAGACCATGGGGCAGAATGCTGGACACACTGGGGAAATACTGGAGACCATGGGGCAGAATGCTGGACACACTGGGGCAATACAGGAGACTATGGGGCAGATTGCTGGACACACTGAATACTGGAGACCATGGGGCAGATTTCAGGACACATTGAGGCAATGCTGGAGACCCTGGGCAGACTTCTGGACATACTGGGGCAATACTGGAGACCATGGGGCAGATTGCTGGACACACCGGGGCAATACTGGAGACCATGGGGCAGAATGCTGGACACACTGGGGCAATACAGGAGACCATGGGGCAGATTGCTGGATACACCGGGGCAATACTGGAGACCATGGGGCAGAATGCTGGACACACTGGGGCAATACAGGAGACCATGGGGCAGATTGCTGGACACACTGGGGCAATACTGGAGACCCTGGGGCAGATTTCTGGACACATTGAGGCAATGCTGGAGACCCTGGGGCAGACTTCTGGACACACTGGGGCAATGCTGGACACTGGGGCAGATTGCTGGACACACTGGGGGTAATATGCTGGACACACTGGGGCAATGCTGGACACTGGGGGTAATATGCTGGACACACTGGGGCAGACTGCTGGACACACTGGGGAAAGGCTGGATACTGGGGCAGATTGCTGGACACACTGGGGGCAGTGCTGGACATACTGGGGCAGATTGCTGGACACACTGGGGGTAATATGCTGGACACACTGGGGCAGATTGCTGGACAACATGGGGGTAATATGCTGGACACACTGGGGCAGATTGCTGGACAACATGGGGGTAATATGCTGGACACACTGGGGGCAGGACTTGAGGCATGGGCAGAATGTAGATACGGGGCATGATTGGAGACACGGGGCAGGATTGGATCATGGGGCAGGACGGATACGATGGAGGCTGGTGGGGCAGGACGGATACGATGGAGGCTGGTGGGGCAGGATGTGGAGATCATATGGGGTAGAATGGATACTCATAAGGGCAGGATGCGAGAACATATGGCTGGAGCCAGGAATGAGAAACGGGGCCAGGGTGGGGAATATTATTACCATAGGGGCTAATTAAGGGATATTATTACTGCAGTGATGTATTTATTTTATTTTTTGAGTATACTGTTTTAAATGGGGGGGCGGTCCTGTTATTGTGCAGAGTGACACTATATCACCTTTTTTTCTTCATGTGATGTAATGTAGAAGTTGTGAAAAATTAAGTAATGTGTTCTGCAAGCGGAGCTCGAGATAACTGTGTTATTTCCTGCAGAAACGAGTCCTGGCTGGAAGGAATGATGGCGGTCTGTGCTGGATGAAAGATGAAGGACTTCACCTAGAGACGTCACTGGTGAGTCAGTGTTACCTATACACTGACACTATACACTGTATACTATATAGAGGTCATGTGTATAATGTCACCAGTGATCTCTGTATTACCTCTACACAGACACTGCATACTAAGTACAGATCTCCTGTGAATACTGGCACTTATGGTGATAGTATTGTGGTTTTTTTTTTATTACTGATCAGTATTGTAGTATTCAGTCACTATGTGGTGGTAATATGTGGTCTGGAAATGGTGTTGTGGTATTTGTCCCTTGTATGTAGTATTATTCGGTCACTATGTGGCCTGGTCATGGTGTGGTGGTATTAAGTCACAGGTGTGGCATGTGGGGGTGACACCATTAGGCCCAGTTTAAGTTCTACAAAACAGGAAAACCGTTTTTGGTAACCTTTGTGTGTATTGAGCCGGGGGGGGGGGGGGGGCGCCAAACTCGGGAACAGCCCCGGGCGGCAAAAGCTCTAGCTACGCCTCTGCCTGAGGGAGTTACAAGCATTAGAATCTGTTGTTATTAAGCCTGCGGACAAGGGGGGGAATGTGGTGATCTGGCCAACTGATAAATACGAGAAAGAGGCTTTTCGTCAGCTGAGAAACAAAACTACCTACCAGATTCTACCACAAAATCCGACACAAACCTTCTCTAGGGAGTTGGATCTAATTCTATCTAATGCTGACGAGTCTGGTATTGTTCCCAGAAAGGTCCTGGATGGACTGTTGCCCAGATTCCCGAAAACCCCGACCTTTTACCAAAGATACATAAGGACATTGTCAATCCCCCCGGTCTTCCTATTGTCTCTGGCATAGGAGGGTTGAGTGATGGTGTTTGTAAATTTATTGATTTTTATCTTAAACCATTGGTTGAAACCCTCCCCTCCTATGTCAGAGACACCACTGATGTGTTGACTCGGGTCAATGGCCTGTCCCTCGAAGCGGGTATGTTATTGGTGACCATCGATATTGAGTCATTATATACCTCGATTAGGCATGAGGATGGTCTTAGGGCAGCCCGCTTCTTCCTTGAGACGGCCAACTGGGATGGCCATTTTTCTGAGTTTATTTTGGATTTGATTCAATTTGTTTTGACTCACAATTATTTTGTTTTTAAGGATAGGTTTTTTTTTGCAGTTACAGGGTACCGCGATGGGCGCGGCATGTGCTCCGGCCTATGCAAATTTATTTTTAGGATACTGGGAAAGATCCATCTTCTAGGGGGACAGAGCACATGCCGCAGACTGTTGTGAATTCTGTGGCCAAGCTCCCTCCTGTGGTCGTGAGTGGTACTTTGGCTGGTTCTGTCTATGAGCTTCCTTTGGTTGATGAGAGTGGTACTGCGGCTTCTGAGTTTCCTTCCTCAGGTGATGAGGCTAAGTCGTTAGGTGCTGCTCTATTTAACTCCACCTAGTGCTTTGATCCTGGCCTCCAGTCAATGTTCTAGTATTGGTCTTGCTTCCTCCTGGATCGTTCCTGTGGCCTGTCTATCCTGCATAAGCTAAGTTTTGCTTGTGTCATTTTTGTTTGCTGTTTTTTCTGTCCAGCTTGCTATATTGGTTTTTCTTGCTTGCTGGAAGCTCTGGGACGCAGAGGGAGCACCTCCGTACCGTTAGTCGGTGCGGAGGGTCTTTTTGCCCCCTCTGCGTGGTTGTAGGGTTTTGTGTTGACCGCAAAGCTATCTTTCCTATCCTCGGTCTATTCAGTAAGACGGGCCTCACTTTGCTAAAATCTATTTAATCTCTGCGTTTGTATTTTCATCTCAACTCACAGTCATTATATGTGGGGGGGCTACCTTTTCCTTTGGGGTATTTCTCTGAGGCAATGTAGGCTTATTTTTCTTTCTTAGGGCTAGCTAGTTTCTCAGGCTGTGCTCGAGGCGCATAGGTCTGGTCAGGAGCGCTCCACGGCTACCTTTAGTGTGGTTGGATAGGATTAGGGATTGCGGTCAGCAGAGTTTCCACGTCTCAGAGCTCGTCCTATGGTTTTGGTAATTGTCAGGTCACTTTGTGTGCTCTGAACTTCAATGTCCATTGTGGTTCTGAATTACCTGTTCATAACAGTACTGGAGGCCCAAAGTACTAATGCTTCTCAATAGAGGGAAAAGAGAAGTTCTGAGACCATTTTTTTTTCTTTGCTCTGTGTTCTGTCTTTCTTTTCCCCTTTACATCAGGGTGGTTCAGAACACAGGTGTGGACATGGACATTCAGGGTCTGTTCTCTTTGATGGATAATCTCGCTATAAATGTACAGAATATTCAAGATTTAGTGGTTCAGAATCCTATGTTAGAACCTAAAATTCCTATTACTGAGTTATTTTCTGGAGATAGAGCTAAGTTTTTGAATTTTAAAAAATAATTGTAAACTATTTCTGGCTTTGAAACCCCGCTCCTCTGGTGACCCAGTTCAACAAGTTAAGATTATTATTTCTTTATTACGTGGCGACCCTCAAGACTGGGCATTTTCCCTTGCGCCAGGAGATCCTGCATTATGTAATAATGATGCGTTTTTTTCTGGCGCTCGGATTGCTGTACGATGAACCTAATTCA
This sequence comes from Ranitomeya imitator, assembly GCF_032444005.1. Taxonomy (NCBI): domain Eukaryota; kingdom Metazoa; phylum Chordata; class Amphibia; order Anura; family Dendrobatidae; genus Ranitomeya; species Ranitomeya imitator. The sequence goes on along the minus strand of NC_091288.1, from coordinate 130,935,338 downwards.
GTGGATCAGGCAGAGAAAAATTTGCTGGCTCTGTGTCAGGGTCAGGATGAGATAGAGATTTATTGTCAGAAGTTTAGAAAGTGGTCCGTGCTCACTCAATGGAATGAATGTGCGCTGGCAGCTATTTTCAGAAAGGGTCGCTCTGAAGCCCTCAAGGATGTCATGGTGGGATTTCCTATGCCTGCTGGTCTGAATGAGTCTATGTCTTTGGCCATTCAAATCGGTCGACGCTTGCGTGAGCGTAAATCTGTGCACCATTTGGCGGTATTATCTGAGCATAAACCTGAGCCTATGCAGTGCGATAGGACTTTGACCAGAGCTGAAAGACAAGAACACAGACGTCAGAATGGGCTGTGTTTCTACTGTGGTGATTCCACTCATGCTATCTCCGATTGTCCTAAGCGCACTAAGCGGTTCGATAGGTCTGCCACCATTGGTACGGTACAGTCGAAATTTCTTTTGTCCGTTACTTTGATCTGCTCTTTGTCTTCCTATTCTGTCATGGCATTTGTGGATTCAGGCGCTGCCCTGAATTTGATGGACTTGGAGTTTGCTAGACGCTGTGGGTTTGTCTTGGAGCCCTTGCAGTGTCCTATTCCATTGAGAGGAATTGATGCTACGCCTTTGGCCAAGAATAAGCCTCAGTATTGGACCCAGCTGACGATGTGCATGGCTCCTGCGCACCAGGAGGATATTCGCTTTCTGGTGTTGCATAATCTGCATGATATGGTCGTGTTGGGGTTGCCATGGCTACAAGTCCATAACCCAGTATTAGATTGGAAATCAATGTCTGTGTCCAGCTGGGGTTGTCAGGGGGTACATGGTGATGTTCCATTTCTGTCTATCTCATCATCCACCCCTTCTGAGGTCCCAGAGTTCTTGTCTGATTACCGGGATGTATTCGATGAGCCCAAGTCCAATGCCCTACCTCCGCATAGGGATTGTGATTGTGCTATCGATTTGATTCCTGGTAGCAAGTTTCCTAAGGGTCGACTGTTTAATTTATCTGTACCTGAGCACGCCGCTATGCGGAGTTACGTGAAGGAGTCTTTGGGGAAGGGTCATATTCGCCCGTCATCGTCGCCATTTGGAGCGGGGTTCTTTTTGTGGCCAAGAAGGATGGTTCGCTGAGACCTTGTATTGATTACCGCCTTCTAAATAAAATTACGGTCAAATTTCAGTACCCCTTGCCGCTGCTGTCTGATTTGTTTGCTCGGATTAAGGGGGCTAGTTGGTTCACCAAGATAGATCTTCGTGGTGCATATAATCTTGTGCGTATTAAACGGGACGATGAATGGAAAACAGCATTTAATACGCCCGAAGGCCATTTTGAGTACCTGGTTATGCCATTCGGGCTTTCTAATGCTCCATCAGTGTTTCAGTCCTTTATGCATGACATCTTCCGAGAGTACCTGGATAAATTCCTGATTGTATACTTGGATGATATTTTGGTCTTATCAGATGATTGGGAGTCTCATGTGAAGCAGGTCAGAATGGTGTTCCAGGTCCTGCGTGCTAATTCTTTGTTTGTGAAGGGGTCCAAGTGTCTCTTTGGTGTTCAGAAGGTTTCATTTTTGGGGTTCATTTTTTCTCCTACTATCGAGATGGACCCTGTTAAAGTTCAGGCCATTTATGATTGGACTCAGCCAACATCTCTGAAGAGTCTTTAGAAGTTCCTGGGCTTTGCTAATTTTTATCGTTGCTTCATCAATAATTTCTCTAGTATTGCTAAACCGTTGACTGATTTAACCAAGAAGGGTGCTGATGTGGTCAATTGGTCTTCTGCTGCTGTGGAAGCTTTTCAGGAGTTGAAGCGTCGTTTTTCTTCTGCCCCTGTGTTGTGCCAACCAGATGTTTCGCTTCCGTTCCAGGTCGAGGTTGATGCTTCTGAAATTGGAGCAGGGGCTGTTTTGTCGCAGAGAAGTTCTGATTGCTCGGTGATGAAACCATGCGCCTTCTTTTCCAGGAAATTTTCGCCTGCTGAGCGAAATTATAATGTTGGCAATCGAGAGTTGCTAGCCATGAAGTGGGCATTCGAGGAGTGGCGTCATTGGCTTGAAGGAGCTAAGCATCGTGTGGTGGTCTTGACTGATCACAAGAACTTGACTTATCTCGAGTCTGCCAAACGGTTGAATCCTAGACAGGCTCGTTGGTCGCTGTTTTTCTCCCGTTTTGACTTTGTGGTTTCGTACCTTCCGGGCTCTAAAAATGTGAAGGCGGATGCCCTGTCTAGGAGTTTTGTGCCCGATTCTCCGGGTTTGCCTTAGCCGGCGGGTATTCTCAAAGAAGGGGTAATTTTGTCTGCCATCTCCCCTGATTTGCGGTGGGTGCTGCAAAAGTTTCAGGCTAATAGACCTGACCGTTGCCCAGCGGAGAAACTGTTTGTCCCTGATAGGTGGACGAATAGAGTTATCTCTGAGGTTCATTGTTTGGTGTTGGCTGGTCATCCTGGAATCTTTGGTACCAGAGATTTGGTGGCTAGATCCTTTTGGTGGCCGTCTCTGTCGCGGGATGTGCGTTCTTTTGTGCAGTCCTGTGGGATTTGTGCTCGGGCCAAGCCCTGCTGTTCTCGTGCCAGTGGGTTGCTTTTGCCCTTGCCGGTCCCGAAGAGGCCTTGGACACATATCTCTATGGATTTTATTTCGGATCTCCCCGTCTCTCAAAGAATGTCGGTCATTTGGGTGGTTTGTGATCGCTTCTCTAAGATGGTCCATTTGGTGCCCTTGTCTAAATTGCCTTCCTCCTCTGATTTGGTGCCATTGTTTTTCCAGCATGTGGTTCGTTTACATGGCATTCCAGAGAACATCGTCTCTGACAGAGGTTCCCAGTTTGTTTCGAGGTTTTGGCGAGCCTTTTGTGCTAGGATGGGCATTGATTTGTCTTTTTCCTCGGCTTTCCATCCTCAGACAAATGGCCAAACTGAACGAACCAATCAGACCTTGGAAACATATCTGAGATGTTTTGTTTCTGCTGATCAGGATGATTTGGTGTCCTTTTTGCCTTTGGCTGAGTTCGCCCTTAATAATCGGGCCAGCTTGGCTACTTTGGTTTCGCCGTTTTTCTGCAATTCTGGGTTCCACCCTCGTTTCTCTTCAGGGCAGGTTGAGTCTTCGGACTGTCCTGGTGTGGATACTGTGGTGGATAGGTTGCAGCAGATTTGGACTCATGTAGTGGAGAATTTGACTTTGTCCCAGGAGAAGGCTCAACGTTTCGCTAACCGCAGGCGCTTTGTGGGTCCCCGACTTCGTGTTGGGGATTTGGTTTGGTTGTCATCTCGTTATATTCCTATGAAGGTTTCCTCTCCTAAGTTTAAGCCTCGTTTCATTGGTCCATATAGGATTTCTGAGGTTTTTAATCCTGTGTCTTTTCGTTTGACTCTTCCAGCTTCTTTTTCCATCCATAACGTGTTCCATAGGTCATTGTTGCGGAGATACGTGGCACCTGTGGTTCCATCTATTGATCTTCCTGCTCCGGTTTTGGTTGAAGGGGAGTTGGAGTTTATAGTGGAGAAGATTTTGGATTCTCGTGTTTCGAGACGGAAACTCCAGTATCTGGTTAAGTGGAAGGGTTATGGTCAGGAAGATAATTCCTGGGTCTTTGCCTCTGATGTCCATGCTGCCGATCTGGTTCGTGCCTTTCATGTGGCTCATCCTGGTCGGCCTGGGGGCTCTGGTGAGGGTTCGGTGACCCCTCCTCAAGGGGGTGGTACTGTTGTGAATTCTGTGGCCAAGTTCCCTCCTGTGGTCGTGAGTGGTACTTCGGCTGGTTCTGTCTATGAGCTTCCTTTGGTGGATGAGAGTGGTACTGCGGCTTCTGAGTTTCCTTCCTCAGGTGATGAGGCTAAGTCATTAGGTGCTGCTCTATTTAACTCCACCTAGTGCTTTGATCCTGGCCTCCAGTCAATGTTCTAGTATTGGTCTTGCTTCCTCCTGGATCGTTCCTTTGGCCTGTCTATCCTGCATAAGCTAAGTTTTGCTTGTGTCATTTTTGTTTGCTGTTTTTTCTGTCCAGCTTGCTATATTGGTTTTTCTTGCTTGCTGGAAGCTCTGGGACACAGAGGGAGCACCTCCGTACCGTTAATCGGTGCGGAGGGTCTTTTTGCCCCCTCTGCGTGGTTGTTTGTAGGGTTTTGTGTTGACCGCAAAGCTATCTTTCCTATCCTCGGTCTATTCAGTAAGTCGGGCCTCACTTTGCTAAAATCTATTTCATCTCTGCGTTTGTATTTTCATCTCAACTCACAGTCATTATATGTGGGGGGCTGCCTTTTCATTTGGGGTATTTCTCTGAGGCAAGGTAGTCTTATTTTTCTTTCTTAGGGCTAGCTAGTTTCTCAGGCTGTGCTCGAGGCGTATAGGTCTGGTCAGGAGCGCTCCACGGCTACCTTTAGTGTGGTTGGATAGGATTAGGGATTGCGGTCAGCAGAGTTTCCACGTCTCAGCTCGTCCTATGGTTTTGGTAATTGTCAGGTCACTTTGTGTGATCTGAACTTCAAGGTCCATTGTGGTTCTGAATTACCTGTTCATAACAGCAGACCCAGTGGTGGGCTGGTTTTGGTACATCGATGATGTGCTGATGATTTGGAACGGTGACGAGGCCAGCCTATCCACCTTTATGCGGGACCTGAATGACAATTCTTTCAATTTGAAATTCACTTATCTTTGGCATCAGAAGAAAATTAATTTTCTTGATATTACGTTGTGTGTCGCGGAGGATGGTTCCATTGAAACGGACTTATACCATAAAGAGACATCTGTGAACTCATTATTACACGCCTCCTCGGCACACAACTACTCTGTCATTAAAGCCATCCCAGTTGGCCAATTCTTAAGGGGGAGGCGGGTTTGCTCTACTGATGCTCGCTTTGAGGGGCAGTCCTTGGCCTTTGCTGATAGGTTCAGGGCTAGAGGATATAGCTGTAGATGTATTAAGGCGGGGTATAGACGGGCGAGAGCCACAGTGAGGGAGGACCTTTTGACACAGTCCAAACAGATGAGATCAACGGGCAAATCTGAAATTAGATTTATATCTACTTCTAATTGCCACTGGGATCGGATGCGGGAAATCTTGACTAGGCACTGGTCGATTTTACAGACTGACAACACTCTTGCGACCCAGCTACCACAAACCCCATTGGTGACACAACGCAGAGGGAAGAACCTTAGGGATAATTTAGTGCGAAGTCACTGTGGCAGCACAAAAACCCCTTTTTACAACTTGCTGCCCTCGTGCTGGATGCTTTCCGTGCGGTTTGTGTGTCGCGTGTCCTAATATACTCAGATGTGGGACCTTCAAAACATCTGATGGGAGCAGGGAATATAAAATTTGAGAATATATTTGTAACAACTCTGCTGGCATCACAGCATGGCCTCACATCTCTCACACAATCTTACCCACTGCTCCAGGCCATGATGTGGTTTCTGTTTCATGCCAGCTCCATGTTCTGTGTCTCTGCTCTCTGCATGCCTCATGGCTATGTGTATAGGGGGCCGGCGCCTGAACTCTCTGGTTCTTATAGGAATCAGGTGCATCTGTCTAATCAGTTCCTGACCAATTATCAAGAGGCCTCCTGTATATAGTGCAGCTCCACCCTGTGCTCTGGGCCTGTGCAATGTGTTAGCTCAGTTAGTGTTTAGCTGCTGAGTTTGCCTGGCCTTGCTCTGAGTTACTCCCTCTCTGGAGGCTTTTCTCTGTGCTATTGCCTTGATCTTGTAGTCCGCCCTCCAGGAGGCAGAATATCCTGGTCCCTGTGTCTTTGTCCCTGTGTCTTGTTCCATTGCCTTGTCTGTACTTAGTCTTATCTCGGTCTCCTTGTCTGTGGCTTCCTTCCCTGCTTTGTCTTTCCTTGTGTTCTCAGTCTGCTTTCACTCCGCACTCTTGCGGCTCTGCACTCAGACCTTGCTTCGCACTCTCTGGCTTTGCTCTGTGGCTCCGCTCTTTGCGGTTCTATCTGGCTCCGCCTCCTGTGTTTCTGCACTTTGCTCCGTCTCTGCTCTTGGCTCTGCCTCTAGCGTCTCCGCTCTTGGCTCTGCCTCTAGCGTCTCCGCTCTTGGCTCCGCCTCTAGCGTCTCCGCTCTTGGCTCTGCCTCTAGCGTCTCGGCTTTGCCTCCAGCGTCTCTGCTCTTGGCTCCGCCTCCAGTGTCTCCGCTCTTGGCTCCACCTCTAGCGTCTCTGCTCTTGGCTCCGCCTCTAGCGTCTCTGCTCTTGGCTCCGCCTCTAGCGTCTCCGCTCTTGGCTCCGCCTCTAGCATCTCAGCTCCGCCTCCAGCGTCTCTGCTCTTGGCTCCGCCTCCAGCATCTCCGCTCTTGGCTCCGCCTCCAGTGTTTCCGCTCTTGGCTCCGCTTCCAGCGTATCCGCTCTTGGCTCCGCCTCCAGCGTCTCCGCTCTCGGCTGCGCCTCCAGCGTCTCCGCCCTTGGCTCCGCCTCTTGCGGCTCCGCCCTTAGCTCTGCCTTCTCTTCTCTTAGTTCCACCTTCTACTTGTTACTTAGTCCTCCTGTCTGAACAGGTTCCAACCTGTTTCACATACCTGCCTGCAGACCGGTCCCGGTTCTTCCTATGTTCCAGCCGTACCCGCCTGCCTACCAGAGAGCCAGCCGTGTCCGCCTGCCCGCCAGTGTCTCTGTTGTACCCGTCTGCCTGCCTGTGTCCCAGCCGTGCCCGCCTGTCAGCCAGAGTGCCAGCCGTGCCCGCTCCGTTCTTTAGTGGGATCAGCAGCCACAGCCAGACATTACCCTGGAGTGGCACCTGGTAGCTTCCTATTGTACAAGTCTGACCTCACCATCAGAGGCTCCAGCGAACACCTAGGAAGCTACTTAGTTACTCCCCTTCCAGGGAAGTTTGGTCTGTGGTCCAATGGGGCCACACCCCCGTATGCCCGCGCCAACCAGTCTGGGCGCGTGCGTGACAGTTTGCACAGGCCATTGTCCCCGCTGAGTCCCATGTGCCTTCGCTCTTGGAGCAAGATGAACTCTCTTCTTGCCAGTATTGGCCTCCGAGGAAAATGTTTACCCAGTCTGAAAGCCAGTCCTTCACTGCTCCATCCCCAATTGTCATCTCTAATGAGCTGTTTGATCGACTTCAAGCCTGCGCTCCTAATGACGAATCCAAGCCAGCAGATCCTCCATGCTACTATGGGGACCCAAAGCAATGTCGTGTGTTCCTGGAGCGGTGCTTGCGTTATTTCAAGTGGCATTCTCCCCAATTCCCCACTGACTGGTTGAAAGTAGGTTTCTTAATGGCCTACCTTAGAGGAGATGCTTTGATGTGGTGCGACCCCATTTGGGAACCAGGGGACCCCATCATCTCGAATCTGCCGGCCTTCCTGGTGGCCTTCTGTAAAGCCTTCGATGAGCCAAGTACTGCATCTCCTGAAAAGTCTTCCCCTTCAAGCTCACAGAGACGGTCCAGACGAAAGAAACCTGTAGGTAAACCGTCACTTCCGTCCATGACCGTCCAAGACTCATCTGTTCCACAACCCGCCAAAACGGCCACCCGAGCAAGATCCAGGAGGTCTAATAAAAGGGGTCTTGCAAATCTGCAGCCTGAATCTGGTGCTGAGATTGAAATACGGTATCCCTGTGGTTGTAAAGAACATTCAGATGGTTTTTGCCCTGTGAAGCCTGTACTCCAAAACCCTGGGCCAGTAGGAGAGGCTGCCCCTGGCGAGAGTACTTCCTCTCCGTCAAAGTTAATGACTGTTTCTCTGCCTTCTGGGAGCTTTGGTGTGTTTAAGCTGCCTATCATTCGGAGTCAGTGTATGGTCTCCGTTCTACAGCTCCAGAACCCGGTGTGGGTGTTGCCTGATAATGGCCAAGCCCTGCTAAAGAGCAGTCTAGTCCTGCAAGGACAACTACAGCTCCAAGTTGGAGCCTTATGCACGAAGAAGTTTGTTTTCCGTATGCTGTCTGTTATGCCCATGGGTCATTCTGAGCCAAGGACTCTACCACCCGCTCTGGTCAAGAGTTCCAGTAAAGTGCTTCGTTTGAACTTACCCAGTCTTGAGAAGTGTCTGGTTCCCATGCGTCAAAGACACTCAGCAGTGTCATCTTCTTCAGCTGGTCTGCTAGTCGTCGAGTCAAGGTGTGCTGACGTCACCGAAGATGGGGAAACGGTGACGATGTCTCCACACATCTCCAATGACTATACCAGTAAACAGTTAGTCGTCGAGTCAAGGTGTGCTGACGTCACCGAAGATGGGGAAACGGTGACGATGTCTCCACACATCTCCAATGACTATACCAGTAAACATTTAGTTGTCGAGTCAAGGTGTGCTGACGTCACTGAAGATGGGGAAACGGTGACGATGTCTCCACACATCTCCAGCGCCTATACCAGTAAACAGTTAGTCGTCGGGTCAAGGTGTGCTAACGTCACTGAAGATGGGGAAGCGGTGACTATCTCTCCACACATCTCCCACGACTATTCCTGTAATCTGTTCCTAGGAACATCCCCGCCGTTTGGACGATTTCTTCTGGATAATGGGCAGAATATGGTTCCTATGTGGATACCTTCAGCGTCCTTGTGGCCGGCTGGTGAAGATTTCAAAACAGAAGTTTGTTCACCTCAATTTTTCTCTGACCGGTGGAGCTGTTGTTCTCCACTCTCATCTCTAATGACTTTTCTTGTGTTCCGTACCTAAGAACATCTCTGCTACCTGTCGGGCAAAAGTTGAATCCTATGAGAAGGCTTCCAGTTTCCATGTGTCCGGCTGGTGAAGATGTTAAGACAGCAGCATTCAATTCCCTGTTACCTGTCTACCTGAAGGAGGTGGTCCAGCTCATTGTGGAAGCTCACCCTGTTGAGCACCAAGAGACTTTGTTTTATGAGATTCCTGGTGACCCGCCTGCCTTATTCTACCTTGAAGATGTCATGTTGGCCTGGACTATGTGTGCTCCTATCCTTCTTCTACAAGTTATTCTGGCGGGCTTGAAGAAGAGGGGCCGTAAAGGGGGGGGGTACTGTAACAACTCTGCTGGCATCACAGCATGGCCTCACATCTCTCACACAATCTTACCCACTGCTCCAGGCCATGATGTGGTTTCTGTTTCATGCCAGCTCCATGTTCTGTGTCTCTGCTCTCTGCATGCCTCATGGCTATGTGTATAGGGGGCCGGCGCCTGAACTCTCTGGTTCTTATAGGAATCAGGTGCATCTGTCTAATCAGTTCCTGACCAATTATCAAGAGGCCTCCTGTATATAGTGCAGCTCCACCATGTGCTCTGGGCCTGTGCAATGTGTTAGCTCAGTTAGTGTTTAGCTGCTGAGTTTGCCTGGCCTTGCTCTGAGTTACTCCCTCTCTGGAGGCTTTTCTCTGTGCTATTGCCTTGATCTTGTAGTCCGCCCTCCAGGAGGCAGAATATCCTGGTTCCTGTGTCTTTGTCCCTGTGTCTTGTTCCATTGCCTTGTCTGTACTTAGTCTTATCTCGGTCTCCTTGTCTGTGGCTTCCTTCCCTGCTTTGTCTTTCCTTGTGTTCTCAGTCTGCTTTCACTCCGCACTCTTGCGGCTCTGCACTCAGACCTTGCTTCGCACTCTCTGGCTTTGCTCTGTGGCTCCGCTCTTTGCGGTTCTATCTGGCTCCGCCTCCTGTGTTTCTGCACTTGGCTCCGTCTCTGCTCTTGGCTCCGCCTCTAGCGTCTCCGCTCTTGGCTCCGCCTCTAGCGTCTCCGCTCTTGGCTCTGCCTCTAGCGTCTCCGCTCTTGGCTCCGCCTCCAGCATCTCCGCTCTTGGCTCCGCCTCCAGCATCTCCGCTCTTGGCTCCGCCTCCAGCGTCTCTGCTCTTGGCTCCGCCTCCAGCGTCTCCGCTCTTGGCTCCGCCTCTAGCATCTCCGCTCTTGGCTCCGCCTCTAGCATCTCCGCTCTTGGCTCCACCTCTAGCGTCTCCGCTCTTGGCTCCACCTCTAGCGTCTCCGCTCTTGGCTCTGCCTCTGGCGTCTCCGCTCTTGGCTCCGCCTCTAGCGTCTCGGCTTTGCCTCCAGCGTCTCTGCTCTTGGCTCCGCCTCCAGCGTCTCCGCTCTTGGCTCCGCCTCCAGCGTCTCCGCTCTTGGCTCCGCCTCCAGCGTCTCCGCTCTTGGCTCCGCCTCTGGCGTCTCCGCTCTTGGCTCCGTCTCTGGCGTCTCCGCTCTTGGCTCCGCCTCTAGCGTCTCGGCTCCGCCTCCAGCATCTCCGCTCTTGGCTCCGCCTCCAGCGTCTCCGCTCTTGGCTCCGCCTCCAGTGTCTCCGCTCTTGGCTCCGCCTCCAGCATCTTTGCTCTTGGCTCCGCCTCCAGCGTCTCCGCTCTCGGCTCCACCTCCAGCGTCTCCGCCCTTGGCTCCGCCTCTTGCGACTCTGCCCTTGGCTCTGCCTTCTCCTTCTCTTCTCTTAGTTCCACCTTCTACTTGTTACTTAGTCCTCCTGTCTGAACAGGTTCCAACCTGTTTCACATACCTGCCTGCAGACCGGTCCCTACCGGTTCTTCCTATGTTCCAGCCGTACCTGCCTGCCTACCAGAGAGCCAGCCGTGTCCGCCTGCCCGCCAGTGTCTCTGTTGTACCCGTCTGCCTGCCTGTGTCCCAGCCGTGCCCGCCTGTCAGCCAGAGTGCCCGCTCCGTTCTTTAGTGGGATCAGCAGCCACAGCCAGACATTACCCTGGAGTGGCACCTGGTAGCTTCCTATTGTACAAGTCTGACCTCACCATCAGAGGCTCCAGCGAACACCTAGGAAGCTACTTAGTTACGCCCCTTCCAGGGAAGTTTGGTCTGTGGTCCAGTGGGGCCACACCCCCGTATGCCCGCGCCAACCAGTCTGGGCGCGTGCGTGACAATATTTCGTGCAACACCACTCATGTGGTTTATTATGCCACCTGTCCCTGCTCCCTCATTTATGTCGGTCTCACATCTAGGGAACTCAAAATAAGGACACGCGAACACGTGCGCGACATCCTAGCTGGTAAAGATGCCTTGGATGTGTCATTGCTTAAAACCATACCTACGCATTTCAGGAAATGCCATGGCTCCGATCCCAGTGGCTTGAAAATTAGGGGTATTGATAGAATACATGGTGGTATCAGGTGTGGCAATCTGAGCCAATTACTGGCACAACGAGAGTGCAGGTGGATTGTCACCCTTGATACCATGGCTCCAAAGGGCCTAAACTAATTTGCTCCGTTTTTATAGGTATTATCCCTAGTCTTGCTCCGCCTCTATGCAGGGCCGTATTTGCCACTAGGCACGTGAGGGCACGTGCCTAGGGCGGCGACATTGCGGGGGGCGGCACCTGAGCAAGGTGTTTTTTTTATTTTTTATAAGTCCTGGGTCAAAAACGCGACCGACAGCCCCGCCCCCCAGCCTCCGAGTCCCCCCCCACCTCCGAGTCCCCCCACCTCCAAGTCTCCGAGTCCCCCCCACCCTCCTTGAAGACGATACTCACCTGCTCCAGCGATGCCTGGTCTCAGCGTCTGTAGCGCGTCCTGAGTGAGCAGTCATGTGGTACCGCTAATTAAGGTCATGAATATGCGCATATTCAATACCTTAATTAGCGGTACCACATGACCACTCAGAAAGAAGGCGCTGCGGCGGGACAGAGCCGGAGCCGGAGGGATGTCGGCGCGGCGTGTGGGACAGGCAGCTGACAGATGAGTATGAAGGACAGGGGGCGGGGGGAGGATGGTAAGCCACCCGCGTCATGCAAGATGGCCCGGGAGAAGGAGCGGGGGAGGGGGTGGAGAGATGAGCCATGCATAGGGAGGGAGGGAGGGGGGGGAATTATGAGCCATCAGCCATGCATACAGGGGGGGGATTATGAGCCATCAGCCATGCATACGGGGGGGGGATTATGAGCCATCAGCCATGCATACGGGGGGGGGGGAATTATGAGCCATCAGCCATGCATACAGGGGGGGGAATTATGAGCCATGCATACAGGAGGAGGGGGGATATGAGCCATGCATACAGGAGGAGGGGGGATATGAGCCATGGCCATTATACAGTATGGAGCATCATGTGGGGCCATTATAAAGTATGGAGCATCATGTGCGGTCATTATACAATATGGAGCATCATGTGGGGCCATTATACAATATGGAGCCTCATGTGGGGCCATTATACAATATGGAGCCTCATGTGGGGCCATTATAAAGTATGGAGCATCATGTGCGGTCATTATACAATATGGAGCATCATGTGGGGCCATTATACAATATGGAGCCTCATGTGGGGCCATTATACAGTATGGAGCATCATGTATGACCATTATACAGTATAGAGCATCATGTGGGGCCATTATACAGTATTGAGCATCATGTGAGGTCATTATACAGTATGGAGCATCATGTGCGGTCATTATACAGTATGGAGCATCATGTGGGGCCATTATACAATATGGAGCCTCATGTGGGGCCATTATAAAGTATGGAGCATCATGTGCGGTTATTATACAATATGGAGCATCATGTGGGGCCATTATACAATATGGAGCCTCATGTGGGGCCATTATACAGTATGGAGCATCATGTATGACCATTATACAGTATAGAGCATCATGTGGGGCCATTATACAGTATTGAGCATCATGTGAGGTCATTATACAGTATGGAGCATCATGTGCGGTCATTATACAGTATGGAGCATCATGTGGGGCCATTATACAGTATGGAGCATCATGTGAGGTCATTATACAATATGGAGCATCATGTGGAGCCATTATACAGTATGGAGCATCATGTGCGGTCATTATACAATATGGAGCATCATGTGGGGCCATTATAAAGTATGGAGCATCATGTGAGGTCATTATACAGTATGGAGCATCATGTGTGGCCATTATACAGTATGGAGCACTGTGTGGCCATTATAAAGTATGGAGCATTATGTGAGGTCATTATACAGTATGGAGCATCATGTGGGGCCATTATAAAGTATGGAGCATCATGTATGGCCATTATACAGTATTGAGCAACATGTGAGGTCATTATACAGTATGGAGCATCATGTGCGGTCATTATACAGTATTGAGCATCATGCGAGGTCATTATACAGTATTGAGCATCATGCGAGGTCATTATACAGTATTGAGCATCATGTGAGGTCATTATACAGTATGGAGCATCATGTGTGGTCATTATACAGTATTGAGCATCATGTGGGGCCATTATAAAGTATGGAGCATTATGTGCGGCCATTATACAGTATTGAGCATCATGTGAGGTCATTATACAGTATTGAGCATCATGTGAGGTCATTATACAGTACTGAGCATCATGTGCGGTCATTATACAGTATTGAGCATCATGTGAGGTCATTATACAGTATTGAGCATCATGTGTGGCCATTATACAGTATGGAGCATCATGTGTGGCCATTATACAGTATGGAGCACTGCGTGCCCATAATTTTTTGGTTTTAATTATTGTATATGAAACAGTGTGATCAGCAGTGCTGAATGGGTGTGGTTGGGACTTGGATATGGGTGTGATTAGTTGTGAAATGGGTGTGGTCAGAGGCGTGGCCTAAAATTTGCCGCGGCGCACGTAGTGCGCCGCAACCTTTACATCTTTTTCCCTTCTTCAAAAGTTGGGAGGTATGGTACCACATTTCCCAGATCACAGCAAGTACCGCAAATCCCATAGGGAATGAATGAAACCAAACGCAATGTTGCCGTAAGTGATCCGTTACGTGGCAGATGCAGAAAAACTGCCCAATCTGCTGCAAAAGGCGACTTTCACAACAGCGATTCTTGCCAAAGTCACTGCGGATAATGTCATACTCACCAATGGGGGAGGCAGCACTAAAAGTGCCTAGGGCAGCAGAAACTCTAAATACGGCCCTGCCTCTATGGATGGTGCCTTTTTGGTATGGGTCTGTGCCGATTATTCGATGGTGCCCCTGTTTTTGGCGCTTATCGTTCTTTCGGTGCGCCCCATGTAACTAGTTATTTACGTCTTATGGGTCTGAGTCCTCATCCTCTCCCGATTCACTTTTGTGGGGTCGCTTTCTGTTTATTTTTATATTTCTATATGTTTGTTGCTTATTGTTCTTTTTCCTTTTCTTTAATTAGTTTAGCTACGCTGGTTGGCAGAACCTGTTTGAGACCGTTTTTTCTCCGCTGCCTTAGAATCGCTTTCCTTTGGAATCACTGGGATGAATTTTTGAGGATACACTCTTCGTGCAATATTCTCTTATATATGTTATTGTTTTTATATTGATGTTTATCTCTATCTTAGGAAGTTTCTTTGCTTCCCTTCGGTCCTTGTAATGCTGCATATGTAGTTATAACTATATTTATGGTAATTTTCACGTACACTCTCTTGTTCTCACATATGCTCACATATGGTCTTATACTTACTGTATACGCCACAATCTACTGTTCACGGTTGTATTTTTATCAATGCGGTTACCTGCACGCTTCTTGCAGCGTACCGCTGCGGTTTGGGATGAGTGATGCTTTAGCAGTATTGGCCATTCCCACCGCGGCGGTATTTTAGTATATGTGTCTCTCACAATATGGCCACACCTGTGGTCTTCAATGTAATGGCCGCTTTGGATGCGCATGCGCACTGTGGACCTGGTTCTCTCCATTTCTCCTGTGGCTGTCTAGAATCGTCGTGTGCGCATGTCATGATGTCACACGGCGGATTTCCGCCTTAATGCGTGCACGATAGTGACGGCCGCAGGTGTTGTGGAGTCTGGGCTCAATTGCGCATGCGCTGGATTCCAGCGGCAGTTCCGGTCTCCGGACTACTTAAAGGCATTTGAACAGCTGATTGTTAACCCCTTTTGAAAAAGCTTGGCGGCGAAACGTGCGTCAATGGGCTTCTGGTGCACAGTGGGTGAGCTGTCCGGTTATAATATGGGTAAGCATGCATAGGCTACTTTTTACTTACTGATTTATCCAGCATTGTTTCCATGAGATATTATCTCTGACATCTAGGGACTTATGCAGGAACTATCTTATTATGATATGACTATGTAAATAGCCGCATTGCTAGCAGCATACTTACCCCCGGATACATGTAATGCTCCCCGTGTACACCAGTACATCTAGAGTTTTCTCTCTATTTTCCACCTGTTGTGGTGCATAATTTTAATTGGTCTTACATTTTTTGTATTTCTGTGTTAATAAAAA
Source organism: Ranitomeya imitator (assembly GCF_032444005.1). Taxonomy (NCBI): domain Eukaryota; kingdom Metazoa; phylum Chordata; class Amphibia; order Anura; family Dendrobatidae; genus Ranitomeya; species Ranitomeya imitator. The sequence goes on along the minus strand of NC_091288.1, from coordinate 130,920,243 downwards.
TTATCTTTTCTATTATGTTTTTTGGGATTCTTTTACTCCGCTTTTTTGCTGTAGTACTATTTTAATTATATGTATGATGTTTGTATCAATAAAGCTATAACTTTTTAAACAAAAAAGAAACAACACCTCTTTGATTCAGCGCACACTTTAATAATTGCATAGTTGGTCAGTATGTTTATAGATTTAGTAGAGTGTTACCCATCCCAAGTGTGAGGTAATGGGTCTGGGTTATATGTTTACAGAAGTAATAAGATGTATAATTATGTGCCTAAGGGTACCGTCACACAGTGCAATTTTGATCGCTACGACGGCACGATTCGTGACGTTCGAGCGATATAGTTACGATATCGCAGTGTGTGACACGCTCCTGCGATCAGGGACCACGCTGAGAATCGTACGTCGTAGCAGATCGTTTGAAACTTTCTTTTGTCGTCTAGTGTCCCGCTGTGGCGGCATGATCGCATGGTGTAACAAAGGTGTGCACGATATTGTATACGATGTAATGGGTGGAGGAGCTGGCTACGTAGGAGCGCCAAATTCTCCACCTCCTGTGTGCTGATTGGGCGGTACAATACTGTGCGCTCATTCGACAGACAAAGGACTATTGTTCCCAGCGGATAAAACCGGAGCTGTCGAGCGCTCTATTCATTTCTCTCTGGAGCACGTGCTGGAAACAGAACTCCTAAATTCGCTGGATTCCCTGGACTTTTATAACTACAGACTTTTACCGCAAGAGTATACATACTATAACGCTACAGCGTAGCAGATGTTGCGCTTCAACGGGGATAAACGCTGGAGCGTGGTCGATTGTTCCTTTATGGAGAGTAGGGTAGGCCAGAGAGCCTCAGGTACACAGCTGTAGCGTGGCCCAATTAATTAATCCTTTTACAGATCGAGCTGTAGCATGGTTGACTGCCCCGTTTATGCCAGTAGTAACATATATAGTTATTAGATCAATGGTCAAAACATTGTTTTGTAAGCACGTGTATTTATTGTACGTTTGTTTTCTTTTTAGGAAGTATGCTCACTTCCGATGAGAGTTCTGTCGTTGCTGCTGCCCTGGTGTTTGAGGCAGCACGTCTCCAAGAGGAGAGACATCCTAAACGAAAACGTCGCATGTGGACCCGGAGCTGGCTGCAGAAAAGATCCACATTGTCACACATGGGTCTCATAAGAGAGTTACGTGATAATAACCCTCATGATTTCCGAAACTACCTTAGGATGTCAGAGGAATCCTTCAAGATAATACTGTCTGCTGTTACGCCACTCATACAAAGGCGTGATATGCCGATGCGTGCAGCCGTGCCCGTGGATGAAAGGTTGGCGGTGACACTGCGGTTCCTGGCTACAGGAAGGTCTCTTCAGGATTTGCAGTTTTCCGCAGCTGTTTCCAGACCTTTCCTGAGCGTTGTGATTCCGGAGACATGCAAGGCCATTGTGCAGAGCTTAAGGCATTATATCGAGGTACTACTATTTTTTTGGGCTGCTGTGTTATGTCGATATATTATACTAGCTATTTAACCCGTTCTACGCCCTGGTGGCGCGCATTTCTATTGGTATATGTTCTCCATCCTATCATGTGCTGCTCCCATCCTGCGCCCCCATTCTGACATGTGCTGCTGCGATCCTGCGCCATCCTGCGCCTCCATTCTGACATGTGCTGCTACCATTTTGCGGCTCCATTCTGATATGTGCTGCTCCAACCCTGCGCCACCCTTCTTTTATTTGCTGCTCCCAACGTTATTTTATTGATTATATTATTTCGATATATTGTTTAGCACCCCCTCTCAGTCAGTGAAGCCATCTGATAAAATGGCTGCCTGAATACTCAGGGTTGTTGACTTTGTTATACTAATCCATACTGCGCGTCAATCACTCTAGGATGTCCACATGAGAGTGTATGTGCACAACAATATATTTGACCTAATTTGTACATGTTTCCTTCTCATCTTGCAGTTTCCCAAGACGGCGGATGACTGGAAGAGGATTGCTTCCGATTTTGATCAGCTGTGGCAGTTTCCAAACTGCGGTGGCGCATTAGATGGAAAGCACGTGCGCATCACGCAACCAGCCAACTCTGGATCCTTTTTTTTCAACTACAAAGGATATTTCAGTGTGATCCTCATGGCCCTTGTCAATGCGAACTATGAGTTCGTCGATGTGGATGTTGGCATGAATGGTCGAGTCTCCGATGGTGGTGTTTTTGAACACACTTCATTTGGGGAAAGCTTGAGGAACAATCAACTGCAGTTGCCACTAAATGAAGACACAAAAGCAAACCTCAATTTTGTTTTCATCGCAGATGAAGCTTTCCCTCTTCATCCACATCTGCTGAAGCCATTTGCGCAGCGAACACTCACACAGGAGCGCAGAATCTATAATTACCGGTTGTCTAGGGCCCGTCGTGTGGTTGAAAATGCCTTTGGGATTATGACGAATCGGTTTAGAGTGTTCCACACAGCTATCAACTTGAAGCTGCCGTCTATAGACTTTGTGGTTTTGGCATGCTGTGTGCTCCATAATTTCCTGAGACGTCATGATACCACCTCCTATTCTCCTCCTTCATTCATTGATGCAGTGGACCCAAGAACCGGAGATATTGTGCCCGGGGAATGGCGTACACAACCTGAAAATTTAACAGCTCTTCAAGCACTGGGATCTGGCAGACAGGCAGACGATGCAAGGGACTGTCGAGAAAAATACTGTCAGTACTTTAATGGTTCTGGAGCTGTACCCTGGCAGGATCACGCCGTATGACAAAAAATTTTCTTTTTGGTTTGCCGTTTACTCAACAATATGTATGTTATGCTTTCGTGTCCACAATGTAATTTTGCGAGTAGGTCACTGTCTTTTGTGTAATAAAATTAAATTGTATTTTTTACTCCCGTTATTCTTGGTTGTTCATTTTAGATAAAGTGGTTAACTCATAAGACGTCCTATGCCGTCAAGGTGTCCTGTGACTCATTAATACCCATTGACGGGATAGTACGTTATAGCGATCGGTCTATATTGCATTCCAAAGTCAAATGGCGACTTCCTTCCATTCCAAGCTCTGTCATGCACCCAAACAATGGTGTACCCACACAGAATCGTATTTTCAATCATATAAACCTCTCTAAATGACTTTAAATGAGATGAGATGCCTAAAAAATGGTGTTGTAAACCCTTATAGCTCCATAAACATTAAAGAATGCGAATATTTTTTTTTTTGTAACAATTTCTTTGTATTTAACAATTAACCTACAAAATATTACATAACAAAAAAATTTTTTTATCTCCTTCCACGGCCCAACAGGTGTCGCAGCGTCACACCCTGCTGCTCTACTTGAGCCTGGAGGAGCGCTGCTGTCCGCTGCAGGAGCGCTGCTGTCCGCTCCAGGCGCAGTTGTCTTGCCAGGAGCTCTCTCACGCTGGGCGGTTCTGTGGATAGAAGAGGTTGGAGAACAGACGGTGATTCCGCTGAAAATACATCTCGACCTCTGGGGCAGGACCAAATTGAGTGTGTTGTAATTTTGAATTTGGTCCGGGCCCACAGGGCGATTTTGATGTTGGAGGCGTGGTAGGGCGCCTGCTCCTTAATGCGCCTATAATGTATACAATATTTCCGCTACTCTCTTATGTCACCTATGCAGTAATAAAATAGCAATGAATGATTGTACACTTACGTGAGGTCCCGGGCTGTGGGCTGCCGCTGATGGCGGATGAAGGAGAGCTGGTCTCAATGGCAGGTGCCTGTTGCCGACGCCTTCTCTCTACACATAAATGAAAAAAACCCAATGGTTAGACATTCCTATACTGTATGTTCAAAACCAAGTGCAGAGCAAAGGGAATCATTGCAACCAATACGGTTCCTGCTTTAATTTGTCCAAAAATTTTAAGGGAATGAACGCTGTGTTCTGATTGGGTTTTGCAGCAGCATTTGGACAAGTTGTTACAGAGAAGCTTGTCTTTTATATGTGTAGTACAGTTTGTGCTCCATATTGTGTGCTCCGTACGATGTGTACGTCGTACTGTGTGCGGCACGGTGTGTACGTCGTAGTGTGTGCGGCGCTGTGTGTGCTCCGTATTGTGTGCGGCACGGTGTGTATGCCGTAGTACTAGAAGCGCATCACGGCTGCGCGCGTCTACTGATTACCTGCCATTATTTCCCCTCCGGGCAGTGCGCGCAGGGTAATGTATACAATATTTACGCTACACTGTTATGTCACCTATGCTGTAATTAGATTAATATGAGTGATGGTACACTTACGTGAGGTCCCGGGCTGTGGGCTGCTGCTGTTGGTGGACGAAGGAGATCTGGCGGCAATGGCAGGTGTGTGTTGCCGGCGCCTTCTCTCTACACATAAATGAAAGAAACGCAATGTTTTTAAAACAAAGAAAAGGGATTCCAGAGCCCAAAAAAAAAAAAATAATAATATTGCGCGCAGGGTTGCCAACCTCCTCCTAAAAGCGTGCATCGCCCAATTCCCCCATACTGGTACTTGCCTCGCCTTGTCTCCACACGCAACTCAGCCAGAAGGTGTGGATTTTTGTGGCGGAGGTCGGCCCATTTCTTGCGCAGCTGCTGCGCACTGCGGCGGATGCCAAACCTCCTATCCAGCATTTGCACAATGCGATGCAGCACCTCCTGCTTGTGTAAGTTCGGGTGGGCTGGGCGAGTCTCCTGGCACTCATAACCCAGGGCATCCATGTGATGGACAAAAAACCGGAGCTCGGTCTGCCCCAGAGGTGCAGATCTTTGTCTTCCAGCGATTTTAGGTGAAAAGATGCTATAAAGCACCACCTAACCACGCCCAGAGGAGGTCCTTAACTATGCAGTTCTCCCGCGCGATCCGCATCGCTATAGCGTTGCCGTTTATGGACAGCGTCACATTTGTGATGGCTGAGCGGTACGGAAGGAACGCACATAGTAAATGCCGTTCGAAGGATGTAGATATAACGCCGGAGCGGCAAGTAATGTGCGCTCGTGGTATATGACGGCATGATGACGTTACAGCGTTCCTGCGTGCCTGCGCTACCTTGCTTTGCTTCCCTGACATCCTGAAAATGGCTGCCAGGCGACGTGATCCTCCTATGGGCATCCCAGAGCTAAAGTTCCTGATTAGCACTATGGATCGGATGCAGTACGAAACCACAGGGCTGGTGCTGCACCGCAACCAGCACAAGGATGAAGTCGTGCGTGTGGTGTCTGAGGGCCTCAGGAAGCAGTTTGGGATAACCAGAAGTAAGGCCCAGATTGTGAAGAAATGGGGCGATCTGAAGTCCAAAAGCCCAGCGCGCCTGCAGGAGCTTCGCCACGAGATCCGCAGAGGTGAGTACGCAGGTACCCAAAAGTATTGCACGCCGAAGGGTTAATTGGGTGTGTATGTGGTGTGTATGTGGCACAGCTATGGCGCAGTATGAACGGTGCCGAGCACTATGTGGCCCAGCTATGGGGCAATAATGAACGGTGCAGAGCACTATGTGGCCCTGCTATGGTGCAATAATGAACGGTGCAGAGCACTATGTGGCCCTGCTATGGTGCAATAATGAATGGTGCAGAGCACTATGTGGCCCAGCTATGGTGCAATAATGAACGGTGCAGAGCACTATGTGGCCCTGCTATGGTGCAATAATGAACGGTGCAGAGCACTATGTGGCCCTGCTATGGTGCAATAATGAACGGTGCAGAGCACTATGTGGCCCAGCTATGGTGCAATAATGAACGGTGCAGAGCACTATGTGGCCCTGCTATAGTGCAATAATGAACGGTGCAGAGCACTATGTGGCCCTGCTATGGTGCAATAATGAACGGTGCAGAGCACTATGTGGCCCTGCTATGGTGCAATAATGAACGGTGCAGAGCACTATGTGGCCCTGCTATGGTGCAATAATGAACGGTGCAGAGCACTATGTGGCCCTGCTATGGTGCAATAATGAACGGTGCAGAGCACTATGTGGCCCTGCTATGGTGCAATAATGAACGGTGCAGAGCACTATGTGGCCCTGCTATGGTGCAATAATGAACGGTGCAGAGCACTATGTGGCCCTGCTATGGTGCAATAATGAACGGTGCAGAGCACTATGTGGCCCTGCTATGGTGCAATAATGAACGGTGCAGAGCACTATGTGGCCCTGCTATGGTGCAATAATGAACGGAGCACAGCACTATGTGGCCCTGCTATGGTGCAATAATGAACGGTGCAGAGCACTATGTGGCCCTGCTATGGTGCAATAATGAACGGTGCAGAGCACTATGTGGGCCAGCTATGGGGCAGTATGAACGGTGCAGAGCACTATGTGGCCCAGCTATGGTGCAATATCACTGTTGCCATATCTGCTGATCGAACTTTATTTTTTCCTTCACAGAGGCAAAGACACAGCGCCGCCACGAGGCATCCCACACCGCCTCAGATATAGCTGTGCCCTCCGGGTCAACGGCTCAGCAACCTAGTAGGTTCCCACAATAATGTGATTAGGATTTGGTTGCAGGTCCCCTCTTCCCCCCCCCACCTGCAGTCAGTGTTGCCATTTATGTTAAAAAAATTTATTTTTTTTTCCCTTCACAGAGGCAAAGACACAGCACCGCCGTCGACAGTACGAGGCCTTTAACACGGACTCTGATCCAGAGTTGCCCTCCGTGCCTCCAGATCCTAGTAGGTTCCCACAATAATGTGATTAGGATTTGGTTGCAGGTCCTCTCTTCCAACCCCCCCCCCCCGCAGTCACTGTTGCCATATCTGCAGACCGAACTTTTTTTTTTCATTCACAGAGGCAAAGACACAGCGCCGCAGCCACGAGGCTTCCCACCCCGCCTCAGATGTCCGTGTGCCCTCTGGGTCAACGCCTCCAGATCCTAGTAGGTTCCCACAATAATGTGATTTTGATTTGGTTGCAGGTCCTCTCTTCCAACCCCCAACCCCCCCCGCAGTCACTGTTGTCATTTATGTTAAAAAATAATTATTTTATTTTTTTTCACTGTTGCCATATCTGAAGACCGAACTTTATTTTTTCCTTCACAGAGGCAAAGACACAGCGCCACAGCCACGAGGCTTCCCACCCCGCCTCAGATGTCCGTGTGCCCTCTGGGTCAACGCCTCCAGATCCTAGTAGGTTCCCACAATAATGTGATTTTTATTTGGTTGCAGGTCCCCTCTTCCAACCCCCACCCCCACCCCCGCAGTCACTGTTGCCATATCTGCAGACCGAACTTCATTTTTTCCTTCACAGAAGCAAAGACACATCGGGAGACTACTGTGTTATTAATGTTATGTTTTTTGACCCACAGCTGCCGGCAGTGTGAACAAGGAGGATCTAGAGGCCGGAATAGAAAGGCTGATCGAAACTATGGTGCGGATTCAGGAGCAGCAGAATGTGGCAATGGGGGAGCTGCAGAAGCTTCGGGACATGTGTCAACAGTTGGAGGCGGGGCCAAATTAAAAACCAAGTGTCTGCTTTTCCAGTTTAGTTTGTTAAGTAAAAAATATACATATATATATATAGACGTTTATCCCATTCTCTATTTTTGGTTATGTTACAAGTACATTTCTTTGCAATGTTCATTTCTGCCGTCATACTGTGCTGTGGACCCATTTTGTCTCTGTGATCGAGACCCACCAATGAAGCTGTTGAGATTGAAGTTAAATGAAAAGTTTTTATTATGAACAAATTATTAACAAAATTACAATTTAAAAATCCTTAAGAAAACAAACTATCACAAATCGTGATACACCGAATCTTCGTTGCGAACATGTTGGTGCCTGATGGGCGAAGCAATGTGAGACGGCAATGTCGGGTAGGAGTTTTGGGGTGACGGGCCAAAGTGGGACACGGGGAAATTGGGGCGTACTGGTGTTTGTGGCCAATATGGTGGACAATATGCGGACTCTGGCCGCTCGATTGGCCGTGAACAAACCAACCGTGTGTGTTCATCCAAACTGCCATCCAAACCCTTATTAACAGCCTCAAAAATAATACGCTCGGTTAGAATTCGCTGCCTCTCTTCCATTTTAGTAAGTTTATCAACGATAAAGTGTCCAAAACCCTCCAAAGCAGGGCTGGCTTTGTTCGTCAACACCTTTTTGGCCAGGGTCAACAGTTCATGGGAGACGTCTGAGGTGGCTTTCCGCTTCCTTGAACCTTGCCTCCATTGACTCCGTGCAGGTTCAGCCTCCACTATTTGACTCATGGAGCAGTCCTGTGCATTATCCTGTGCACTGTCCTGTCCACTGTCCTGTGCACTGTCCTCCTAGGGTGAAAAGAAAAAAGGAAGTTATTAAAAAAAAAAAAGAAAAAGATGTACACCACCCTAACCGCATTAAAAATATATATTCGTATACATGCGAAAAGTTGCTAGATATAGATGGTATGGGTTATGAAGGTCGCCATGTAATACTTTTCTGCGACAGGGTTATGGTCTGTACAGAAAAATGATAAAACTTCGAATAGATGGTATAATCAGATGGAGAAAATGCAGAAAAATTATATCTAATTATAGGCCACATTGGTTTCCACATTGGTGAAACAGTGGTGAAAAGATGTACTTACTGGTTGCCCTTGTGAGTCCAGCTCGACGTGGTTCTGAGACACTGTAGGTTCCACAGGTGCCAACGAGCGCAAACACGTTGATGACCGTGGCACCTCTTGGTCCCGAAGAAAATTAAGGTAATCAAAATACCAGAGCTTCGGCACATAAACCTCTTCAGTTGAAGCCCCGGACTTGGAACTGTGCAGGACCTTATTGAGCTCCTTCCTCCACACCATGCGCAGCGCCTGAATTTTCTTCTTTACTACTGCTTCTGTGGCTTGCTCTTCCGGTGCATGGAGATTGTATAATTCTATCAGCTTTGAATATCCGGCCTTACGCTTTTCCCTGTTCGAATACTCTGGCGATTTTATCTTCCAAAGGCATGGAAAAGACTGGTAGATCTCCAGGAACTCGCGTATAAATTCAATACGATTTGACATCTGTAAAAATAAAAACAAATAAAGTTAGGCGTTTGACAAATAGTACATTAAAACAGCAACAGCGAAAGGTGGTCAAAAAAATTAAAGGCCACAGAGGTGCAAACGCCACTTTGAAAAACAGCATTCATTTTCCCATCTACGCCCTAGGCCACCATAACCCACAACAGCGTACCACCCACTTCGCTACAGCAGCCGCACAAAGCACTCATGCCGACCATACATTGTTCCATATGCCACGCCCTAGGCCACCATAACCCAAAACAGCGAACCACCACATACATACAAGCAGCGGCACAAAGCGCTCATGCTGACCACACATTGTTCCATCTCCCACACTCTAGCTCACCAGTCACAACAGCGTACCATCCGCTTCGCTTCAGCGGCGGAACGAAGCGCTCATGCCGACCATACAGTGTTCCATCCACCACGCCCAAGCGTCACAAAGCACTCATACCGACCATACATTGTTCCATATGCCACGCTCTAGCCCACCAGTCACAACAGCATACATCCGCTTCGCTTCAGCGGCGGAACGAAGCGCTCATGCCGACCATACAGTGTTCCATCCACCACGCCCAAGCGTCACAAAGCACTCATACCGACCATACATTGTTCCATATGCCACGCTCTAGCCCACCAGTCACAACAGCATACATCAGCTTCGCTTCAGCGGCGGAACGAAGCGCTCATGCCGACCATACAGTGTTCCATCCACCACGCCCAAGTGTCACAAAGCACTCATACCGACCATACATTGTTCCATATGCCACGCTCTAGCCCACCAGTCACAACAGCATACATCCGCTTCGCTTCAGCGGCGGAACGAAGCGCTCATGCCGACCATACAGTGTTCCATCCACCACGCCCAAGCGTCACAAAGCACTCATACCGACCATACATTGTTCCATATGCCACGCTCTAGCCCACCAGTCACAACAGCATACATCCGCTTCGCTTCAGCAGCGGAACGAAGCGCTCATGCCGACCATACAGTGTTCCATCCACCACGCCCAAGCATCACAAAGCACTCATACTGACCATACATTGTTCCATATGCCACTCTCTAGCCCACCAGTCACAACAGCATACATCCGCTTCGCTTCAGCGGCGGAACGAAGCGCTCATGCCGACCATACAGCGTTCCATCCACCACGCCCAAGCGGTTTACATACCTCGAAGCTGCAGTGCAAAGCGTGGAATATTCTGAGAATTACAAAAATCCGACGTCCAGGTCCACCAAGTGTCCAAGTACAAAGTGAAGAAAGGAAGTTTTGAAAGCTGTGAGGTGGCATTGGGAACAATAGCGCTCAGGTGACAAATTTTCCAACTAATTGTGTGGACAGAACCTGTGGCCTATCAGCACATTAGCTAGCAGCACAACACGCCCCTAGTGAACAACGTCACGCACAGATTATGCAAAATGTGCTCTGAATTGTCTTGTGTGACATGACCGTACGACTGTCCCATACGACTTTTACATGGCAAATACGTCATGAAATTATCGCTTCAGCGCCGTGCATCGCGTAGTGTGACCGCAATCTACGATGTTGGAGCGATAATTGTGCGACGATGTAACGTCACGAATCGTGCCGTCGTAGCGATCAAAATTGCACTGTGTGACGGTACCCTAATTCAAAAACTCTGGGCAAAACCGTCAATGAAAAAGACCTGGGAGTATGGGTAGATGACAAACTCACATTTAGTGGCCAGTGTCAGGCAGCTGCTACAAAGGCAAATAAAATAATGGGAAGCATTAAAAGAGGCATAGATGCTCATGAGGAGAACATAATTGTACCTCTATACAAGTCACTAGTTCAACCACACTTAGAATACTGTGCACAGTTCTGGTCTCCGGTGTATAAGAAAGACATAGCTGAACTGGAGCGGGTGCAGAGAAGAGAGACCAAAGTTATTAGAGGACTGGGGGGTCTGCAATACCAAGATCGGTTATTACACTTCGGGATATTTAGTTTGGAAAAACGAAGGCTAAGGGGTGATCTTATGTATATGTTTTAATATATGAGGGGACAGTACAAAAACTTTTCTGATGATTTTTTAATCATAGTCCTGAGACAGGGACAAGGGGGCATCCTCTACGTCTGGAGGAAAGAAGGTTTAAGCATAATAACAGACGCGGATTCTTTACTGTAAGAGCAGTGAGACTATGGAACTCTCTGCCGTATGATGTTGTAATGAGTTATTCATTACTTAAATTTAAGAGGGGACTGGATGCCTTTCCTGAAAAGAATAATGTTGCAGGGTATATATACTAGATTCCTTGTTAGGGTTTTGATGCAGGGAACTAGTCTGATTGTCGTATGTGGAGTCGGGAAGGATTTTTTTTCCCCAGTGTGGAGCTTACTCTTTGCCTCATGGTTTTTTTTGTCTTCCTCTGGATCAACATGTTAGGGCATGTTAGGTTAGGCTATGGGTTGAACTAGATGGACTTAAAGTCTTCCTTCAACCTTTATAACTATGTTACTATGTTACCTGCATAACTGTACACCAGTATAACGATCACCTGTATAACTATAAACCAGTATATCACCTGTATAACTGTACACCAGTATAAAGATCACCTCCATAAGGCTAGGGTCACATTGCGTTAGTGCAATCCGTTTAGCACTAGCGCTAGCGTATTGCGCTAACGCAATGTATCCTATGGGGCTGCGGTCGGGGTCGCGGTAACGTCCCCGCTCTCGCAGATCCCCGATCTGCGAGAGCGGGGAACGGACCGCGGGCGCGCCTCGGACGCTGCAAGCAGCGTCCGCGGCGCGCCAGGAATCACCGGCGCGTCGCTAGCGCGTGCTGAACATGGCACGCGCTAGTGAAGCGCGTTCCCATTGCCTTCAATGGGCGCGTTAACGGACGCGTTGCACGGCGTTAATTTCGCCGTGCAACACTGTCCGTTAAACGCAGTCCCATAACGCAATGGGAACCCAGCCTAACTGTACTCCAATCCAACGATAACCTGTATAACTGTATAACGATCATCTGTAAAACTGTACACCAATTTATCTATCAGCTGTATAACTGTACACAGGGCTGCCACTAGAAATTTCGGGGCCCCATACTGGCAAAATTTTCGGGGCCCCCTTGAAACTCCGCCCAGGCTCCACCCCAGCCCCGCCTCCAGCCTCCACCCCACGAACTGTCCTCAGTCCCACCGCTCTCTCTTGGAAAATCTCCACTTCTCACCTATCACACATTGACAGTTCCCATCACCAGATCACACATATAGCCGGCAGCTTTTGTTTTGGCCAAAAGATTTTTTAAGCCGCCACCATAACACGGTAGACACTTTTGGCCGGGCCCTACTCTACTGTAACCTACTAAATATTTGTTAAAATATGCAATACAATTTAGGTATATTTTTATTTATTTTTCAATTTTTAAAATGACCTATAATACTACATACAAGGAACAAATACCACCGCACTATGACCAGATGACATATTACCACCACAGTGATCGAATAATATAAAATACAAGGAACAAATACCGCTACACCATGACCAGACCGCATATAACCACAAATGACTGAATACTACAATACTGATCAGTAATAAAAAAAACCCCACAATACTATCACCATCAGTGCCATTATACACAGGAGATCTGTAATTAGTAAGCAATGTCTGTGTACAGGTAATACAGTGATCACCGGTGACATTATACACAGGAGCTTTGTATATAATGTATAGGTAATACAGTGATCACTGGTGACATTGTACACAGGACCTCTGTATATAGTATACAGTGTATAGTGTCAGTGTATAGGTAACACTGACTCACCAGTGACGTCTCTAGGTGAAGTCCTTCATCTTTCATCCAGCACAGACCGCCATCACTTCATCCAGCCAGGACTCGTCTCTGCAGGAAATAAAACAGTTATCTCGAGTTCCACTTGTAGAACACATTACTTAATTTTCCCAACTTCTACATTACACCACATGAAGAAGGCAACATAGTATCACTCTACACAGTAACAGGACCTCCCCCCCATTTAAAACAGTATACTCAAAAAATAAAATAAATACATCACTGCAATAATAATATCCCTTAACCCCTTTACCCCCAAGGGTGGTTTGCACGTTAATGACCGGGCCAATTTTTACAATTCTGACCACTGTCCCTTTATGAGGTTATAACTCTGGAACGCTTCAATGGATCCTGGTGATTCTGACATTGTTTTCTCGTGACATATTGTACTTCATGACAATGGTAAAAATTATTTGATAGTACCTGCGTTTATTTGTGAAAAAAACGGAAATTTGGCGAAAATTATGAAAATTTCGCAATTTTCCAACTTTGAATTTTTATGCAATTAAATCACAGAGATATGTCACACAAAATACTTAATAAATAACATTTCCCACATGTCTACTTTACATCAGCACAATTTTGGAAACAAAATTTTTTTTTGTTAGGGAGTTATAAGGGTTAAAAGTTGACCAGCAATTTCTCATTTCTACAACACCATTTTATTTTAGGGACCACATCTCATTTGAAGTCATTTTGAGGGGTCTATATGATAGAAAATACCCAAGTGTGACACCATTCTAAAAACTACACCCCTCAAGGTGCTCAAAACCATATTCAAGAAGTTTATTAACCCTTCTGGTGCTTCACAGGAATTTTTTGAATGTTTAAATAAAAATGAACATTTAACTTTTTTTCACAAAAAATTTAATTCAGCTCCAATTTGTTTTATTTTACCAAGGGTAACAGGAGAAAATGGACCCCAAACATTGTTGTACAATTTGTCCTGAGTATGCCAATACCCCACATGTGGGGGTAAACCACTGTTTGGGCGCATGGCAGAGCTCGGAAGCGAAGGAGTGCCATTTGACTTTCAATGCAAAATTGACTGGAATTGAGATGGGACGCCATGTTTCGTTTGGAGAGCCCCTGATGTGGCTAAACATTGAAACCCCCCACAAGTGACACCATTTTGGAAAGTAGACCCCCTAAGGAACTTATCTAGAGGTGTGGTGAGCACTTTGACCCAACAAGTGCTTCACAGAAGTTTATAATGTAGAACCGTAAAAATAAAAAATCATATTTTTTCACAAAAATTATCTTTTCGCCCCCAATTTTTTATTTTCCCAAGGGTAAGAGAAGAAATTGGACCCCAAAAGTTGTTGTACAATTTGTCCTGAGTACGCTGATAGCCCATATGTGGGGGTAAACCACTGTTTGGGCGGATGGGAGAGCTCGGAAGGGAAGGAGCGCCGTTTGACTTTTCAATGCAAAATTGACAGGAATTGAGATGGGACCTCATGTTGCGTTTGAAGAGCCACTGATGTGCCTAAACATTGAAACCCCCCACAAGTGACACCATTTTGGAAAGTAGACCCCCTAAGGAACTTATCTAGAGGTGTGGTGAGCACTTTGACCCACCAAGTGCTTCACAGAAGTTTATAATGTAGAACCGTAAAAATAAAAAATCATATTTTTTCACAAAAATTATCTTTTTGCCCCCAATTTTTTATTTTCCCAAGGGTAAGAGAAGAAATTGGACCCCAAAAGTTGTTGTACAATTTGTCCTGAGTACGCTGATACCCCATATGTGGGGGTAAACCACTGTTTGGGTGGATGGGAGAGCTCGGAAGGGAAGGAGCGCCGTTTGACTTTTCAAAGCAAAATTGACAGGAATTGAGATGGGACGCCATGTTGCGTTTGAAGAGCCACTGATGTGCCTAAACATTGAAACCCCCCACAAATGACACCATTTTGGAAAGTAGACCCCCTAAGGAACTTATCTAGAGGTGTGGTGAGCACTTTGACCCACCAAGTGCTTCACAGAAGTTTATAATGCAGAGCCGTAAAAATAAAACAAAATTTTTTTCCCACAAAAATTATTTTTTTAGCCCCCAGTTTTGTATTTTCCTGAGGGTAACAGGAGAAATTGGACCCCAAAATTTGTTGCCCAATTTGTCCTGAGTGCGATGATACACCATATGTGGGGGGAACCACTGTTTGGGCACATGGGAGGGCTCAGAAGGGAAGGAGTGCCATTTGAATGCAGACTTAGATGGAATGGTCTGCAGGTGTCACATTGCGTTTGCAGAGCCCCTAATGTACCTAAACAGTAGAAACCCCCCACAAGTGACACCATTTTGGAAAGTAGACCCCCTTAGGAACTTATCTAGATGTGTGCTGAGCGCTTTGACCCACCAAGGGCTTCACAGAAGTTTATAATGGAGAGCCGTAAAAATAAAACAAAAATTTTTTCCCACAAAAATTATTTTTTAGCCCCCAGTTTTGTATTTTCCCGAGGGTAACAGGAGAAATTCGACCCCACAATTTGTTGTCCAATTTGTCCTGAGTGCGCTGATACCCCATATGTGGGGGGGAACCACTGTTTGGGCGCATGGGAGGGCTCGGAAGGGAAGGAGCTCCATTTGGAATGAGGACTTAGATGGAATGGTCTGCAGGTGTCACATTGCATTTGCAGAGCCCCTAATGTACCTAAACAGTAGAAACCTCCCACAAGTGACACCATTTTGGAAACTAGACCCCCTAAGGAACTCATCTAGATGTGTTGTGATAGCTTTGAACCCCCAAGTGTTTCACTACAGTTTGTAACGCAGAGCCGTGAAAATTAAAAAAAAAAATCTTTCCCCCCAAAATTATTTTTTAGCCCCCAGTTTTGTATTTTCCCGAGGGTAAGAGGAGAAATTCGACCCCAAAAGTTGTTGTCCAATTTGTCCTGAGTACGCTGATACCCCGTATGTTGGGGGAAACCACCGTTTGAGCGCATGGCAGAGCTCGGAAGGGAAGGAGCGCCATTTGGAATGCAGACTTAGATGGAATGGTCTGCAGACGTCACATTGCATTTGCAGAACCCCTAATGTACCTAAACAGTAGAAACCCCCCACAAGTGACCCCATATTGGAAACTAGACCCCCCAGGGAACTAATCTAGATGTGTTGTGAGAACTTTGAACCCCCAAGTGTTTCACTACAGTTTATAACGCAGAGCCGTGAAAATAAAAAATCTTTTTTTTTCCCACAAAAAATATGTTTTAGCCCCGAGTTTTGTATTTTCCCAAGGGTAACAGGAGAAATTGGACCCCAAAAGTTGTTGTCCTATTTGTCCTGAGTACGCTGATACCCCATATGTTGGGGTAAACCCCTGTTTGGGCACACGGGAGAGCTCGGAAGGGAAGAAGCACTGTTTTACTTTTTCAACGCAGAATTGGCTGGAATTGAGATCGGACGCCATGTCGCGTTTGGAGAGCCCCTGATGTGCCTAAACAGTGGAAACCCCCCAATTATAACTGAAACCCTAATCCAAACACATCCCTAACCCTAATCCCAACAGTAACCCTAACCACACCTCTAACCCTGACACACCCCTAACCCTAATCCCAACCCTATTCCCAACCGTAAATGTAATCTAAACCCTAACTGTAACTTTAGCCCCAACCCAAACTGTAGCCCTAGCCCTAACCCTAGCCCTAACCCTAACCCTAGCCCTAACCCTAGCCCTAACCCTAGCCCTAACCCTAGCCCTAACCCTAGCCCTAACCCTAACCCTAGCCCTAACCCTAGCCCTAACCCTAGCCCTAACCCTAACCCTAGCCCTAACCCTAGCCCTAGCCCTAACCCTAGCCCTAACTCTAACCCTAGCCCTAATGGGAAAATGGAAATAAATACATTTTTTAAATTTTTCCCTAACTAAGGGGGTGATGAAGGGGGGTTTGATTTACTTTTATAGCGGGTTTTTTAGCGGATTTTTATGATTGGCACCCGTCACACACTGAAAGACGCTTTTTATTGCAAAAAATATTTTTTGCGTTACCACATTTTGAGAGCTATAATTTTTCTATATTTTGGTCCACAGAGGCATGTGAGGTCTTGTTTTTTGCGGGACGAGTTGATGTTTTTATTGGTATCATTTTCGGGCACGTGACATTTTTTAATCGCTTTTTATTCCGATTTTTGTGAGGCAGAATGACCAAAAACCAGCTATTCATGAATTTCTTTTGGGGGAGGCGTTTATACCGTTCCGCGTTTGGTAAAATTGATGAAGCAGTTTTATTCTTCGGGTCAGTACGATTACAGCGATACCTCATTTATATCATTTTTTTATGTTTTGGCGCTTTTATACGATAAAAACTATTTTATAGAAAAAATAATTATTTTTGCATCACTTTATTCTCAGGACTATAACTTTTTTACTTTTTTGCTGATGATGCTGTATGGCGGCTCGTTTTTTGCGGGACAAGATGACGCTTTCAGCGGTACCATGGTTAGTTATATCTGTCTTTTTGATCGCGTGTTATTCCACTTTTTGTTCGGCGGTATGATAATAAAGCGTTGTTTTTTGCCTCGTTTTTTTTTTTTTTTCTTACGGTGTTTACTGAAGGGGTTAACTAGTGGGCCAGTTTTATAGGTCGGGCCGTTACGGACGCGGCGATACTAAATATGTGTACTTTTATTGTTTTTTTTTTTTATTTAGATAAAGAAATGTATTTATGGGAATAATATTTTTTTTTTTTTCATTATTTTGGAATATTTTTTTTTATTTTTTTTACACATTTGAAATTTTTTTTTTTAACTTTTTTACTTTGTCCCAGGGGGGGACATCACAGATCAGTGATCTGACAGTTTGCACAGCACTCTGTCAGATCACTGATCTGATAGGAGTGCAGGCTGCTTCACAGTGCCTGCTCTGAGCAGGCTCTGTGAAGCCACCTCCCTCCCTGCAGGACCCGGATCCGCGGCCATCTTGGATCCGGGGCTGGAGGGAGCAGGGAGGGAGGTGAGACCCTCGCAGCAACGCGATCACATCGCGTTGCTGCGGGGGGCTCAGGGAAGCCCGCAGGGAGCCCCCTCCCTGCGCGGTGCTTCCCTGTACCGCCGGCACATCGCGATCATCTTTGATCGCGGTGTGCCGGGGGTTAATGTGCCGGGGGCGGTCCGTGACCGCTCCTGGCACATAGTGCCGGATGTCAGCTGCGATAAACAGCTGACACCCGGCCGCGATCGGCGGCGCTCCCCCCGTGAGCGCTGCCGATCGCATATGACGTACTATTGCGTCCTTGGGAAGTAAAGCCCACCCCACATGGACGCAATAGTACGTCTAATGGCAGAAAGGGGTTAATTAGCCCCTATGGTAATATTCGCCATCCTAGTCCCCGTGTGTCTCATTCCAGGCTCCAGCCATATGTTCTCCCATCCTGCCCTCATGGGTATCCATTCTGCCCCATATGATCTCCCCATCCTGCCCCATCTGTCTCCATCGTATCCATCCTGCCCCATCTGTCTCCAATCTTGCCCCATCTGTCTCCATTCTGCCCCATCTGTGTCCAATCCTGCCCCATCTGTGTCCAGCACTCTGCCCAGTCTGTGTGCAATCCTGCCCCATCTTTTTCCTGCACTCTGCCCCATCTGTTTCCAATCCTGCCTCATCTCTGTCCAGCACTCTGCCCCATCTCTGTCCAGCACTCTGCCCCATCTCTGTCCAGCACTCTGCCCCATCTCTGTCCAGCACTCTGCCCCATCTCTGTCCAGCACTCTGCCCCATCTCTGTCCAGCACTCTGCCCCATCTCTGTCCAGCACTCTGCCCCATCTCTGTCCAGCACTCTGCCCCATCTCTGTCCAGCACTCTGCCCCATCTATGTCCAGCACTCTGCCCCATCAGTGTCCAGCACTCTGCCCCATCTCTGTCCAGCACTCTGCCCCATCTCTGTCCAGCACTCTGCCCCATCTCTGTCCAGCACTCTGCCCCATCTCTGTCCAGCACTCTGCCCCATCTCTGTCCAGCACTCTGCCCCATCTCTGTTCAGCACTCTGCCCCATCTCTGTTCAGCACTCTGCCCCATCTCTGTTCAGCACTCTGCCCCATCTCTGTCCAGCACTCTGCCCCATCTCTGTCCAGCACTCTGCCCCATCTCTGTTCAGCACTCTGCCCCATCTCTGTTCAGCACTCTGCCCCATCTCTGTCCAGCACTCTGCCCCATCTCTGTCCAGTACTCTGCCCCATCTCTGTCCAGCACTCTGCCCCATCAGTGTCCAGCACTCTGCCCCATCTCTGTCCAGCACTCTGCCCCATCTCTGTCCAGCACTCTGCCCCATCAGTGTCCAGCACTCTGCCCCATCTCTGTCTAGCACTCTGCCCCATCTCTGTCCAGCACTCTGCCCCATCTCTGTCCAGCACTCTGCCCCATCTCTGTTCAGCACTCTGCCCCATCTCTGTCCAGCACTCTGCCCCATCTCTGTCCAGCACTCTGCCCCATCTCTGTCCAGCACTCTGCCCCATCTCTGTCCAGCACTCTGCCCCATCTCTGTCCAGCACTCTGCCCCATCTCTGTTCAGCACTCTGCCCCATCTCTGTTCAGCACTCTGCCCCATCTCTGTCCAGCACTCTGCCCCATCTCTGTCCAGCACTCTGCCCCATCTCCGTCCAGCACTCTGCCCCATCTCTGTCCAGCACTCTGCCCCATCTCTGTCCAGCACTCTGCCCCATCTCTGTCCAGCACTCTGCCCCATCTCTGTCCAGCACTCTGCCCCATCTCTGTTCAGGACTCTGCCCCATCTCTGTCCAGCACTCTGCCCCATCTCTGTTCAGCACTCTGCCCCATCTCTGTTCAGCACTCTGCCCCATCTCTGTCCAGCACTCTGCCCCATCTCTGTCCAGCACTCTGCCCAGCACTCTGCCCCCCCCCCCCCCCGTGTACAGCTTTACTGCCCCCCGGCCCCCACCCTGTGTCCAGCTTTACTGCCCCCCGGCCCCCACCCTGTGTCCAGCTTTACTGCCCTGGGCCCCCACCCTGTGTCCAGCTTTACTGCCCTGGGCCCCCACCCTGTGTCCAGCTTTACTGCCCCCCGGCCCCCACCCTGTGTCCAGCTTTACTGCCCCCCGGCCCCCACCCTGTGTCCAGCTTTACTGCCCTGGGCCCCCACCCTGTGTCCAGCTTTACTGCCCCCCGGCCCCCACCCTGTGTCCAGCTTTACGGCCCCCCGGCCCCCACCCTGTGTCCAGCTTTACTGCCCTGGGCCCCCACCCTGTGTCCAGCTTTACTGCCCCCCGGCCCCCACCCTGTGTCCAGCTTTACTGCCCCCCGGCCCCCACCCTGTGTCCAGCTTTACTGCCCCCCGGCCCCCACCCTGTGTCCAGCTTTACTGCCCTGGGCCCCCACCCTGTGTCCAGCTTTACTGCCCCCCGGCCCCCACCCTGTGTCCAGCTTTACTGCCCCCCGGCCCCCACCCTGTGTCCAGCTTTACTGCCCCCTGGCCCCCACCCTGTGTCCAGCTTTACTGCCCCCCGGCCCCCACCCTGTGTCCAGCTTTACTGCCCTGGGCCCCCACCCTGTGTCCAGCTTTACTGCCCCCCGGCCCCCACCCTGTGTCCAGCTTTACTGCCCCCCGGCCCCCACCCTGTGTCCAGCTTTACTGCCCCCCGGCCCCCACCCTGTGTCCAGCTTTACTGCCCCCCGGCCCCCACCCTGTGTCCAGCTTTACTGCCCCCGGCCCCCACCCTGTGTCCAGCTTTACTGCCCCCGGCCCCCACCCTGTGTCCAGCTTTACTGCCCCCCGGCCCCCACCCTGTGTCCAGCTTTACTGCCCTGGGCCCCCACCCTGTGTCCAGCTTTACTGCCCCCCGGCCCCCACCCTGTGTCCAGCTTTACTGCCCCCCGGCCCCCACCCTGTGTCCAGCTTTACTGCCCCCCGGCCCCCACCCTGTGTCCAGCTTTACTGCCCCCCGGCCCCCACCCTGTGTCCAGCTTTACTGCCCTGGGCCCCCACCCTGTGTCCAGCTTTACTGCCCCCTGGCCCCCACCCTGTGTCCAGCTTTACTGCCCCCCGGCCCCCACCCTGTGTCCAGCTTTACTGCCCCCCAGCCCCCACCCTGTGTCCAGCTTTACTGCCCCCCGGCCCCCACCCTGTGTCCAGCTTTACTGCCCTGGGTCCCCACCCTGTGTCCAGCTTTACTGCCCCCCGGCCCCCACCCTGTGTCCAGCTTTACTGCCCCCCGGCCCCCACCCTGTGTCCAGCTTTACTGCCCTGGGCCCCCACCCTGTGTCCAGCTTTACTGCCCCCCGGCCCCCACCCTGTGTCCAGCTTTACTGCCCTGGGCCCCCACCCTGTGTCCAGCTTTACTGCCCCCCGGCCCCCACCCTGTGTCCAGCTTTACTGCCCCCCGGCCCCCACCCTGTGTCCAGCTTTACTGCCCCCCGGCCCCCACCCTGTGTCCAGCTTTACTGCCCCCCGGCCCCCACCCTGTGTCCAGCTTTACTGCCCTGGGCCCCCACCCTGTGTCCAGCTTTACTGCCCCCCGGCCCCCACCCTGTGTCCAGCTTTACTGCCCCCCGGCCCCCACCCTGTGTCCAGCTTTACTGCCCCCCGGCCCCCACCCTGTGTCCAGCTTTACTGCCCCCCGGCCCCCACCCTGTGTCCAGCTTTACTGCCCCCCGGCCCCCACCCTGTGTCCAGCTTTACTGCCCTGGGCCCCCACCCTGTGTCCAGCTTTACTGCCCTGGGCCCCCACCCTGTGTCCAGCTTTACTGCCCCCCGGCCCCCACCCTGTGTCCAGCTTTACTGCCCCCCGGCCCCCACCCTGTGTCCAGCTTTACTGCCCCCCGGCCCCCACCCTGTGTCCAGCTTTACTGCCCTGGGCCCCCACCCTGTGTCCAGCTTTACTGCCCCCCGGCCCCCACCCTGTGTCCAGCTTTACTGCCCCCCGGCCTCACCCTGTGTCCAGCTTTACTGCCCCCCGGCTCCCACACTGTGTCCAGCTTTACTGCCCTGGGCCCCCACCCTGTGTCCAGCTTTACTGCCCCCCGGCCCCCACCCTGTGTCCAGCTTTACTGCCCCCCGGCCCCCACCCTGTGTCCAGCTCTACTGCCCTGGGCCCCCACCCTGTGTCCAGCTTTACTGCCCCCCGACCCCACCCTGTGTCCAGCTTTACTGCCCCCCGGCCCCCACCCTGTGTCCAGCTTTACTGCCCTGGGCCCCTCCCCGCATCGCCGCTCTCAAAAAAACAAAAAAGTTCTACTTACCTGCCGCGCTCCTCTCTCCACGCAGCTGCACCGTGCACTCGCCGGCGACTGACAATGACGTCAGACGCCGGCGACCTGCACGCTGCGGCTGTCGGCTGTTAACTATTGACGTGCGGGCGCGGGCCCGCACGTCAATAGCGTACAGCTGTAGCGCCGGCCGCCGCTAAGGGCCCGGTTCAGCCTGCGGCTGCCGGTAGGGGCCCGGTGAGCAGGTAAGAGGGGGCCTGATGCGGGCCCCATACGCCAGTCACGGCTGTAGTGCCCTGATGGCGGCCCTGACTGTACACCAATATAACGATCACCTGTATAACTGTACACCAGTCCAACAATCACCTGTATAACTGTACACCAGTCCAACAATCACCTGTATAACAGTACACCAGTATATCTATCACCTGTATAACTGTACACCAGCATTACGCTCACCTGTAAAACTGTACAGCAGTATAATTATCACCTCCATAACTGTACACCAGTATATCTATCACCTGTATAACTGTACACCAGAAAACACAAAAAAGCACAGTAAAACCAAAAACACTCTGTTGCAAAAAAATCACAGTGGACAGCAAGTGCTAGTAAAAAGATGGAAAAAAACAGGGTATTTGGTTGATACGTTTTTGCAAAAAATGTATATTAACCCGCTCTACCAAACGTCAAGGTATACCCATATCAGAGCAGTCCTAACTAATGTATGTAATCCCTATCTGATGTATTTAAAACCTGGTCATATGTACAATACCTGTATGAGCAGGATTCAGAAAAGGAATGTCCACAAGCACTTGCTGTCCACTGTGATTTTTTTGCAACAGAGTGGCTTAATATGGGGAAGCCTTCACCCCTCTTTTTTTGAGCTGTGCGCACAGGAGCCGTTCTGTCCAGCGTGTCCACATGGACATTCCTTTTCTGAATCCTGCTCATACAGGTATTGTACATATGACCAGGTTTTAAATACATCAGATAGGGATTACATACATTAGGTAGGACTGCTCTGATATGGGTATACCTTGACGTTTGGTAGAGCGGCTTAATATACATTTTTTGCAAAAAACGTATCAACCAAATACCCTGTTTTTTCCATCTTTTTACTAGCACTTGCTGTCCACTGTGATTTTTTTGCAACAGAGAGTTTTTGCTTTTACTGTGCTTTTTTGTGTTTTCAAGTCTCCTGGTGGTGTGAACATGTCTCTACGGGCTTGTTCACTGTGTGCGCAGCTCACGTGTTCTGTTTTCACATAACTGTACACCAATAAGAAGATCACCTCCATAACTGTACACCAATCCAATGATAACCTGTATAACTGTATAACGATCACCTGTAAAACTGTACACCAATATATCTATCAGCTGTATAACTGTACACCAGTCCATGTCCAACAATCACCTGTATAACAGTACACCACTATATCTATCACCTGCATAACTGTACACCAGTCCAACGATCACCTGTATAACGATCACCTGTATAACTGTACACCAGTATAATTATCGCCGTATAACTGTACACCAGTATACTTAGCACAGTACACCAGTATATCTATCACCTGTATAACTGTACACCAGTATAATTATCGCCGTATAACTGTACACCCGTATATTAGCACCTGTATAACTGTACACCAGTATAATGCTCACCTGTAAAACTGTACACCAGTCACCTGTATAACTATACACCAGTATATCTAACACCTGCATAACTGTACACCAGTATAATTATCACCTGTATAACGGTACACCAGTGCAAGGCTCACCTATATAAATATACAACAGTATGTCTGTCACCTGTATAACTGTACACCAGTCCAACGATCACCTGCAATGATGAGCGAGCACTAAAATGCTCGGGTGCACGTTGCTCGGGTTGAGCAAATTGGAATACTCGGGTACTCGACCCGAGCAACGAGCCCAATGTAAGTCTATAGGAAAGGCCGGAGCGAGCCGTACTCTCCCCCACAGCGTAGTCGGAGGCCTACATGACAATGGGTTGGAGAGGGGGAGGAGTAGGCTAATTCTAAGGGGTAGGGTTTCACATTAGGTACAAGGGGGATTGGGAGCGGGATCTCGTCAGTTCCCGCTTTTACGATCGTGAGCAGACATACCTGGAATGTCTGGCGTGGATGCGACCCCGGAGGGCCTTAGGGCGGCAGCAGCTTTGCACAAATCATGGATGGTGGAGCGGGGTCATAGGCCGCTGCGGTACCTTTGAAGCGGCGGTCTCGGCGGACGCGGCTGTTATGATCTGGTGGCCTAGGAGCAGCATGAGACGGACTCTGGAGAAGGTGGTCCCTGTACTGACCGCAAACCCTGAACCTAGCAGCGCAGCTAAAAGTAGCCGTGGGGGGTTCCTGACACTCCCTAGACCCCTCGGCACAGCCTAAGATCTAACTTCCCCTAAAGACAAGAAACAGGAAACCTATCTTGCCTCAGAGAAAATCCCCAAAGGATAGATAGCCCCCCACAAATATTGACGGTGAGAGGAGAGGGAAATAACATACGCAGAAATGAAATCAGATTTTAGCATAGGAGGCCATACTAGCTAAAAAGAAAGAATAGAACAGAGTACTATGCGGTCAGTATGAAAACACTAGAAAATATCCACCACAGAAAATACGAATCCCCACATCTGACTAAAGACATGGGGGGTATATCTGCATCTCCAGAGACACAGCTTGGCTGCAAAAAATCCTTCACAGACCAAGCTGAACAAGACAAAAACATGAAAATGCACAAAACTTTAAGGTCCACAGCAGGTGGACAGCAAAAACAAAGCCATGACTTATCTTTGTAGAAAAGCACAGCAAACTGGAGAGACCAGCAGGGAAGTGAATCCTTCAAGAACAATGGACAACTGGCAGGGACTAAAGAGTCCAGCAAGGCTATATACCCCAGTCAGTTTTGCAATTAGTAGGTACACCTGTCCAATCCTGCAGTGCAGTCACAACTGCATTACCCTCTACAACCACCGGAGGGAGCCCAAAAGCTGAATTCACAACACGCGGCCCCCCGAGCGTTTATCCCCGGAATCCAGTCCTCGAGCCCCCCGCAGGTGCAGGAGCCCCTCCTGGGACCCTCCAAGCTGGGCGCCGGTAAGATCAGCGGGTGGCAGGCCCTGGCCTGGGAGGAATCCGACTGCCAGGCGGGGCTCAGCGGCACTTATTAGGCCTCCACCTCTCAGTGTGGTGGGGGTGGAGCCAAGGCACGCTGGACAGCGACTGGGGCGTGCGGAGCGGGAGGCTGCAGCGGTGAGGCGCCTATCACGCGGCTTGCCTTGGCCACATCTGGGAGTCCTGGAGGAGCGTTGGATGATGGCGGAGTGGGCGGTCCGAGGATGGATGGTGCCGGGCTGGCCTCTTCTCCTGCAGCAGGGAGCTCTCCTGCACCAGGAATATACGGCAGAGGGACTCCTGTGGCATCCAGCGCTGTGGCTGATGGGAACTGGTGCCCTGCAGGCTCATCCACGCAGGCACAGTTTTCCCCGGGGATCCAGAGTCCGGGCACCCTGTTCTCCGTGCCTGTGGCGGTTCAGGGCACACAAGCTGATCTTCTGGGGCTTCGCTAATGGCCAGAGACGGACGGGTCGGTCGTGGACGCCGCAGCTCGGGGATGTCTGGATGCCAGCACTCCGACTGGAGGGACCGCAGATCCCTTGCAGCCTGGTGAGTATATGTCCATGTCAAGTCCATGTCCTCCAGATTTGTCATCACCTGCTCTTAGTGGTAGTCAGGGTTTTTTTAGCGGTTCAAGGGTGACGGGGTGATGGGGTGGCGGGTGACGTAGGATCATCGGGGGTCCGCGAGATTTTAGGTAACGTTCAGGATTTGTTGTCCAGGCTAGAGCAGGGTATGGTCACTCAGAGACTTTTGGGTGCTTGGTTGGGCCCGCAGCTGGGGCCCGTTGGTTCAGTAGTAGCGCCAGTGGTGGCTGCGGAGCCAGTATCGGTCTCGGTGCAAACGGATAAGGAGATGGAGTGTAAGATCCACTAGGATGATAGGGCACATGGGGAAGTTTATGTGTGTTTTGAGGGTCCATTAGGGGCCCATCTTAAAAATGAAGTTAAGGAAAAGATTGCAAAGGATGAATATGTCGAGATTTTTCAAAGAGGATGAAGAAAAGCGGCGTTGGCACTTGATTCCTCAGACGTTTGCTAAATGGCTTCAGGCTTTTGCCATCTTGGCCAGCGTGATTGAGGAAAAGGCGCCCGAGAACTGCTCGGGGTTGGATTCCATTAGCGAGGCTCACATGGTGTATGACGGTCAGGTGTGGCACAGGTATGATGAGCAGTTCAGGCAGAGGAAAGCGGTCCGACCGGCTATTAGGTGGGATCCGAAAGACATTGGACTCTGGTTACGGGTGATGGCGCAGTACAAGTTCGGCCATTCCCTTCACGGAGGGGCCGGAGGTTCCGGCCAGGGTTTTCAGTCCGGTTCTGCAGGGTCCTCAAGTCCTGCTGGTCAGGTAGGGGGGCAAAAGTTGGGGGTCTGTTGGCAGTTTAACGAAGGACACTGTAAATTTGGAGTCAACTGCAAGTTTAAACATTTGTGCTCCCACTGCAGCAGGTCCTCTCATGGGGCTGCAAAATGCTTCAAAAAGGGTGAAGCGAAACCAGGAAGTGATAATACCCATGGGGGAGACACCGGTGAAGTGGGAAAGGATGGTCCCTTATCTAAATAGAAATCCGGATAGGGAAAAGGCTGTGCTGCTGTTGTCGGGTTTTCAGGAGGGTTTTGTTATTCCGGCTCCTTCTTTTGCTGTTCCTTGTGTTAGAAAAAATCTGCGGTCGACATTGTTGCACGCCGATGTGGTTTCGGAGAAGCTGCGTAAGGAGGTGGCGTTGGGTTGTATGGCAGGCCCTTTCGAGCGGGCACCTTTTGATGATTTGGTTGTTTCCCCCTTGGGGGTGGTGCCTAAAAGAGAAGAAGGGAAATTACGTTTGATTCAGCATCTGTCTTATCCTTGAGGTTTGTCTGTCAACAACGGGATTGACCCAGGGCTTTGCTCGGTGGTATATGCGCCTTTTGACGTAGCGGTAGACTGCATCCAAAAATGTGGAAAAGGGGCTCTTCTAGCTAAGACAGATAGAGAATCAGCTTTTCGTTTGTTGCCAGTTCATCCGAATAGTGTTAGGCTTCTGGGTTGTTTTGGGGAGGATTGTTTCTTTGTGGATAGGTGTTTGCCCATTGGGTGTTCTCTATCTTGTGTTTTGTTTAAGGCTTTTAGTTCCTTTTTGGAGTGGGTTGTTCGCGATGTTTCTGGTTGCGATTCCGTTATTCACTATCTTGATGAATTATTGTGCGTCGGCCCGGCTGGGTCGGAGCGTTGTCAAAGGATTTTGAGACCAATTGAATGGGTGGCGTATCGCTTTGGAGTTCATTTGGCTTCTGGCAAAACTGAGGGCCCTAGCACATGCCTATGTTTTTTAGGCATCATCATTGATACCATTCAGTGGGAGTTTAGGTTGCCTGTGGAGAAAGTATTTGGATTGCGGGAGGATGTCCTGCGTGCTCAGTGTTTAACCCCTTTCTGACCTCGGACGGGATAGTACGTCCGAGGTCAGAAGCCCTGCTTTGATGCGGGCTCCGGCGGTGAGCCCGCATCAAAGCCGGGACATGTCAGCTGTTTTGAACAGCTGACATGTGCCCGCAATAGCGGCGGGTGAAATCGCGATTCACCCGCCGCTATTAACTAGTTAAATGCCGCTGTCAAACGCAGACAGCGGCATTTAACTACCGCCATCTGACGTCATCGCCAACCCCCGTCACATGATCGGGGGTCGGCGATGTGTCTCCATTGTAATCATAGAGGTCCTTGAGACCTCTATGGTTACTGATCACCGGTGGCTGTGAGCGCCACCCTGTGGTCGGCGCTCACAGCACACCTGCAATTCTGCTACATAGCAGCGATCAGCAGATCGCTGCTATGTAGCAGAGCCGATCGCATTGTGCCTGCTTCTAGCCTCCCATGGAGGCTATTGAAGCATGGCAAAAGTTAAAAAAAAAGTTACAAAAAATGTGAAAAAAATAAAAAAAATATAAAAGTTTAAATCACCCCCCTTTTGCCCCAATCAAAATAAATCAATTAAAAAAAAATCAAATCTACCCATATTTGGTATCGCCGCGCTCAGAATCGCCCGATCTATCAATTAAAAAAAAGCATTAACCTGATCGCTAAACAGCGTAGCGAGAAAAAAATTCGAAACGCCAGAATTACGTTTTTTAGGTCGCCGCGACATTGCATTAAAATGCAATAACGGGCGATCAAAAGAACGTATCTGCACCAAAATGCTATCATTAAAAACGTCATCTCGGCATGCAAAAAATAAGCCCTCAGCCGACCCCAGATCACGAAAAATGGAGACGCTACGAGTATCGGAAAATGGCGCAATTTTTTTTTTTTTTTTTTTTTTTAAGCAAACTTTGGAATTTTTTGTTACCACTTAGGTAAAAAAGAACCTAGTCATGTTAGGTGTCTATGAACTCGTACTGACCTGGAGAATCATAATGTCAGGTCAGTTTTAGCATTTAGTGAACCTAGCAAAAAAGCCAAACAAAAAACAAGTGTGGGATTGCACTTTTTTTTTACAATTTCACTGCACTTGGAATTTTTTTCCCGTTTTCTAGTACATGACATGCTAAAACCAATGGTGTCATTCAAAAGTACAACTCGTCCCGCAAAAAATAAGCCCTCACATCGCCAAATTGACGGAAAAATAAAAAAGTTATGGCTCTGGGAAGGAGGGGAGTGAAAAACGAACACGGAAAAACGAAAAATCCCAAGGTCATGAAGGGGTTAAAAAAATTGTCTTTGCGGGACTTGCAATCGCTCTTAGGAAAACTTAATTTTGCCTGTCGTGTCATGCCCATGGGTAGAGTTTTTTCCAGAAGGTTGGCCAGTGCTACGGCGGGAGTTCGGGCTCCTCATCACTTTGTACGGTTGTCAGTGGAACATAAGGAAGATTTGTCGGTTTGGAGTGGGTTCTTACAGAACTATAACGGTCGGTCTCTATTCCTTGAGGTAGTGGTTGATAACGGGTCATTGGATTTGTTTACAGATGCGTCAGGAGGGGCGGGTTTCGGAGCGTATTTTCGGGGACAATGGTGCGCGGCAAAGTGGCCGGCGTCTTGGATTTCCTCTGGCCTGGTTTGGAATATCGCACTCTTGGAAATTTTTCCCATTTTGGTGGTGGTGCATCTGTTGCAGCAGGTTTTCCGAAACAGGTGGGTTCGATTTCACTGTGACAACATGGGGGTGGTTTGCACGATCAGCAATTTGTCCGCATCGTCACCTCCGGTGGTGCTGAGACAGTTGGTTTTATTATGCTTGAATTTGAATGCACAAGTAACCACAATGCATGTTCCTGTCGTTCATAATTCCATCGCTGATTCTCTTTCTCATTTACAGTTAGATCGTTTTTGGTCACTGGCTCTGGATGCGGAGGTCGTTGGGTTGGAGTGCCCTGCAGAACTCTGGTTTGTGGTGTCCGGGACGCTGAGGCGTTGATCAGGTCGTCGTTGGCTCCTAGAACATGGGAGGCTTATCAGGCAATTTGGCTTGATTGGGAGGAGTTGTTGGCGGAGCCGTGTGGGTCGAGTGTGCAAGAGAAGGCGGGTATATTGTTGTCTTGGCTGAGTCAGGGAGCCTCGGCGGGATGGTCTTCCACTAATTTGTCACGTGTCATGTCGGCCTTGGCGTTTGGTTTTAAATTGCGTGGTCAACCTGAATTAACCAAGATCTTTTTAGTGAAACAGGCAGTAAAAGGTTTTCGTCGGTGGCCGAGACGGGTGGATGCTAGACGTCCCGTTTCTTTTAGTTTGTTGGAAAAGTTAGGTGGGGTTTTGCCTTCTTTATGTTTGTCGGTCTTTGATTGTTTTTGTTTCGTGTGGCCTTTTCTTTAGCCTTTTTCGGGGCATTGTGAGTTGGCGAGTTGGTTTCATATAGCAAAAAAGTGATAGGGGGGCTGTTGGCTCGAGATGTGTTTTTGTCAGCTGGTCATGTCGAGTTGTGGTTGCGGCGATCGAAGTCTGATCAGGAAGGTAGGGGTAGTAGAATTGTTTTGGGTTTGGTTGCTGGGTCAGTTATGTGTCCAGTTGCCTGTCTGACAAATTTTTGGGGGCTTCGGCCTAGTCGGGATCGATCGTTGTTATGCCACGAGGATGGTTCCTCTTTATCCCGTTATCAATTTATGCCAGTTTTCAAGAAGGCTATTGCGTTGCTCGGTTTGGACGATTCTTGTTTTGCTCCTCACTCATTTAGGATTGGGACTGCAATGGATGCAGCGCTGGGGGGACTTGTGGCTGCTGCCATTCGGCGTATTGGTAGGTGGCAGTCAGATAGATATCGCAGCTATGTGCGTCCGTAAAGTGCGGCCGGGAGTGTTTTAGCAGGTGGGGGACAGTAGTGTTGTCATATCGGCTGTTTTTTACATTTTGAGTCTTTGTTTTGTGTTTTTTCAGGTCCCCTGCCTTTGTTGGTCTGGATTTTCAGCCACTCGTATGTCCACTGGGGAGCGCTGCGCGCCGATGTGCGGGACAAGGGTAGACAGCTGGGTTTTGAACGGCGAGTGGCGGTAAGTCGTTGGCTCGGTTTTAGGGGGATGGCCTGGAATAGAGTTCTACAGGAGATCCATAACAGTGTTAAGTTGAATAAGGTTCCCAAAATCTTAGATTTGCACGTTGGGGGTAATGACTTAGGGGTTCGGCCTTTTAGGGAATTAATAAAAGATATAAAGCAAGATTTTTTGCGTTTATGGGTCTTGTACCCGGGTTTGACCATTGTTTGGTCTGAAATCGTGCCGCGTAAACGTTGGCGGAACATGCGATCATTAGATAAGTTGAACAAGGCCCGGATTAAGGTTAATAGGGCTGTGTCCGCGTTTGTCACCAGGAATGGAGGTGTAGCGGTGAGACATTTTGAGTTGGAAAGAGGGGAAGGGGCGTTTTGGCTGGCCGACGGAGTTCATTTGAATGCGGTGAGGATGGATTTTTGGGCGCTTGGCATTCAGGAAGGCATTGAACGGAGCATAGTTTTTTGGTGTAGTGGGGTCTCGGGCCTTTGAGGTGTTCAATGTCCTCTCGTGGCGGCTGGGGGGAGTCCTGGGAGTTGGTGGAAATTGGTTTGGGGGATCCATTTTGGCATATGGCTCCTCTGTTTTTGGAGTTTAATATCTTTCGGGTCTGGTGAATGGTGGTTGGGGAGTTCCGGCAGGGGTCGTCGGATCTCCTGGAATTTTACAGTGAACCCTCTTTGTGTTTTTGGTGCTCCCGAGCCAGGGTTAGAATGGCTGGGAGTAAATTGGTGTTATGTTATGTTCACGGTATGGGTTGTCAATTACCAGATTCTTGGGGCTCCAAGGACTCTTTCTAGCCTTAAAAAGTTATTGTATTTGTATCATTGTATTTGTTATATGTTAAATAAAGGCTACTGTGGCCTATATTATTTCAAAGAAATAACTTAGTCGTGTGTTTATTGGGGGGAATATATGTCATAGTTGGCAGGCTACAGGGTATTGAAAAATGATGGGGTGGGGGTAGTTTTTACCGTCGGATATACTACACCTTCGATAATACCAGGGCCAAGTAAAGGCCGGAGCGAGCCGTACCCTCCCCCATGGCGTAGGCAGAGGCCTACATGACAATGGGTTGGAGAGGGGGAAGAGTAGGCTAATTCTAAGGGACAGGGTTTCACATTAGGTACAAGGGGGGATTGGGGGCGGGATCTCATCAGTTCCCACTCTTTTGGGATCGTGAGCAGTCCCTCCCTCCCGCCCTATGTTTTGGTTCAGATGGGGGGTTTGTGGGTATTGTTTCTTAAAGGCAAGTGTGTTTGTTTTTCGGGTCATTGTGGCCATGGCGGCTGGAGGGAGTCCTGGGAGTTGGTGGAAATTGGTTTGGGGGATCCATTTTGGCATATGGCTCCTCTGTTTTTGGAGTTTTATATCTTTCGGATCTGGTGAATGGTGGTTGGGGAGTTCCGGCAGGGGTCGTCAGATCTCCTGGAATTTTACCGTGAACAGTGAACCCTCTTTGTGTTTTTGGTGCTCCCGAGCCAGGGTTAGAACGGCTGGGAGTAAATTGGTGTTATGTTATGTTCACGGTATGGGTTGTCAATCACCAGATTCTTGGGGCTCCAAGGACTCTTTCTAGCCTTAAAAAGTTATTGTATTTGTATCATTGTATTTGTTATATGTTATATAAAGGCTACTGTGGCCTATATTATTCCAAAGAAATAACTTAGTCGTGTGTTTATTGGGGGAATATATGTTACTAGATTGTGGCCCGATTCTAATGCATCGGGTATTCTAGAATATTCGTCGCCATGGCAACCATTATGACATCTACGTCGATACTGTGCCCGTCGCTGAATCAGAAACGTCTGGCGGCCTCGACCAATCAGAGACGCGGGATTTCTACGTCGATGCTGTGCCCGTCGCTGATTGGTCGAGGCCTGGTGGCCTCGACCAATCAGAGAGGCGGGATTTCCAGGACAGACAGACAGAAATACAGACAGACAGACAGACAGAAAGACAGACAGACGGAAAAACCCTTAGGCAATTATATATATAGATAGTTGGCGGGCTACGGGGTATTGAAAAATGATGGGGTGGGGGTAGTTTTTACCGTCGGATATACTACACCTTCGACAATACCAGGGTCAGGGAAACACAAGTATTTTATCCGCGATCTCCCCCCCCCGGGGGTCTCTTTAAGGTCTACGGGTATGTGCACACTTTGCGGATCTCCTGTGAATCCTCAGCGTTTTTTGCGGTGCAGAAACACTGCAGATGTGTAGTTGATTTACAGTACAATGTAAATCAATGAGAAAAAAAATGTGCAGATGGTGCGGAAAATTCCGTGCGGAAACACTGCGGATTAAAAGAAATAGCATGTCACTTCTTTTTTGTGGATCTGCAGCGATTTTGTACCCATTCCATTATAGAAATCTCCAGGGGTAAAAAACGCAGTAAATTCGCAAAACATCCGCAGCAAATCCGCGCCAAAAACGCACAAAATCCGCACAAAAAACGCGACAAATCCACACCTGCATTTTCTGCCAGGAGATGCCGAATCAGCACCAGAAATTCCTAAGGCTAATACGCAAAGTGTGCACATAGCCTAAAAATGTCTGAAAATGATGGAAACACTGCAGAAATGACACGGGAACATCATGGGGATTGCTCCTGGAAGCATGTTTGACTCCAAGGTCACAGCTGTAAGCAATGTTGTCAGAGTTTCACGCCATTTTTACAGGTGCACCAAAAAACATACAAAAACGAAACCAAAATAGATTTTTCTGGGAATTATGTTAAGGTACATCCTTTCCAGGGTAATGACTTGTATATAAGGCAAAATAATTAACCCCAGACCAAAATAATCCTCCACCACTTGGGCTATGTTCACACACAGCATTTCTGATGCATTTTTGAACTTTCACATTGCTTTCAACCCATACAAATGCATTTCACTGGGAAATGTTATTGTAACATTTAGCAACCCTGGCCATGTGGTGTGTGACACATAAGCATACCCATCTTGTTTCATTTATGAAGGAGGGACTCTTAAAGTTAGTCTTATTTTTAGAGGGGCATCAGGCGGCATTAATATTCTTAAAGGGACATTATTAAACATTGGGTCTCCTATGCTGTTATTGCCTATGCAGTGAGCAGCTGGACTGCCAAGAATTACAACGCACCCCAATACCCCTTTCACGAGAGGTACAGGAGGGCCTCCTGAAAAAAGTTGCATTGAATGTAAGGCCTGCCATGCTATCAAGTCATATACACCCCAATAAGCCTTTGAACCCAGGTACTGGACGGATGCAGGAAAATACACTTTTCATTATTCATCCCATACTGTTTTTTTATGTATTAACTGCAAGGTTTGCCCTGCTACCAAGTCATATGCACCCAATAAGCCTTTGAACCCAGGTACTGGATGACCACAGGAAAACTCACTTCACATTCTTCAGTTGGTCCTGCCATACCGTTTCCTTATGCATTTTTATGCAAGGGCTGCCTTGACCCAAATTCCCCTTTGGAAGAATCATGGAGGAGGGCCTCATAAAAAAAAATTCCTATTATAAAGGAGCCGGTCTCCTAGACAGGTAATGCCCATACCCTAAGTGCATGGGCTGACAAATATTTCCCCATGGTGGGTAATTTTTATTTATTTTATTTTTTTTTAGGGGCATCATACACCTTGCAAAACTATAACGTGGTTTCCTAATCAGTTGCTGCTGTGAAGGTGCAGGTTTTTAGTAAAAATATGGCCGATGAATCGTTGGTTGAAGTGATCAGGAAAAGGGCCATGGTGATGACAGGAATGTTAATAACAGCGGAGGCTATGGGAGGTATGAGATCCAGGATGCAGGCTACAATGATTAGTCGTTTATCCACCACCAATTACCAGAATGTGTTCCATGCCCGTCAGAAGATTGGTGTAACAGATGCGCGTGTGAGACTTGGCCTAAAAAATGCCCGTCAAAAATATGGTGCCAAAGACGCACGTGTCTGTCTAAAGGGCAAAGTGCAACATGTTCATGAGTAGTGTTGAGCATTCCGATACTGCAATATCGGGTATCGGCCGATATTCGCGGTATCGGAGTTCCGATACTGAGTTCCGATACTTTTAGAATATCGAATAACGGAATCGGAAGTTCCCATAATGCAATGAGCCAGTTTGATTTTATTCAGCCAATGAGGAATCCTAAGAAGTGTGGGCACATCCTGTTATGCATGTTAGGCATTTTAACTAATGGCATGGCTGTGATTGGCTGCTAGAATGATGTCATGATGCACTATAATGGAGTGTGGGCGGTGCGTGGGCGGAGACTGCCTGTCTGTGTGTGCGGGTGGGGTCTGTGAGGGCCTCTCGGGGGTCTGTGAGGGCTGTTAGGGGTCTGTGCGGGCCCCTCGGGGGTCTGTATAAAAGGTCAAGAGGCCGTCACCTGGACTCACAGTGCTAGCAGGAAAAAGTATATATATATATATATATATATATATTGAAAAGATATGCTATATATTATAAAAAGCCACAAAGAAATAGGTCAGATAAAAATAAGCCTTTATTATAGTAATATGGCAACATCAGCACAAAAGTGCATGTACTTGGGAAATAAATATACGCAGGTATACAGGCTAAAAATACGATATAGACAAAAATAAATAAATAAACAATCCCACAATCTAATTATAAGGACATGTATAAAAATGGCATGCATACAGGGGGAATTATGCAACTGGTGAATAAAAAATGTGTTAAATATTAGTTGAAAGATAAAAATAAAAATACAAATTGTACATACTTGTCCGCTTAAACAATGTGCAAAAAAGTGCAAAAATTGTATATATGCGCAGAACTGCATACAAAAAACCTAAGAAAGGCAGACTCTATAGTGCACCATGTGTCCACTCATGCACTGCGGTATCATACATGCACACCAAAGATTGTTAAAGATATATGGGAATTTGCAAAATATAACCATATATACCTGTCGGTCCTGCGTGACCAAGTACAGAGCACCCCGACGCGCGTTTCGGTGGTTCCTTCGTCAGGGGGTGATGTACGAGCAGAACCGAGAGGGTATATATACTTACCGGTGGCTCCGATAGGAGTGGGCTAATGGCTATTGCGGCGCACGCGCTGTCAGGAGGACACCGGAAGCGCTCAGAGCCAGCGTCACGCAACCCGGCAGTGGAGGAGCCGCTGCTAGGTAACCAAGACGCTGGATGAGAGCAAACTGGGACACAGACAGCGCATGCGCACAGTCATGCCCAACGCCATGGACGCAGGAAGATTAAAGACAATGCCGCTATGGACAAAAAAACGGGGCAGAGAAGGCGGAACCGAGGGAAGGGGAGAGGGAAGGGAAGGAGGGGAGAAAAGAAGGGGAGATTCCATTGAAAGGCCGCCTATATACTAGCCACGAAGTTGGTAGCTACTACAGGACAGAGATTACATTGTGGGTGCAAATGCATGTTAGCAGAAAGATATATATATATAATTACATGCGCAAAAATTAAAGCCATATAAATATATAATGTGTAGTGCAAAAAAGTTTATAAGTGCCTACCACAATCAACATAAGAGGACCATAAACAATATATAAACGATTAGAAGATAAAAAATAAAGCTAAATTATTATATAAGATAATATATGGTGAATACAATTGTACACAATTTATTTTTCTTCCATCCAGTAAGGTCCATTCATCAGGAGAACTCTTGACATGATTAACAGCACCTTGATATCACAGGGTCATCAAGAGAAGTGTCATCCCAAACAATATAAGCTAAAGAAAAAAATTATATATATAATTAGAAATCACCATTATAATAAGTAAACACAGAAAAAAGAATTATGGAGACCCAAAGGAAAGGGGGAAAGGGGGGGGAGGGGGAAGGAAAAAGGGAAGGGGGGAGGGAAAGGGGGAAGGGAGGAGAGGGGGGAAGAAAAGGAGGAGGGGGGAAAGGAGAGCAAGAAGGGGAGGAAAGGGGAGAGAAAAGAGGGGAGAAGAAGGGGGGGGGAGGGAAGAAAGAGGGAGAATACATGAGAAAATAAAACGTACTTAAGTTGCTATAATGGGATATACATATCGCCATACATATATAACACATCCAATTATTATTATTATAAAACATTAAAATATATATATAATTTTAATAGAATGTGTATTTAAAAAAATATATGAAAGCACTACAATTTAACCCGCAATAACAACATGAAAAAGACAGAAAACACATTTAAAATGCCATACCATATACCGTATATACTCGAGTATAAGCCGAGATTTTCAGCCCAAATTTTTGGGCTGAAAGTGCCCCTCTCGGCTTATACTCGAGTCAAGGTGGGTGGCAGGGTCGGCGGGTGAGGGGGAGAGGGCGCTGAGGTATACTTACCTAGTCCTGGCGATCCTGTCTTCCCCTCTTCAGCGGTCACGTTTGACCGCTCATTAAAAAAATGTATAGGCGGCTCCACCTCCCATAGGGGTGGAGCCGCGTATTCATTTCTCTAATCAGCGGTGCCGGTGACCGCTGATAGAGAAAGAGGCTGCGGCACCGAAGACCAGGCAGAGGGAGTGTCAGGATCGCTGGGACTAGGTAAGTATGTAATATTCACCTGTCCGCGTTCCAGCCGCCGGGCGTCGCTCCATCTTCCCGGCGCCTCCATCTTCCCGGCGTCTGCGCTCTGACTGTTCAGGTCAGAGGGCGCGATGATGCATATAGTGTGCGCGGCGCCCTCTGCCTGATCAGTCAGAGCAGAGACGCCGGGAAGATGGAGGCGCCGGGACCGGACGCTGGGAGCTGCAAGCAAGAGAGGTGAGTATGTGTTTTTTTTTTATTGCAGCAGCAGCGGCACAGATTTATGTGGAGCATCTATGGGGCACAATGAACGGTGCAGAGCACTATATGGGGCACAGCTATGGGGCACAATGAACGGTGCAGAGCACTGTATATGGGGCACAGCTATGGGGCACAATGAACGGTGCAGAGCACTGTATATGGGGCACAGCTATGGGGCACAATGAACGGTGCAGAGCACTATATGGGGCACAGATATGGGGCACAATGAATGGTGCCGAGCACAGTATGGGGCACAGCTATGGAACAAAATGAACGGTGCAGAGCATTGTATATGGGGCACAGATATGGGGCAATAATGAACGGTGCCGAGCACAGTATGGGGCACAGCTATGGAACAAAAGGAACGGTGCAGAGCATTGTATATGGGGCACAGATATGGGGCAATAATGAATGGTGCCGAGCACAGTATGGGGCACAGCTATGGGACAAAATGAACGGTGCAGAGCACTATACGGGGCACAGCTATGGGACAAAATGAACGGTGCTGAGCACTATATGGGGCACAGCTATGGGGAAATATGAACGGTGCAGAGCACTATATGGCACAGCTATGGGGAAATAATGATCTATTTTTATTTTTGAAATTCACCGGTAAATGCTGCATTTCCACCCTAGGCTTATACTCGAGTCAATAAGTTTTCCCAGTTTTTTGTGGCAAAATTAGGGGGGTCGGCTTATACTTGGGTCGGCTTATACTCGAGTATATACGGTAATAAAAGGATAGGATAAGAGGGTAAGTATATACACGAGGCATACATATGGATACATGTGACAAGTACACACATATGATATATGTCCTCTACATAGGACATGAAAATATTATTATTTTTTATTTTATGTGTATACACACATATATAGTCACATATACCCACATGCATGATATAAAAAGGCTCCGAACAAAGAGTAACACTTAGTTCACAAAAAAGGGGCGAAGCTTAAATTTTCATTCAGCCCTAGTGGTGTAACGGTTTTTAGGGTCCAAATCCACTTGGCTTCCATCATGGCCAAGGGAGTACTTACCTTGCCAGCTCTGATGGTAGGATTGATCATATCAATCCCAATAACTCGTAGAAGGGAAGCATCAGAATTATGGAAATTCTTAAAGTGCTTGGGAAGGGTCTTCAGTGTAGTTATGTCTTCCTCTTCCTTAGCTGCAATAATACCCCGTACGTGTTCCCTGATTCGCACTTTCAATTCTCGGGTGGTAAGGCCCACATAAATCAGTGAGCAAGGGCATGTAGCATAATATATTACAGCTCTGGTATTGCATGTTATAGGATATTTTATTTCATAAGTGTTTTGACCATCCGAGCTAGAGAATGTTTTGGCTCTTGTAATATAAGGACACGCCACGCATTTGCTGCAAGGGCGACAACCCACAACAGGTTTCTGAGATGATAGGAAAGAAATGGATTCATTGGTATAGTGGTTTTTTACCAGCTTGTCACCTAAATTGGCACACCTTCTGAATGTTATACTGGGCTTATTATCAATATATTGTGAGATTATTGGGTCAGCCTGCAAGATGGGCCATGATTTCTCCAAATAAAACCTTAATAAATCAGTTTGACCATTGAATTGAGTAATATATCTCACAGTTTGGTTAGTACTTGGTGGTTTTGAAGAATATAATGCTTGGTGTCTAGTAGTGTTTTTTGCCCTGTTATAAGCCCTTTTAACTGAGCGGCGGCTGTAGCCACGATCCAAAAATCTCAATTTTAAATCCTCAGCCTGTTTTTTAAAATCCTCATCATCCGAGCAAATTCTGCGAAGCCGTAAGAATTGGCTGATAGGAATCGACCGTATCATTGCTGGTGGATGTGCAGAAGAAGGATGTAAAAAGTAATTAACTGCTGTGGGTTTACGAAACAAACTTGTCTTCAAACAACCATCATTATCCCTACGAATGTTAACATCCAAGAATTCTATTTGATCCTTGCTATACTGATATGTCAAATGTATATTATATACATTTTGATTTAATTGACCAATAAATTCTTTTAAGGTTTCAACCGGTCCTTGCCAGATCAAGAATATGTCGTCGATGTACCGCGCCCAGAAAAGAACGTGGCCCATCGACGGCACATGATCTGACAGGAACAGGTCCCTCTCCCACAGCCCCAGGAACAGTCCAGCGTAGGCGGGCGCAAAGGAAGCGCCCATGGCTGTCCCTTGGAGCTGTAGGTAGAAGGACCCTTTGAAGAGAAAAAAATTATGGGATAAAGCAAAAGATAGTAGTTGTTCCATGAAGGATCCCATATGATTGGATGTGGAAGATGATTGTAAAAAGAACTTTGCAGTGCGTACACCATCTGCGTGGCGTATGTTTGTATATAATGATTCGACGTCGCACGTCACTAATAAAGTGTCTGGGCTTATAACAGGGCAAAAAACACTACTAGACACCAAGCATTATATTCTTTAAAACCACCAAGTACTAACCAAACTGTGAGATATATTACTCAATTCAATGGTCAAACTGATTTATTAAGGTTTTATTTGGAGAAATCATGGCCCATCTTGCAGGCTGACCCAATAATCTCACAATATATTGATAATAAGCCCAGTAAAACATTCAGAAGGTGTGCCAATTTAGGTGACAAGCTAGTAAAAAGCCACTATACCAATGAATCCATATCTTTCCTATCATCTCAGAAACCTGTTGTGGGTTGTCGCCCTTGCGGCAAATGCGTGGCGTGTCCTAATATTACAAGAGCCAAAACATTCTCCAGCACAGAAACACCTGTCCACCATACATCTAGCAGCAACAGATATTAAAAAGGGCAGGACGGTGTCTCCAATTGCCTCACATTTTCTAACTGTTCACGGTGGCTCTTCTGCTCACATTTCGTTTTTTGGCTTACAGAAAATCCATCCCAGTGCCAGAGGTGGTAACCACAAGAAGCAGTTGCTCCAAACTGAATCCCGGTGGATCTTCAACCTGCAAAGTTTATCCCCCACCGGGCTCAATGAAGAACTACTATTTGCAAGCTTTTTGGGATGACCTCATTGGATTTATGAGCATAAAATGGAGGAATAAAGGAGGAGGAAGAGGAAGCACAAATTCTTCTGGATCTTTATAGTGTCCAGTTTTCCATCTCTATGGACGTTTTGTATTTAGCACATTTAATTTTTGTGCATTTTTTTGGCCTTAGTTATAGCCTGCTTTTTCATCATGTTGACACTTTTGTGGTTTTGAGGTCATGTTTAATATTTTGCATATTTAGGTTGTGTGTATTTTTTTGGCCTTATTTACGGCCTGTTCTTTTATCATGCTGATACTCTTGTGGGGTCGAGGTCACGTTATGGTGGGCACCTTGTTACCCCAATCAGGGGCCTTGGTGTAACTCCCCCCCAAATTTGTCTCAATATTGACTGGTTGTATCCCTTTGTGAATACTTATATATATATACATATATGTATATACAGTGGGGCAAAAAAGTATTTAGTCAGTCAGCAATAGTGCAAGTTCCACCACTTAAAAAGATGAGAGGCGTCTGTAATTTACATCATAGGTAGACCTCAACTATGGGAGACAAACTGAGAAAAAAAAAATCCAGAAAATCACATTGTCTGTTTTTTTTATCATTTTATTTGCATATTATGGTGGAAAATAAGTATTTGGTCAGAAACAAACAATCAAGATTTCTGGCTCTCACAGACCTGTAACTTCTTCTTTAAGAGTCTCCTCTTTCCTCCACTCATTACCTGTAGTAATGGCACCTGTTTAAACTTGTTATCAGTATAAAAAGACACCTGTGCACACCCTCAAACAGTCTGACTCCAAACTCCACTATGGTGAAGACCAAAGAGCTGTCAAAGGACACCAGAAACAAAATTGTAGCCCTGCACCAGGCTGGGAAGACTGAATCTGCAATAGCCAACCAGCTTGGAGTGAAGAAATCAACAGTGGGAGCAATAATTAGAAAATGGAAGACATACAAGACCACTGATAATCTCCCTCGATCTGGGGCTCCACGCAAAATCCCACCCCGTGGGGTCAGAATGATCACAAGAACGGTGAGCAAAAATCCCAGAACCACGCGGGGGGACCTAGTGAATGAACTGCAGAGAGCTGGGACCAATGTAACAAGGCCTACCATAAGTAACACACTACGCCACAATGGACTCAGATCCTGCAGTGCCAGACGTGTCCCACTGCTTAAGCCAGTACATGTCCGGGCCCGTCTGAAGTTTGCTAGAGAGCATTTGGATGATCCAGAGGAGTTTTGGGAGAATGTCCTATGGTCTGATGAAACCAAACTGGAACTGTTTGGTAGAAACACAACTTGTCGTGTTTGAAGGAAGGAAAAAGAATACTGACTTGCATCCATCAAACACCATACCTACTGTAAAGCATGGTGGTGGAAACATCATGCTTTGGGGCTGTCTCTCTGCAAAGGGGCCAGGACAACTGATCCGGGTACATGAAAGAATGAATGGGGCCATGTATCGTGAGATTTTGAGTGCAAACCTCCTTCCATCAGCAAGGGCATTGAAGATGAAACGTGGCTGGGTCTTTCAACATGACAATGATCCAAAGCACACCGCCAGGGCAACGAAGGAGTGGCTTCGTAAGAAGCATTTCAAGGTCCTGGAGTGGCCTAGCCAGTCTCCAGATCTCAACCCTATAGAAAACCTTTGGAGGGAGTTGAAAGTCCGTGTTGCCAAGCGAAAAGCCAAAAACATCACTGCTCTAGAGGAGATCTGCATGGAGGAATGGGCCAACATACCAACAACAGTGTGTGGCAACCTTGTGAAGACTTACAGAAAACGTTTGACCTCTGTCATTGCCAACAAAGGATATATTACAAAGTATTGAGATGAAATTTTGTTTCTGACCAAATACTTATTTTCCACCATAATATGCAAATAAAATGATAAAAAAAAAAAAAACAATGTGATTTTCTGGATTTTTTTTTCTCAGTTTGTCTCCCATAGTTGAGGTCTACCTATGATGTAAATTACAGACGCCTCTCATCTTTTTAAGTGGTGGAACTTGCACTATTGCTGACTGACTAAATACTTTTTTGCCCCACTGTATATATATATATATATATTGGCTCACGCTTGTTTGCAACTCGATTATTATTAAAAATAACGCCAAGCATACCATATGGCTCCGTTTTCTCTTTATCAATATGTCTCCTCAACACCTAACCTTTCCTGTCCTGTCCCCTCCCCTTCCTATATCCTTTATTTTTGTGGGCTTCGCTATTAAATAGCTACTCCGGTCCCATGTATGACTGCGCTATATCATGGCGCTGGGTCTCTTTTGTGGGTTATCTCTGCTGTATATTTATTACACCTGTACTGTCCCAGCATCTAGGTAGAGATCCCCACTACCCGTATTGCTTTAACAGCTGTTGTTTTCTTTCCCATTGCACCTGCTGCTTATTTGTGCTCATTGACCGACCGCTACTTAAGACTCCCTGACTTGTCCCCCATCACTTCTCCTGACGAAGCTGCGTCCAGCAGCGATACGCATGGGGCTCTCCCCACACCTTCTGGGTCCCGGGACTATCTTCCCTTTTTACTGATCTTTTGACAGCTGACGCCACTCACTGGACGACCTAACTGGGTGCTATATCTTGGCTCTTGAGCCTATTTTTGTGCTTTAGGCCTTTATTCCATCGGCACATGTGGATGCATGTATTCCCATATGTCTCCTATATTGCTTAATAGGCTCCTTTTTCTGCCGTTCTGGTAGCACTGCTTCCTTATTAGCGGATGCTCCTTTCTATACTTGTTTCTTTGGGAGTACTACACTCACCTCTCATTGTTTCTAATAGGCTTATTGGGGCCCCAGAGCTAGCATTAGCCTCTTTATTTGTCTATGTAAGAATTTAGCCATACCTCACCCATATACAGTATGTGTAGTATTCTTGGTGTCTTATTAACAACTTATGAGTGGTGTATTTTTGCCTTGTGTTATACATTATTGTTATTTGGGCCATCTTTATATGATTATTCACTATGAGACAAGTGGTTGTATTTTAACATGTTTTTATTTCGATTGTGTTTTCTGTCTTGCTCTCAATAAATTTTTGTACTTTTGTA
Organism: Ranitomeya imitator; assembly: GCF_032444005.1. Taxonomy (NCBI): domain Eukaryota; kingdom Metazoa; phylum Chordata; class Amphibia; order Anura; family Dendrobatidae; genus Ranitomeya; species Ranitomeya imitator. The sequence continues at coordinate 130,876,868 of NC_091288.1, read as the reverse complement.
ACTTTATAGTATTTTTAGGGTGTGCGCCCTGTTTGCATAGTCTCTTTGTTAGGTCTCGAGTTCCCGCTTCTGCACAGGGGGAATCTCGAGCCATCTCCGCTGTGGTCTCCCATTCCTATCCAGCCGCAGTGGAGTCTGCTCAGCAGGGACGTCGGTCCCAGCGTCTTGCTCAGTCTCACTCTGTACAGAGAGTTACTGCTGCTTCTTCAGCTTCTGCCATTAAAGCCAGTGCTGGTCAGCAGCGAGCGGACTTCTCTGGGACTAAGTCCTTGTCTGCACACACTGAGCATGCCCAGGGCAAGATCTCCCGTTGGAGATCGAGGGTCATGTGCTCAGGCTCTGCAGCACATTCCATTGGTTCTCTTGGCACCATACTCTATCTGTCTTATTATTTGGTGCGTTCCGCTAGCCCTAACATTACACTAGCGCCAGGGTCTGGCTAGTAATGACGGACAAACAGCAATCCTTGCGGTATATCCAGCAGCTGGAGGGTAGGTTGGCGGCTCTTGAGAGCGCAACCTCAGCTGTGGATGTTACCGCAGTTGCTGTACAGGCTGCTAGCGTGGCTGCAGCAACCCTGTCCATTGCCACCCCTGCTCCGACATTTTCTCGCCTCCCGCTGCCAGAAAAATTTTCTGGTGATAGCAAATTTTGTAGGGGATTTGTGAGTCAGTGCTCTATTCACCTCGAGCTCCTGGCTGCACGTTTTCCCACAGAGCGGGCTAAGGTGGGATTTATAGTGTCTCTCTTGACGGACAGGGCGTTGGAATGGGCTACGCCGCTGTGGGAGCGTGGCGATCATGTGGTGCAGAGTGCTCCGCTGTTTTTGAGCACTCTGAAACAGGTCTTTTTAGGACTTCAAGTCACCCATGATACTGCGCTCCAACTGCTGGCATTAACTCAGGGTGAGTCCTTGGTCAGTCATTTTGCCGTCCAATTCTGCACTTTAGCTTCTGAGCTGGATTGGTCGGATAAAGCTCTTATCCCCATATTTTGGAGGGGCCTGGCTGACCACGTTAAGGACGCTCTGGCCACTAGGGAGGTTCCTGCCACACTGGAGGAGTTAATAACTGTCTCCACTCGAATTGACCTCCGTTTTAACGAGCGGAGGTTAGAGCGAGCCCAGTGTAGGCAGAGGTTTCAGCTGGCTCCTACCTTCGCCAAACCTCTGGAATCTCCGGTCCTGGTTCCTGAGTCACATGAGGCCAGGGAAGTGTCACCAGCGGGATCTAAGTCCCGGTCCGCTTGTGCACTCAAGGTCTGTCATGTTTGCCAGCAGTCAGGACATCTAGCCACCAGATGTTCTCAGCGGTCGAGGAAACGTCAGCGTCTAGTGGTAGTAGGTGGAGGTACACTAGACACGGCGACGTTTGCCTCTAAATTGTCTTTTAAGGGGACAATTACTATAGGCTCATTCTCCCACTCGGTAGAGCTCTGCGTGGATTCTGGGGCGGAGGGCAATTTTATGTCTTCTGCCTTCGCCCAACGTCACACAATTCCCCTGGTTATGCTAGCTCAACCAGTAATGGTACGAGTGGTGAATGGGTCGACACTGCCCTCACAGATAACACACCAGACCATCACTTTTACTCTGTCCATGTTGCCATCTCATCAGGAGATTATATCTCTGCTCGTCATTCCTGAGGGAATTGATGAGGTCCTGTTGGGAATACCTTGGCTACGGTACCACTCTCCTCATATCGAGTGGTCCTCTGGCAGAATCCTGGGATGGGGCGAATCTTGTGGGGGTAGGTGTCAGAGGGAGTGCGTTCAGGTTGCTACTACTGAGGTACCCGCAGATCTTTCCTCTCTCCCCAAGCAGTATTGGTCTTATGCAGACGTGTTCTCCAAAAAGGCGGCGGAGATCCTTCCGCCCCATCGCCCCTATGACTGTCCTATTGATCTCTTGCCTGGTGCTGAGCCTCCCCGGGGTCGAGTCTATCCGCTATCTCTCCCGGAGACGGAGGCAATGTCACAGTACATCCAGGAAAATCTGGCAAGAGGATTCATTAGGAAGTCAGTGTCACCTGCTGGGGCAGGGTTCTTCTTCGTGCAGAAGAAGAATGGGGAATTGCGTCCATGCATAGACTACAGGGGTCTTAATGCCATCACCGTTAAAAATAAGTATCCTTTGCCCTTGATATCTGAGCTCTTCGATAGGCTTCGGGGAGCAAGGGTATTTACTAAACTAGATCTGCGGGGTGCTTACAACCTGATTCGCATCCGTGAGGGGGACGAATGGAAGACGGCTTTTAACACCAGGGATGGGCACTATGAATATCTGCTGATGCCCTTCGGGCTCTGTAATGCCCCAGCCGTTTTCCAAGACTTTGTGAACGATATCTTCCGGGATATGCTTTCCACCTCGGTCGTAGTCTATCTGGATGATATTCTCATCTACTCTCCAGATATTGACTCCCACCGGAGAGATGTTTGCAAAGTCTTCGACCTCCTACGGGCAAACTCCCTCTATGCCAAGTTGGGGAAGTGTATGTTTGAGCAGGAGTCCTTACCTTTCCTGGGCTACATCATCTCTGCCCAGGGATTGGCTATGGATCCTGCCAAACTACAGACTGTGATGGACTGGCAGGAACCCCATTCTCTTAAAGTGGTGCAGCGCTTTATGGGGTTCATTAATTATTATCGCCAGTTCATTCCGCACTTCTCAACTTGGGTAGCTCCCTTGGTTGCCCTCACCAAGAAGGGGGCAAATCCCAAATTGTGGTCTGAGGAGGTCTCCAAGGCCTTTAACTCTATAAAGTCACACTTCGCTAGCGCTCCCATCCTACATCGCCCCGATGTTGATAAGCCATTTATCATGGAGGTGGATGCCTCTTCTGTTGGTGCTGGAGCAGTCCTCTTCCAAAAGGATGCTCAAGGTCGGAAGCATCCCTGCTTCTTTTTCTCCAAGACCTTCTCACCAGCAGAGAGGAATTATTCCATCGGGGACAGGGAGTTGCTAGCCATGAAGTTGGCTTTCTCGGAGTGGAGACATCTGTTGGAGGGAGCACGTTTTCCCTTCCAAGTCTTCACAGACCATAAAAATTTGGTGTACCTGCAGACAGCCCAGCGGTTGAATTCTCGCCAGGCCAGATGGTCCTTATTCTTCTCCCGGTTTCATTTCACCCTCCATTTTCTTTCTGGGGAGAAGAACATTCGGGCCGACGCTCTCTCTCGCTCCGTTGTGTCATCTGCGGAGGAGGAGGAGGAGCCTCGGCTTATTGTCCCCACCGAGAGCTTGAGAACTGTGGCCCCGGTTTCGCTAGAGTCTGTGCCCCCGGGCAAGACCTTTGTTCCATCCAGTTTGCGACCGGAGGTTCTCTCTTGGGCACACTCGTCCAGGGTGGGTGGACATTTTGGTACCAAAAGGACATCTGAGTTACTGGCGAGGACATACTGGTGGCCGCATATGGCTCGTGATGTCGCAGAGTATGTTCGGGCGTGTGTCTCTTGCGCCAAGAACAAGACTCCTCGGCAACGGCCAGCTGGTTTGCTTTATCCTCTGCCGGTGGCGGACAGGCCCTGGGAGATGGTCGGGATGGACTTTGTGGTGGGCTTACCCAAGTCTCGTAACTGCACCATTATCTGGGTGATCACCGACCATTTTTCCAAAATGGTGCACTTGGTGCCTCTTCCACGGCTACCTTCTGCACGGGCGTTGGCTGTCTTGTTCGTTAAGCATATCTTTCGCCTACACGGTATGCCAGACAAAATTGTTAGTGACCGGGGTCCCCAGTTTGCTTCTCGATTCTGGAGAGAGCTTTGTCGTCTACTCAGTATTGAGTTGAATCTCTCTTCAGCATATCATCCCGAGACAAATGGGTTGGTAGAGAGGGCCAACCAGACCTTGGTCACATATTTACGACATTTTGTTTCTGCCAGGCAGGATGACTGGGCATCCTTGCTACCGTGGGCAGAGTTTGCACTTAACAATGCCGTAGCCGACTCCACCGGTCAGACTCCATTCCTCCTAAATTACGGCCAGCATCCGCGTGTTATTGTGCCCATGCCTGTGTCTTCTGCTGACCCCAGGGTGGCAGACTGGGCTGTGGAGGCACGGGACATTTGGGACGGCACGCAGGATGCCATTCGGGCCTCCAAGGAGAGAATGAGGTCCTCCGCCGATGTTCATCGGCGCCCCGCTCCGACCTTTGCTCCTGGCGACTTGGTGTGGCTCTCCGCCCGTAACATCAGGCTGCGAGTTGAGTCCACTAAGTTTGCTCCTCGCTACTTGGGTCCCTTCAAGGTTCTCGAACAGGTTAATCCTGTGGTCTACCGTTTGGCTCTTCCTCCACGCTTGGGTATCACCGACACCTTTCATGTGTCCCTCTTGAAACCCGTATACATGTCCCGGTTTTCCGAGTCATCTGCCGGGACATCGGGTTCGTCTACGGACGATTACGAGGTGAACGCTATTTTGGGGTGCAAGGTGGTACGCGGCAAAAAGTTCTATCTGGTGGATTGGAAGGGTTATGGCCCAGAGGACAGGTCATGGGAGGCTGCTGAAAACATTCGGGCCCCACAGCTCATTGCTGCCTTCGAGCGTAGCGAGGCCCAAGGAGGGGGGGCCCTAGGGGGAGGGTAATGTTAGCTCTCGAGTTCCCGCTTCTGCACAGGGGGAATCTCGAGCCATCTCCGCTGTGGTCTCCCATTCCTATCCAGCCGCAGTGGAGTCTGCTCAGCAGGGACGTCGGTCCCAGTGTCTTGCTCAGTCTCACTCTGTACAGAGAGTTACTGCTGCTTCTTCCATTGGTTCTCTTGGCAGGTCTTGGAAGGGCAAAGTTTCTGTGGCCACTTCCTGTGCTGCAACTATATAAACTGCGCATGACCGCACGGCCATGCGCTAGTGTACAATTGTTAATGTGTGTATGTTGTGAGTGCAAGTCGTCCTTGGATACCCCTACCCTATTGAATGTCTGTTCGCGGAAGGTGTATGGTTGCTATCTAGCGCCCGACTTATCCTACAGCACGAATCACACATTACAGCGTCCAGTTGCTGTGACCGCCAGTACGGCGCCGTGCACTTCCTCTGTGCTTTCCTTACCCAAGCCTGGGTGGTTAGTGGCGTTCGTCAGTGCGGCACCGCATGCACTCTTGTGCCTTAATATTGTTATATAGTTTCCTTACACACCCAGTTGCGGTGTTGTGCCAGCAAGGGTCTAATCGGACTTCAATCCTAGTTGGGGTTGAGTTCGCTGACTACTTGCTCGCGCTCTATGTGCGGTACCGCGGTCCTGTGACTGGGTGAAGTTTAACCCACGTGTGTATACTTATGAGTACCGCCATATAGTCCGTCATTACTTGGCAGCAGGTTCCATCTCTGCACGGTGGACCCCGGGCTGCGAACGCACCATACTCTATCTGTCTTATTATTTGGTGCGTTCCGCTAGCCCTAACACTCTTTTTTCTTGCTCTTCTTATATGGTTTTTCGCTATGCATTGAGTGGCACCCCTGAGTATATTTGTTGCTTTGAGTATTATTGGTGGTTTTTTGCCCAGTTGTGGTGCTCCCTGGCCCAAATCTTTCTCATACAGTGACATTGCTTTCCTCGCGGGGAGAGTGATGTTACGTTTGGAAGCGATGAAGGAAGATCTTTTATCAGATAACCACAATGCATACAACATGTTCACACTTCAGACCAGAAGGGGGAGCTCTAAACCTGTTTAAGGTGAACTCCCCTATAACTACATCCTGATCTGGAGGGAAAGAGTTCAGTTTGAGTTTCAGTTCAGAAAGAGAGAGACACAGAAGAGAGCAGACCGACAGAGTGTCAGAAGGTCTGAAGAGGCCTGTAGTCTGAAGTACTGCAGTCCCTGGAGGAAGAGACATACAGAAAGCCGAACATTGTTCAGTGAGTGTGCAGGAGAGCGAAGCACAGGAGAGTAACATCAGGGGAGGCCAGCTAAGATCAGGCTGCCTCACTCTGAAACGCAGAAAACCGGTAGCCGGACCACCGAGGTTGCAAGGACTCTACGACTTACAGCAGAAACCGGTAGGACAGCTGAATTGCAAGTTTGCAATTGCAAGAAAAAAATACATACCAAGAGATACGGCCTTCCCAAAACCCTCTCTGATGACAATGTGCATTTGTCATCAGAGAGGGTTTTGGGAAAGCCGTATCTCTTGGTATATATTTTTTTCTGAGTTTTTTCTATGTTAGCCGTTTTTTGATATTAGTGGTAGGACTCGCAAGATTATGAGGACGCTTGACGTTGGGTTGCAAGCTTACTTTATTTTGACCAAAATATTAAACCAATACCTCATATAATGTATGTGTTTATCATATGCATTAATTTTTTGCACTATATAATATCTTTTTTTTTGCAGGATGTCGCCAGGCCTCTTTTTGTTGGTTAGGTTTTTCTGGGGGCGTCTGTCACTATGTGCTGCATATTATAGTGCTGGGCAGCCCGCTTGTTAATACAGGGGCTTCATTGTTGGGGTCGTCACGACAATACCCTTCATACACCAGTCATTCCAAATCAGATTAAAAGCATGTTGGTACCGGATAAGAATGTGTCAAACAGAATGCTGGTTCAAACTCATTGCATGCTCGTGTGTAACGTCACAGCAACAACTGCTTTATTTCCTAATACACAACACTATATGATCTATTGGGGGAAGGTGTGCAGAGGGCGGGGTTAGGTGGGGTTTAAGCAATGTATCTAGTATTCAGTCCTTCTGGTTGGCTCTGACGTCATCTGATGAATCTTCCTTTGTCCACATCTTGTCCACATCGCTTTAAGTATCATTTCAAGAGAAATGATACTTGTCCTTCTGGAATGTGTAACTTTCTTCTTCAGCAGAATAAATCTGGAGCAAAGATGAATACTGGCAGCCATCTTAACTACAATTACATATGCATTTGGCAAGCAAAGAGAAAAACTTATTGTTTCACAGCATAAGAATATATAAAAGTACAAAAGAGTATAAATACATATATTTTTACCTTGACATCATTAATAGGCTGCATACCAGACACTGTGCATCACTCTTACCTGTGTGACTGGCGTCCTATGCGAGTTATATCAAACTGCATTTTTTCTACTAGGCAGCCAACCCCTGCAATGTCTGGCTGGTGCGGGGATGGCTGTTTTTATCAAGTAGTTTGCACCTGTGCCGCCCCTTGCCTTTATCAGTGGAGACCTGCTGCATCCTGCTAAGTGTGCATTTGTCATCAGACAGGGTTTTGGGAAGGCCATATCTCTTGGCATGTATTTTTATCTGTTCCCACACACACCTGAAGACACAGTGACACCTTTAGAGCCCTGGGGCGTGCTAGAGTCCCAATAAACAGACTCAAGTCACCAGTAGTGTTGAGCATTCTGATACCACAAGTATCGGGTATCGGCCGATATTCGCAGTATTGGAATTCCGATGCCAAGTTCCGATACTTTCAGTATATCGGATACCGGAATCGGAAGTTCCCATAATGCAAAGAGCCAGAATTCAGCCAATGAGGACTCATTAGAAGTGTGGGCACATCCTGCATGTTAGGCATGTAACTACTGGCATGGCTGTGATTGGCTGCTGAAATGATGTTGTGATGCACTATAAAAGTCGCTGCTGCCATTTTGGGTTCACTCTGCTGTGAATTCAGTTATGGACAGGACGCTGTGTTCTGACTGAGGGCCAGTTTTAAGATAGCGATTTGCTTCATTGTGCTTTCTTTACCCAGGCTAATTTAGCAACCGCTGTGTGAGAACCTTGTTTTTGCCTTGCAGCGCTGTTTACGGCTGTCTGCAAGGTGTCTGTGTGAGTGCAGCTCACTATGTAGTCTGGTCTGCAGCCACAGCTGGTTTTAGTCAGCTCAGGGTGCATCATTGCCTCATATTGTTCCATTGTCCAGTTTTCAATTAGTGCAGCCTGCTGCACATTTTTTCAAATGTATCCTATTAGTGGGTTTCCATCCATATCCTTCTAGATTGTGGAAAAATACAATATAGGATTACATAGAGGAGCTTTTTTTGGCCTTGCAGCGCCATTCACGGCTGTCTACACGGTCTCTGTGTGAGAGCAGCTCACTCTGTAGTCTGTTCTGCTGCCACAGCTGGTTGTAGTCAGCTCAGGGTGCATCACTGCCTCATACTGTTCCATTGTCCTTTTTCAATTAGTGCTGCCTGCTGCACATTTTTTTAAGTTTATCCTATAAGTGGGTTTCCATCCATATCCTGCTAGATTGTGGAAAAACACTATATAGGATTACATAGAGGAGCTTTTTTTGGCCTTGCAGCACCATTCACGGCTGTCTGCACGGTCTGTGTGTGAGTGCAGCTCACTCTGTAGTCTGTTCTGCAGCCACAGCTGGTTGTAGTCAGCTCAGGGTGGGTCACTGCCTCATACTGTCCCATTGTCCTTTTTTCAATTAGTGCTGCCTGCTGCACATTTTTTCAAATTTAGCCTATTAGTGGGTTTCCATCCGTATCCTTCTAGATTGTTGAAAAAAACTATATAGGATTACGAGGAGATTTTTTTGGCCTTGCAGCGCCGTTTATGGCTGTCTGCATGGTCTGTGTGTGAGTGCAGCTCACTCTGTAGTCTGTTCTGCTACCACAGCTGGTTGTAGTCAGCTCAGGGTGCGTCACTGCCTCATACTGTTCCATTGTCCTTTTTTCAATTAGTGCTGCCTGCTGCACATTTTTTCAAACTTATCCTATTAGTGGGTTTCCATCCGTATCCTGCTAGATTGTGGAAAAACACTATATAGGATTACAAAGAGGAGCTTTTTTTGGCCTTGCAGCACCTTTCACGGCTGCCTGCATGGTCTGTGTGTGAGTGCAGCTCACTCTGTAGTCTGTTCTGCAGCCACAGCTGGTTATAGTCAGCTCAGGGTGCGTCACTGCCTCATACTGTTCCATTGTCCTTTTTTCAATTAGTGCTGCCTGCTTCACATTTTTTTCAAATGTATCAGCTCATTCTGTAGTCTGTCCTGCGAAAAAAACAAAATGTTAATAAAGTTCACCAAAAACTCTACTTTACAGTTTTGTAGGCCTCATTAGCTCATATTAAAGTTTAGTCCACACTTTATAAAATTAGTGTTTCTTATACCTGTTAGCTGCTGTTCAGGAATAAGCAAACTAAGCCCTTAATACTTTTCTGCTTATCTTTATCAGTCTACAAAGATGAAGAAGACAGGGAGTAAGGCACGTGGTCATGGGCGTGGAGGTGGAGCAGGGAGAGGACATGGGGATTCTGTGCCTGCTGCGGGCACCGGTGACTCATCATCCCCCAGTTTTAGCAGGGAACAGACCTTCATGTGCAGCTTTGTAGGAGCTCGCCGTACCCCGCTGCTGCAGGACAAACAAATTGAAGCCGTTGTCGGATGGATGGCAGCTAACGCATCGACTTCAATTAGTGCCACATCCTCTCAGGCACAGAGCACTGAAGAGCACCCATCTGTCTCTTCACCACCTGCCAAATTGCCCAGGCAGTCAGAGAGCCCAGGACAGGAGCCATCTTTACTTCTGTTCTCTGGATCTCTTGGCTTGGAAAGGGGGGGGCCAGCCAAGCAGCATTCGAGAAATGGAAGAAGAGGCAGTATGCAGTGATGCCCAACAGCTTTGTCTCTCTGAATCTGAAGAGGTGGGTAGGCCAGTGCCTCCAGTCAGCACACCTCAGTACGCATCTGATGATGAGACTCAGGTGCCACTTTCTGGTGCATACTGTGCTGCTGAGACTACCCAGGAGAAGCAGTTGTTGGAAGAGGGTACTGTAGATGATGAGGTCCTTGACCCATCATGGTGTGAGGTACAGGAAGGTGGTGAGAGCAGCTTTGAGGAAGATATTCCCTGAACGGCCCAAAGAGGGAGAGGGAGGGGGAAGACTGCGTTGCCTGTAGCCTCCACTTCGGCACTCATTAGGAGCATGCCTCTTCCAAAAGCCAAAACGGGCGCTCCCAAGACTTGCAGTGCCTGGTCCTTTTTTGACACAGTTGCAGATGACATTTGCTTTGTCAAATGCAAGCTTTGTCATCAGAAAGTTAAAAGAGGGAAAAGTGTCAGCAACCTCAATACCACAAATATGTGGAAACGTGCGGAACAAGCATGTGGTGGAGTTACAAAAACACACTGAAGACCTAGGCCAACCTACAGCGGCACCTACCACCTCTTCTGCTCATGTTGTAGCCTCTTCCTCCAGTTCACACACAGCTGGTTCGGCTTCCTCACAGAATCACCATGGAAGAACCTCTGGCCCTTTGTCCAGAGACCCAGTGTAATTCCACCCACAGCACTACGTTCCCAGTCATCCTCACACTCCCAGCCCAGTCTACAGCCATCGGTAGCACAGGCATGGGAGAAAAGGTGGCCATTCTCGGCACACCACCCCCGAGCACAGGCTCTGAATGCTGGCATTGCAAAACTACTGTACCTTGAAATGCTCTCATTCAGGCTGGTGGAGACTGACAGCTTCTGTAACTTGATGGCATTGGCAGTCCCACAATACAACGTGCCCAGCCGCTTTTATTTCAGCAGGCAAGCCTTCCCTGCCCTGCAAAAGCATGTGGAGGGAAACATTAAACATGCACTACTAAACGCCATCAGTAGCAAGGTCCTCCTCACCACCAATGCGTGGACCAGTCACCATGGACAGGGATAATACCTTTCCCTCACTGCCCATTAGGTAAATGTTGTGGAGCCGGGTACAGGGCGTGAGAGTGGCGCTGTTTGTGTTCTGCCAACTCCAAGGATTGCAGGAATCCAGTCTGTACACATTGACTCCTCCTCATACTCCAATTCCTCTGAATCAGCACTGCAGGAGCGTCACAGTCCACCTCCACATAGACCCGTGAACGCTTACCTGTTATGACCGATATGAGCACAGCCGTGGCCAAACGTCAACAGGCCATATTGAAATTAATTTCTTTGGGGAATTGAAGCCACACAGCGCAGGAGCTCTGGAATACCATCAAGCAGGAGAGCGACGTGTGGTTTGTGCCAGCGCATCTCCAGCCAGGCATGTTAGTGTGTGTGACAATGGCCGACATCTGGTGGCAGCTCTGGGCCTAGGCAACCTCACTCACATCCAATGTCTGGCACATGTGCTCAACTTGGTTGTACAGGGTTTTTTGAGGGACTATCCGGATCTTGATGCACTGCTGCACAAGGTCCACCTAGAGTGTGCTCTACTTGCGACATTCCAGCATGGCAAGATCGCACGTTGCAGATCTGCAGCGCCGATAACACCTTCCGGAACATCGTATCATATGTGACCTACCCAACAAGTGGAATTCAACGTTAGATATGTTGGAGCGGCTGTGTGAGCAGCAGCCAGCTGTAATGGAGTACCAGCTGCATCAGGTGCAAAGAAGTCGCAGTGCGCGCCGTTCAGACTTCACAACCACTGAGTGTGCCACTGTGAAGGACATCTGCCAGGTTTTGCGTACCTTCGATGATTCCATGCGGAGGGCGAGTGCAGATGATGCACTAGTCAGCATTACTATCCCCCTTATCTGCCTGCTTGAAAGAACACTGCTAGTGCTAAGGAACAAGGTTGTGGAAGAGGTGGAGGATGAGGAGTCACAAATGCCATCTGCTTCTGGACAGTCTGCGCGACGTTGTTCCTCACAAAGGCCTAGGCAGGGGACACTTTGTGAGGAGGATGAGGAGGAGTCAATGGAGGAGGAAGACATCTGTCCAGAAGAGGGAGTTACACAATTCTCCAGTAGTCAGTATGTAGAGCGAGGGTGGGGTGATGCAGAGCAGGCAGAGATCACGCCTCAAGCAGGGGACAGCGTTTCTTGGCCAGTTGGCAGTCTGCAGCACATGGTTGATTTCATGCTGCAGTGCCTGAGAAACGACCGCCGCATCGCCCACATTCTCAACACGGCTGATCATTGGGTGTACACCCTTCTAGATCCTCGCTACAGGGACAACTTTCAAAGCCTCATAACACCGTTGAACCAGGAGCGTAAAATGCGGGAGTACCAAGACACACTGGTGCAGTCCATCATCTTCTCCAGTCCAATCGAGAGCAGTACTGCTAGTGCTTTACAAAGCAGCTCAGTGCGTCGAGGCACTGGAGGAAGCTCTGCACAAAGAGAGAGCAGAAACAGTGCCTCAGCACAAGGCAAGACCAGTATGGCCTAACTGTGGGAAGGTTTTGTGTGCCCGCCACAAGTGTCTACACCATCACAGATGGCTCCAGTCAGCAGGAGGCAACGTTTCCATCAAATGGTGACAGACTACATGTCTTGCCCTCTCACTGTACTCCCAGACGGCTCTTCCCCCTTCAAGTTTTGGGTCTCTAAGCTGGATACATGTCCAGACCTTAGCCAGTATGCATTGGAGGTGCTGGCTTGCCCTGCTGCTAGTGTATTATCGGAACGCGTCTTTAGTGCCGCAGTTGGTGTACTAACAGACTGTCGCATGCAACTATCCTCTGATAACGTTGACCGGCTTACTTTTCTGAAAATGAACAATTCCTGGATCTCGCCGGAATTTGCCAATCCTCTTCCAGATTAAATAATTGGTTGGCAACAGTATCCAGGTCTCCTGTTGTGTTCATGTTCCTACCACCTGAACTGTAACCCCTGGGCTCGAACACCGGCATTGCTGCTCAGAAGTGCCATCTGCACAGTCAACACATGACCCAGTGTTATTGGGTTTCAGTAACGTCAGCTGATCCCCTGCTGTGTATCCGGCAATTTCTCCTGCTCCGTCCACACTCACACTACAACAGATATTAAACTGCCTCGAGTGTAGGCCTCAGCCTACACTCTGTTTCTCCTGGATTCCCTGGGCTCCAACACCGCCAGTTGCTGCTCAGAAGTGCCGTCTGCACAGTCAACACTTGCTGCCATGTTATTGGGTTTCAGTAACGTCAGCTGATCCCCAGCTGTGTATCCGGCAATTTGTCCTGCTACCTCCATGCTGACACAACAACAGATATTAAACTGCCTCAAGTGTAGGCCTCGGCCTACACTCTGCTTCTCCTGGATTCCCTGGGCCCCAACACAGCCAGTTGCTGCTCAGAAGTGCCATCTGCACAGTCAACACTTGCTGCCGTGTTATACATCAGCTGATCCCCAGCTGTGTATCCGGCAATTGCTCCTGCTACCTCCACACTCACGCTACTACAGAAATTCAAGGGAACCTGTACCCCCCCCAGGCGTTTGTAACTGAAACAGCCACCTTGTGCAGCACTAATGCTGCACAAGGAAAATGTGTCTCTTGCACATAGTCAACTAATCCCACATCAATCTACGTGGGAAGAACGAAAAGATCCCAAAGTAAAAACCAAATGTTTATTAATACAATAATTTTTAAAAAATACAATAAAAAAGCAAAATAACCGTAGGGGACACCACAGGACAAGGCAAAGTATCAATGGACCATACTCAGTAATACTCAGGTATAGGCGATAGCTGTTACACTAAGCTTATATGTTATATTGTTTACCTGTAGTCTATCAAATATATATATCAGTTACAGAAACTTCCATATATCTACTGAAGAACATAATACTGATCACCAGCACTGTGGCTGGATCTGAGCTAATTAGCGATCACGAGATATCCTAGGTTAACCATATTGGAGTACCATATAATGGTCTCAAATTCCCATTCCCCACATAAGGGCCCAGTAACAATCAGAAAAACCAGTGGTTATATCCAAGGGGAATAGTAGTAATGGGAATCCAAGATCACTCACACCGGAGCAACCCAACAGACCAAAGCCTTGAATAGAAAAAGTGAAGAGATGGTATTACCTTGCACCAGATGGCGTCCCCTCACCCCGACGCGCATTTTGCCTCCTGCTTCTTCCGGGGGTGTGCAGAGGTGAGGGGTGATCGTGCTTATATGTGAGAGGTGAGTGTCCGGAGAGCACCGGCAGCTGGCGGCGCATTACGCGTGGCTCCGCCCCCTAGATGACGCGCTTCCCCTCGCCACTCAGTGACACGCAAGCAGCAGCTATGCGTGTCAGTGTCAGAGCGTCTAAGGGAGCGACAGAGGGCTGGGGTCACTGCGCATGCGCACCTGCCTGATATGAAGCGGTGAGAAAAGTCAAACAACCCGGCGGCAAAGAGGGAGGAGGGGAAGAAGGGGAAAGTAATTTGTTACCGTATTATCATAAAAGAATGGGGCTAAATAATGAAGACCTTAAGCAGGAAGAACCACTATAAAAAGTGAAGAAAGTGCTAGTGACTGTGCAATATTGAGAAATGAATAAACCAATCACTGAGCTAAAGTGTTTATTTGAATCATTTTAACAAGTGTAGATATAATGCATAATTATCAGTGAACCAAATAAAAAATCTAATAATTAACCCCTACAGGGCAGTATTGCCCTTATAACTACAATTATATCTGGAATTGTTACAAGGTGAAACCGTGCAAGTGATGGACTAAAGTAAAAAATGCCTGAATAATACTACTTGTGACCAGAGGACAAAAGACAAGAAAAAGAGAAAAGGAAAACAGGAAAAAAGAAGGGGGGGGAGGGTAGGGTTGGGGGAGAGAAGGAGAGGAGGAGGGGGGAGAGAGAAAAGGGGAAAAAAAAGGGAGTGGGGGGGTGGGTATAACCTCCCACAGCCTATCCTGCATATACATAGGAATAAAAGGAAAAGACACTCCTACAGAAGTGACAAAAAACTCCCTATCCCTACGGCCCCTAAATACCCGGGACCGTTCATAGGTCCTCCCTATATAAAGACACCATACAAAAATATCCTATTACTGTAAAAATATACATATAAAATACATATACATAATATATCAAACAGTTATATATAGAGTAAAATATTGATAGTATAATACAATAAGAAAATATTGTGAACAATAGATTCCCCTAAAAAATGGGGATGCATAAAATTCCCGCAGGACCACCAAATACAAAAATCTAATAAAATACTATAAAGAACCCCCCACACCATAGGTGTGTAGCGTGACAAAAATGAAAGACAATAAAAGGACCGATGAACGATTCTTCTTCCTTGATATTCCCAAGATCTTTATCTTCTCTCTACCGGATATCCCGAACCGCACACTCCATAAGGAAAAAAGATAGGTTTCATAAATATGTCAAACAACAAAGAGCCTCTCACATACTAAAAAAAGACACAAAAAGATAACAATTAGAAGATAAAAACGACAACAATATATAGTAATAAACAATAACAATATAATGCAACTCTACCCCTCAACCCCTAAAAAGATGCCAATTACAGGAAAGCAGAGAATCCCATATTCTCATTTAGGCCTACAAGACTCAGAGCACCTAGACGAAAAATCCAGCGGCATTCCAATTGTGCCAACATCTTACTGGTGTCACCTCCTCTGACTCCCAAATCTAATTGATCGATGGCTTTGAATCTTAGGCCCCGGGATTTACAGTTGTGATATCTTCTGAAATGTCGTGGTAATGTTTTCAGCAATGTGTCATCCCCAACACTTGCCGCCTTCTCAATATCCAAAATATGCTCTCTCACCCTTAATTTAAATTCTCTGGTGGTTAGGCCAATATATATTTTCCCACACGTTGCCTGGTAGATGATTTCTTTAGACGAGCAAGTAAGATGTTTCCGAATATCATATCTTCGTGTACCATCTGCATTAAAAAAATGTTTAGATTTATCCAAGTTTAAACAGGCTTTGCATAGCCCACATGGAAAAAAGCCAGGGGATAAATTGCTGCCCGAAGTGGGTCGTTTTGGGTTATAGTGGCTGTGTACCAACAAATCCTTCACATTAGCCGAACATCGGGCCACACATTGTGGGGCCTGAGGTAACACCTGTTTAAGGACGGGGTCTGTTAACAGAACTTTCCAATGCTTGCAGATCAAATCCTTCAAATTATTCCATTGTCCGTTATACGTGGAAATGAAATGGACCTGCTTCTCATCCTTCCTCTCTTTAACCTTATTGGTATACAGGAGTTCATTCCTTGTGGTGGATTTGGCCCTTCTATAACCCCTCCTAATCATTCGCCGACTATACCCTCTATCCTCAAACCTTCTATTCAGTTCCTCGCACTGTTTTTCAAACAAGATGTCATTAAAACATATCCGTTTGACGCGAAGGAACTGACCTATAGGGATGCCTCTGATTGTGCTTACTGGATGAGAAGATTCCGCATGCAGGTAAGAGTTGGTGGATGTGGGTTTCCTGAACATGTCCATACATACAGAACCATCACTGGCAGTCTCCACCTATATGTCCAGGAACTCCAGACACCTGCCAGATTTAAAGGTGAGTTTCACATTAATGTTGTTATCATTGAGTTTCCTCATAAGTGTCTCCAAACCTTCCTCATTACCTTCCCACACAAACATCACGTCATCTATATAACGCATCCAACTTTGGACCTGTCCCATTTCGGGGATACCCTCCCCCAAAAAGATGTCTCTTTCCCAGGCTCCTAAAAATAAATTCGCGTACGAGGGGGCGCATGAAGCCCCCATAGCCGTACCTTGTGTTTGGAGGTAGATGTTCTTATCAAAAATAAAGACATTATGCTTCAAAACGAATTCCAGTAATGTCAGGATCAGGTCTGCCAGTCTGTTCTCTATATTGCTTGTTCGAAGAAACCATGCTGTGGCTGCCAGCCCATCACTGTGTCGGATTGAAGTATAGAGGGCTTCAATGTCGGCCGTGACTAAAACTTGATTCTCCTCCAGTTGTAGCTGATCAATTCGTTGCAGGGCTTGAGTAGTATCCCTAACAAAGGAGGGAAGGGTGGAGATGACGGGTTTAAGAAAGTAGTCAACCACATCCACAATAATTTCACAAAGACCCAGGGGGGTCCAGGGCATTCTTGTGTACCTTAGGGATCAAATAAAAAGTTGCCAATTTGGGCTGAAAGTCCCAAATCCTATCCAAAAAGGTTTTTGTAATCAGACCGTCATCATAGGCTCTTTCCAAGATCACAATCAGCTCCTGTTGAAATAAGGCGGTGGGGTTAGACACCAAACGTTTGTGGCATGTTTCATTCTTAAGTAGCTTATGAGCTTGCCTAACATACATATCCACCGGCCAAACCACCAGGTTACCCCCCTTATCCGCTGGTTTATACACAACGTCATCCCAGCTCCTAAGCTCCTCCAGAGCCATACGTTCTTCTTTCGACAAATTGTCCTTATATCTCTGTGACTGGTCCATAATTTGGATCTCATTACTGACTAGACATGTGAATACCTCTACTGCCGGGCATAAGCTGAGGGCCCTAATGCTGCACAAGGAAAATGTGTCTCTTTTAGTTATGCTCCTTGCACATTCTGAACTTAACACTTATAAAATGTGTCCCCTCATACCGTGAAACCGTCCCGGAGGTGGGACTTTCCTTCATAATGAGATGCAGCACAGCTATCATTCATTCCCCCTTGGCGCCAGGCGCCGCCTCCTCAACATTGTTTGAATCTGTACCAGAGCCTGCGCTGTTATGTTAAACCTTGGGCATGCGCAGTTAGCGCTGCCCGTCTTCTGACATCATTTGGTGTCAAGCTAACTGCGCCTGTGCGTCCGCGCTGCCCGAGATCCCGCTTCGCAGTGTCTTCTGATTTATTCACACTGTGGGGCTGGGATTCATGGCCATGTGCAGTGCATATCTTCGCCTCAGGCTCTCACTCATCTCCCTCCGCCTTCTTGAGACTGTGCGCCATCAACTGATCCCTAATCGCATGCCACGGCCGTGTTGTGGCAGAGTCTGAAGAAGGTGGAAAAAGATGAGTGAGCGGCGAAGATATGCATGGCGCATGCCCATGAATCCCAGCCCCGCAGTGTGAATAAATCAGAAGACACTGCGGGGCGTGATCTCGGGCAGCGCGGCCGCACAGGCGCAGTCACGCCAGTTTCACGGTACAAGGGGACACATTTTATAAGTGTTTAGTTCAGCGTGTGCAAGGAGCAAAACTAATAGAGCCACCTTTTTCTTGTGCAGCATTAGTGCTGCACAAGGTGGCTCTTTCAGGTACAAACGCCTGGGGGGGGGGGTTAAAGGTTCCCTTTCAGCTTGCTCCAATTAGGCCTCGGCCTACACTCTGCTTCTCCTTTATTCCTTGGGCTCCAACACCGCCAGTTGCTGCTCGGAAGTGCCGTCTGCACAGTCAACACTTGCTGCCGTGTTAATGGGTTTCAGTACCGTCAGCTGATCCCCAGCTGTGTATCTGGCAATTTGGCCTGCTACCTCCACGCTCACACTACAACAGATATTAAACTGCCTCGAGTGTAGGCCTCAGCCTACACTCTGTTTCTCCTGGATTCCCTGGGCTCCAACACCGCCAGTTGCTGCTCGGAAGTGACATTTGCACAGAGAAAAACACTCGCTCCTGTGTTTGTGGGGTTCAGTAACGTCAGCTGCTCCCTTGCTGTGTATCCGGCAATTGCTCCTGCCATATCCACACTCACACTACTTCAGATATTAAACTCGTTCCAATTAGGCCTCGGCCTACACCCTGATTGACCCTGGGCTCCAACACCGCCAGTTGCTGCTCAGAAGTGCTGTTTGCACAGAGAAAAACACTCGCTCTTGTGTTAGTGGGGTTCAGTAACGTCAGCTGCTCCCCTGCTGTGTATCCGGCAATTGCTCCTGCTATCTCCACACTCACACTACTTCAGATATTAAACTCGCTCCAATTAGGCCTCGGCCTACACTCTGATTGACCCTGGGCTCCAACACCGCCAGTTGCTGCTCGGAAGTGCTGTTTGCACAGAGAAAAACACTCGTTCCTGTGTTAGTGGGGTTCAGTAATGTCAGCTGCTCCCTTGCTGTGTATCCGGCAATTGCTCCTGTTATCTTCACACTCACACTACTTCAGACATTAAACTCGCTCCAATTAGGCTTCGGCCTACACCCTGATTGACCCTGGGCTCCATCACCGCCAGTTGCTGCTAGGAAGTACTGATTGCACAGAGAAAAACATGTGTATCCGGCAATTGCTCCTGCTACCTCCACACTCACACTACTTCAGATAATAAACTCGCTCCACGTAGGGCTCGGCCTACACCCTGATTGACCCTGGGCTCCAACACCGCCAGTTGCTGCATGGAAGTGCTGTCTGCACAGTCAACAGTTGCTCCTCTGTTATTTGGGGTTCAGTAAAACCAGCTGCTCCCCTGCTGTGTGTGCGGCAATTTCTCCACTCAGTTTCTAGCATTGACCCTGGGCTCCAACACCGCCAGTTGTGTTGTGAATTCTGCCTTTGGGCTCCCTCAGGTGGTTGTAGTTGGTAATGCCGTTGTCCCTGGGTTGCAGTCCTGGTCAGGTGTATCTGCTGATTGCAGTTCTGACTGGGGTATTTAGGTGTGCCTTGCCAGTTGTCCATGGTTGTTGGGGGGTGTTGGACCTCTGTCTGGTTCCTCCTGCCTTGCTGCCAAATCAGCAAAGATAAGTGTCTGGTTATGTTTCTGTGGCACACATGCTGTGTGCTTGATAATTCAGTGCTATTCATTTGTTTTTTCTTTTCCAGCTTAGATTGTGTCAGTATTTACTCAGTCTAGTTGGATTCTCAGGAGTTGCAGATATATACGTTCCACGTCTTTAGTAAGATGGTGGAATTTTTTGTATTATCTGCTGTGGATATTTTTGGAAAGGTTTTAATACTGACTGCTTAGTATTCTGTCCTATCCTTTCCTATTTAGCTAGAGTGGCCTCTTTTGCTAAATCCTGTTTTCTGCCTGCGTGTGTCTTTCCTCTCCTACTCACAGTCAATATTTGTGGGGGGCTGCCTATCCTTTGGGGTTCTGCTCTGAGGCAAGGTAGAATTCCTATTTCCATCTATAGGGGTATTTAGTCCTCCGGCTGTGTCGAGGTGTCTAGGGTTTGTTAGGCACACCCACGGCTACTTCTAGTTGCGGTGTTAGTTCAGGATTTACGGTCAGTACAGTTACCACCTACTCCAGAGAAAGTTTCATGCGGCTCCAAGGTTACCGGATCATAACAGTACAACTGGCCGATAATGAGTTAAATGCATCTCAGAAGAAGGGAAGAAAGGTGTTGAGCCATTTTTTTTTCTGCAGTCTGCTTTGTCTTCTCTTCCCTCTTTTTCTCTGGGTGGCTGAGGAGTCTTGTGCTAGCATGGATGTTCAGGATTTAGCCTCTCGTGTAGACCAGCTTGCTGCTAGGGTACAGGGTATTTCTTATATTGTTCAGACTCCTGATTTAGAGCCGAAGATTCCTACTCCTGATTTGTTTTTTGGTGACAGGTTCAAAATTTTGAGTTTTAAAAACAACTGTAAACTGTTTTTTGCTCTGAGACCTCGATCCTCTGGTGATTCTATTCAGCAGGTTAAAATCGTCATCTCCCTGCTGCGTGGCGATCCACAGGATTGGGCATTTTTCCTGGAATCTGGGAATCCTGCTTTGCTTAACCCTTGTCAGGCTGCATAATTTTACAACCTTAACAGGCTGCATAGGTACAATTGTACCTTCACATATACCTCCACTGTGGGAAGACTTTACTTGGTTTCAGAAACTAAAGTTCATTCAGCTACAAATGTTATGCTGATATCTATTGTTCAGTGTTGTTACTGGTCACTTATGTTGCTGTCAATTAAGTTAATTCAAACTGGGAGTGGCTTCTACTTGTCTTCCTGCCTCCCTCCTCTCATTAGCCATTTTGCTGTTCATCTCATTGCTGTGAGCACACATTTCTAGGCTTGTGAAGTCTTCAATTTCTTGGAAACGAAGGTAGGAAAGTCTCACAGCATCTAACAGCCAGTTATACCTTTATTCTCATTATGTGGGGACAGAACAGTCAAATTGTCTTTCAGCCTGGACTTGGCTTACATATATTTTGTATGAAACTTATCACTATAGGTATAATTTTTATACGAAAAATGGATAATAATTAGTATCTACATATTGTTTTACGATGTTTTATTTATATTCAGCACAAAATACGAAGCCAAAATTCATCTAGCAAGTCATCATGAGTGATAGTAATGCTGGATCTAGTTTCCGCCATAATCCAAGAAAACGTGTTTGCAGGTTAGTATAATTTTGTGAAAAGCCAATAATGTAGTATTTCGGAAAATTATTTATTTTACATTTTTTCATATTTACAGATTTACGTCTGACGAAATAATGCGAATGCTAGAAGAATCTGATTCTGAGCATGAGGATGAACCATATGTTCCATCTGATGATGAAAACTATGTACCACAAGTGGATGTTACTGAAGAAGATTCAGACATTGAACAAGAAATGGTCATAGAGCATGAAAATGAATACGAATCAGACGAAAGTGTTGAGGATGATTCTGTGCCTCAAAGTGCAGGCGACATTTGGACTGCTAAGGATGAAACTCAATGGTGCAGTAATCCACTGCCAAATGCACAAACAAAATCTCGTAATGTCCTACGACAAAGAGGTGGCCCTGCAGCAATCAGCAACCTATATACAGCAAAAGAGCTATTCAAGTCCATCATGACTCCCGAGATGTGTGACATCATATTACGGGAAACGAATCGAAAGGCCAAGAGAGTTTGTGATGCTTACAACAACGAACTGGTACAACGTTTTCCTGATTCTTCCAAACGGCCACCACAAAAAACATTCAAGCAATTTACTGAAACTGAACTTCATGCATTTTTGGGCATACTGATTGCTGCTGGTGTGCACAGAGCCAACAAAGAGAATCTGGAGGAAATGTGGAATGTTGCTGCTCTGCCTCTTATACGTGCAGCCATGTCTCGTGACCGCTTCAAGATGATACTCAGATTTATCAGGTTTGACAACGAAAATACACGTGCAGAACGTGTGCAAACAGATAAAGCTGCACCAATACGGGACATCTGGACAATGCTGAACAGTAATCTGGAGAGAGCCTACAAGCCATATCATTGTATCACCGTCGACGAGCAATTATTTCCATTTAGAGGTCATACTAAATTTACCCAGTATATACCTTCAAAACCAGCTAAATATGGCATAAAGATTTTCTGGGCTTGTGACTCATCAAATGCCTACCCTTTACAAGGTCAGCTCTACACTGGGAAACCAACTGATGGTCCTCGACAAGTAAACATTGGAGAACGAACAGTATTGGACCTAGTGAGCTCGTATAAAGGCTCTGGAAGAAATGTCACCACCGATAACTTCTTTACAACCATGGAACTAGCTAAGGTATTGAACTCCTGGAACATGACACTAGTTGGTACAGTGAGAAAAAACAAAAGGTTCCTACCTAACAACATGCAGCCTGCCAAAGAAAGGCCTGTATACTCGACAAATTTTGCCTACAATCATGATGCAACAGTCTGTTCATATGTACCAAAGAAGAACAAATCAGTCGTGCTTCTATCATCTATGCACATGACGGGAGAAGTTGAAGAGACACTAGCAGCCAAGCCAGAGATAATAAAATACTACAACATAACAAAAGGTGGCGTTGATGTTATGGATAAAATGTTGGGAAAGTACACTGTGAAACGACGAACATCACGTTGGACTTTGGCATTTTTCTACAATATGATTGATGTCAGTGGGTTAGCATCCTACATCATCTACAGAGAACACAATCCAAGCTTCAGGGCAAAGGATCAACGAAGAAAGTTCCTGAAAGATCTCGCAAATCAGCTGTGTATGATTGCAATTGAAGATCGTAGTACAAACAAAATGATAATGAGAAACCATTTTCTTCGAGGTGCAGTAGAAATGGTGCTTGGACGATGCATTGTGGTAGCATCGCAGCCAGCAGCTGGCCCCAAAATACCTCATGGTAGTCGTGGACCCTCCCCTGTTGTTGGTAGTTGCTATGTCTGCAGAGACCTGAGGCGAAAACAACGCAAGACTAGAAAGTCTTGTGTGGTTTGTGTGAAACCCATTTGCGATGAACACTCTGTAGCAAAGCCAACATGCATTACTTGCAAAGAAAATCAATAAAAAAAAGGTTCTTACATTTTCTTTTATAATGTAAATGAACAGTTTTTTACTTGTTTATAATAGTTAAATAGCATTATCATTAAAAAAAAATTTATGCTTTTTCCCTTGCATTATCTTCATTCAAAATATATGAGGTACATTTGTACCTATGCAGCTTGTTATGGATGCAAAAAGATCTCGACCCCTTATCTCGGAAGCGGGTGGAGATATTTTATTGAAATTTGGCCAATATATTCTGGACCAAAAATGTAGAGATGTCACGAAATTTCAGCCCTCTACGTCTTTTCAAAAAAAAGTTATTGCAATTTTAAAACGGAATAGTTACAATTGTACCTATTCAGCCGGATAAGGGTTAATGTAGACTCCTTTTTTCAAACTTTAGGATTATTATATGATGAACCGAATTCTGTGGATCAAGCGGAGAAGACCTTGTTCTGTCTTCCTCCACGTAGGATGCTGTGTGGATTCCAACATACGGCTAAACCTTCATCCACATCCCAGTAAACAGACTGTGTTGATGCTTAAGTCTTATTTATTAGGGTGATGATAACCAAAACTATAATGTTGAACAACAATGGTGGACAGTATTCATAGTAGATGATCGAATAGTGAATGATGTTGATGTACAAGGTGGATGTTCAGTGAATAATCATAGTGGATGACTGGTGAAAAACTGTAAAGAATAACAGCATTTCAGTATATGCACATACAGGGTGCAATCACATAAATAACTGGGACATTACAGCAGAAATTATACAGAGTGCATTACACAGTAATTCTGCAGCACTGCCCTATACTATACAAAGATACATCTATCTAAATGCAGAGTACACATTAACCTAACTGCAAGCTGCAAAGCACATCTGCCTAACTATATCTGACTATAGGAGCTGCATAAGGCTTAAATACTAACACAAACATAAGATGCATTAAACCTTTATAAACGTACCGAGATCCGTTAGGACAGGGGTAAGAAAGTAAGCGAGACAGGAGCATGTGTGCCTCTCTTCAGAACTGAGGAAAAATGGCTACTGAAGCTTGTCTTCCACAAGAAGAATGAGGGCGGAACAAACACATAAGACATTGCTCTTCTGAGGGAAAGGTTGGTAAACAACATGGAAAGTAGACAACTGATGACCTCCAGTGGCCACAACTTGAATAACATGATACTTAACTTTCTGCACATTAAGATGGGCAGAACACTCCCCGCTTGGCGTCAACAGATGCCACAATTAGGTTCTTTTGGGGAAAATAATAATACAAGCTCGGTAACGGGCCTGAGGAACAGTTTGTTCTCCCCAAGCTTGCACACTCTGACCTCTACTTTCCGCACTTTCCCATCTTTACTGGGAAGGGTCTTAATGACTAGGCCGAGTGGCCACTCGTTCCGATGTGACTGACTGTCTTTGACGAGTACAACATCACCAGATTGAATGTTTGGGCGGTCTTCCTGCCACTTTGTCCTGGTTTGCAGAGTGGAGAGATACTGTTTCCTCCATCTATCCCAGAAGACGTTGGACACGCTTTGTACTAGCCTCCATTGTCGTCTGTAGAGGTCTTTGTCATTGAATTCTCAGAGTGGAGCTTTCGGGACACAGGTTTTCTGTGTGAGTAACATTGCAGGAGTAAGGATGGATGGATCTCTAGAATCACTAGAAAGTGCTGTCAGTGGCCTGGCATTCATGATGGCTGAGACCTCTGCCAAGAACGTGGATAAACTCTCTTGTGTAAGTCTGGTGTTAGCTTGCAAGAAGATAGAGTCTAATATTCTGCGTGCTATCCCTATCATCCTTTCCCACGCGCCTCCCATGTGCGAAGAGTGTGGTGGATTGAAGGTCCAGGTACATCCTTGCTCACCTAGATACCTTTCCACATTAGCGATGTCCAGATTGGAAGGGATTTGGAGTTCTCTTGCCGCTCCGATGAAATTCGTACCTCGGTCAGAACGAATATGCTTCACAGGGCCTCTGATTGCGATGAAGCGTCGAAGTGCGTTTATAAAACTTTATGTGTCCATCGATTCAATTACTTCGATATGAACGGCTCTGATGGACAGACACGTGAATAGAACTGCCCAACACTTTGCTTCTGTAAGTATTTTTCTAGTCCGTCATGTAGCCACAGACCAAGGACTGAATACATCTAGTCCAACGTTGGTGAAGGGGGGTTCAGTACTGAGTCTGTCGGGTGGAAGATTGCCCATCTTCGGATTTTGGAATGTGCCCCGGAGTTTGCGACACGTTACACAGTCGAAGATGAGTTTGCTCACTCCAACTATCCATAGTCCAGCTGCCCGTAGGTTTCCTTCAGTGAACAAATGGCCTTGGTGTCTCACTAAGACATGATGATGTTGAATCAGCAGGGTTGTTACGTGATGACGTCCAGGAATTATCACCGGATGCTTCTCTGAAACTTCTACCTCAGCTTCTTGAAGACGACCACCG
The DNA here is from genome assembly GCF_032444005.1 of Ranitomeya imitator. Lineage (NCBI taxonomy): Eukaryota > Metazoa > Chordata > Amphibia > Anura > Dendrobatidae > Ranitomeya > Ranitomeya imitator. The sequence goes on along the minus strand of NC_091288.1, from coordinate 130,851,606 downwards.
ACTCTCAGCAGCCCTTCTTGATCGACAATCGGATCGAGCTTCCTCAGCCCACTGACCTCAGGAATGGGTTGTCCCTTGTTGAGGTTGTTTATTTCTCTGCCATAGGTTTCTCTTTGTACGGCATGAAGTATTATAACCTTGGCTCTTTCCAGGCCGGGAGCAGTAAACGCAAGCCTGCAGTGATGCCAACCTTTACAAGGTCTCTGGCTATCAGGTAGTGCTGACTTGTAGGACTGGGTTACATGAAATAGACAAGCTATAACTCGAACAAGTGACTTCCAGGTGGAGAACCTGCTGAACCGGTGAGATTCGAGGTGGCAGCTTGAAATCTCTGTATGTAGAGCAGACACTTGAGGTCGGATCTCTTCGTCTGTGTCTGGACCCACAAGTTCGAAAGTTTCAGGCCTGCTGATGTGGGGCATCGAACGGTACAAAGAGGTAGGACCTGTGAACCATGAAGTGTCCTTCAGATAACTGGGAGCAACGGATCTAGTCGCGTGGTCCGCAGGATTGTGGTGAGTAGGTATGTAGTGCCACTGATTAGGGCCAGTGGATCTTCTTACCCGAAGTACCCGGTTGCTGACGTAGACGTAGAAGCGTCGTGTCTCGTTACAGATGTACCCCAGTACCACCTTGCTATCGGTGTAGAACTCTGCATCTTTGATCTTCAGACTCATCGCATCCGAGATCAGTTCAGCCAACTCAACTGCAAGGACAGCAGCACAAAGTTCCAGTCTGGGTATCGTGTGTTCCCGAAGTGGCGCCAATTTCGTCCGGCTCATAATGAACCCGATATGGCATTGTCCGCTTACGTCTATGGTTTTGAGGTACGCTACTGCTGCAATCGCTTTGACTGATGCATCACAGAAAATACAAAGTCTTTGCGTTTTGACCTCTGTGGATGGCACAGGAGCATACGGTCGTTTCACACGAAGGTTGGTCAGGGCTTCAAGAGACTTCCTCCACTCTGCCCACAGGTCAGCCTTTTCTGCTGGAAGTGGATCATCCCAATCAGTAGTGTCTTGGGTGAAGTCCCTGAGCATCAGCTTTCCTTGGATGGTTACTGGAGCTACGAACCCCAAGGGGTCGTATAAACTATTCACGAAGGAAAGAACTCCTCTGCGCGTGAAGGGTTTCTCATCCTTGCTGATCTGAAAGGTGAAGGTATCTGTCTTCAGGTCCCACAGCAATCCAAGGCTCCGCTGCATGGGAAGGGGGTCGATGCTGAGGTCTAAATCCTTTAGATCACTGGAATAGTCTTCAGAGGGAAAGGCTTCCATCAACTCTCGGCTGTTGGAAGAAATCTTGTGTAACCTTAGGTTAGACTGAGCGAGCATGTCACGAGTCCTCTTTAGTAGACTGATTGCGGCCTCACTTGTCGGTGTGGACTTCAAACAGTCATCCACGTAAAAATCCTTTTCCACAAAGGACCTGACGTCCGAGCCATACTCTTCTTCACCCTTTTTGGCAGAATGTCGGACGCCGTAGTTTGCGACCACTGGGGAAGGGCTGTTCCCAAAGATGTGTACCCGCATCCGGTACTCTTCGATGTCTTTGTCCGGGTCGTTGTCACGGTACCAGATGAACCTCAGGTAGTTTCTGTGTTCCTCTTTGACGAGAAAACAGTGGAACATCTGTTGTATGTCAGCCATAAATGCCACTGAATCTCTACGGAAACAGAGTAATACTTCCAGAAGTCTGTTGTTGAGGTCTGGGCCCGACAGTAAGACATAATTCAATGACACGTCTTCGCATTTGGCACTTGAGTCGAATACCACTCTAATTTGACCTGGCTTCTTAGGATGGTACACTCCGAAGATGGGCAGGTACCAACACTCCTCTCATGTGTCGAAGTGCAGGTGCAATCTCTGCGTGGTTGTTCTGGAATATCTTTCCCATGAAGGTAAAGAAATGTTCCTTCGTCTCAGGTGACTTCTGAAGCTTGTGTCTTAGGGAGATGAATCTGCTGTAGACCAATTCCTTGTTGTTGGGTAGGTGTCTCCTCTGAGGTCGAAATGGTAGAGGTGCAACCCAACTATTCGACGTATCCTTGACTATTTGTTCGTCCATGATGTCCAAGAATATCTTGTCTTGTATAGACATCGCTACCTTGTTGTCTTCCTTCGTCCTGTGGAAGACTGTACATCCTATGTGGTCTTGTTCACATTCACAGGCGTGGTCTTCGTTGATAGGAACTGAGAAAGGGCAAGGTAGGGGAGTGCTGCTCGGTAGTTCCTTTACCAGCAGACTATTGTGACACGGCTGGAAGAGAGATGGACGTCTATTTTCTAGTGTGCTGGTAAGCATACTGTTGACTGAGACCGGCTTGTGTGCTCATCCTAGACAGACATCTCCTACAATGACCCATCCAAGGTCTTGCCTCTGAGCGTATGGAGCATTCCGTGAGCCGTTGATATATTCTCTAGTCTTGTGGACTCGTAGTATATCTCTTCCCAGAAGTAAAGCTATTGGGGCTTCTGGTTCCAACTCAGGTATCAGGTGGTCTATACGCTTCAGGTGGGGGTGATATGTTGCCACCTCTGGTGAGGGTATCTCAGACCTGTTGTCAGGAATCTGGTTGCACTCCAGGATGGTCGGTAGTGACAGACAAATCTGGCCATCCATGGACTCCACTTTGTATCCGGTTGCTTTCCTCCCCGCCATCTCGACGGTACATGAACATGTCCTAAGGGAGTAGGGAGAACCGGGGCCTACAATGTTGAAGTTGTCAAAGAAGATGGACCTGGCTAAAGACCTATTACTTTGGTCATCTAGGATTGCATATATCTTGAGCACTTTGTCTCTGTGGCCTGTTGGATAGACTCGGACAAGGCAGATTTTTGAGCAGGATCTTCTTCCCGTGAGTCCCTTACAGATCTCCGTACATTGAGATGTGACCGCAGGGGTGTCTTCGTCGGTGTTCTTCTGTTTCTCATCGTGCTCCTCTGCTTGTGACAACACTCCTGGAGGTGGTCCAGGATGCAAGGCTGTATTGTGATCCGTGCTGCTACATTCTGCACATTTCACGCTAGCTCCACAGTTCCTGGCGAAGTGAGAGGTTGTAGCACAGCATTTGAAGCAGATGTTGTTTTCCTTGAGGAAACCTTTGTGATCCTCTAAAGTCTTCTCCCTGAAGGCTCTGCACTTTAGTAGAGGATGTGGTTTCCTGTGTAGAGGACACTGCTTACTGACATCCTGAGGTTTGCTCTCTTCCGTAGGGGGCTTAGTTGTCTTGTGTGGAGGACCTGTGGAATCAATATCAGTTTTATGGACTGCCACGGGTGTCTTACTGGGTTTGACACCAGGGGTAGTGGAACATGACAGAGTGAAATCAAAACTAGGGTCATTTCTGATCTTGGCTTGCTGGGTGACAAACTCAACAAATACAGTATAAGGAGGGAATGGTACGTTATGAATTTGTTTATACCGTGAACCATGTATAATCCACCTTTCTTGAAGATTGTAACGAAGTTTTTGTACTATTGGATTGACACCCCTAGCAGTGTCTAAGAATGCCAATCCACCCAAGTGACCTTCCTTCTGGGCAACCTGTAACTCTATCAATAAATCACTCAATTCTCTAAGTCTTTGATAACCCTTGGGCCCTATCTTAGGGAAATCATCAATTCTTTTGAATAAAGCATTCTCTATTACTTCTACGGACCCATAGCATTCGTCAAGTCTTTCCCACACTTTACGTAAACCTGTGTGTGGGTATTCTATGTTAATGTCTCTTAGTCTTTTAGCATGCTCGACCAATTCAGTTCCAAGCCACTTTACCAGGAGATCTAACTCCTCACTACTAGAAAGGTCCAGTCCCTGAATGGCGTTCTGGAATGAAGCTTGCCACGACCTATAGTTTTCGGCTTTGTCAGTGAACTTTACAAGTCCTTTTGTTACCAGTTCTCGGCGGGCAAAGAACTTTGCCAAGTCTACGGTGGCTTGATCAGTGTTGGTACGAGCCGGTATGTTATAGCCATGTCTAGTGTGTGGTGCATCACCATATCTGTGAGACGCTCTTGGCTTCGGACAGTCTTCATAGTACCTTTTTGGTGAAGAAGATGTCTCTTTAAGGTGAGGTGGGAGCTGTACCTTCTCAGTGGAACGGTAGCTGTGGTCGACTCCTCTGTGTTGGACGTCTTCTTGTTTGTAGTAGCGAAGTTCGGGGTTGGATCAATGATAATCGACGTAGGCTGATCGTTGTAGTCTATCTAGGGTGTTGTCCATGCTGGAGTGTTGATGAACGTACTCTGTGACGCGCTGAGCTGGATCTTGCTGCTCTAGATCTGTTCCAAGAACGTTGCTGCATCTCTCATAATCAGGATCCTTCATGGCTTCCAAGTTCTCTGCCTTAGCTATTGCAGCTGCTGCCTCTTTGTCTGCCATAAGTCTTTCTAGAGACACTTGCAGGCACGTACTTTCTGCCTCTTGCTCTGCTTGTCTCAGCTTTAGATGCATTTCTTTCTCGGCAAAGGAGGATCTCGCTTTGGCTGCTTCAGCTTCAGCACGAGCGACAGCAGCCAGCTCTGCTAATGATGACCTGTTAGAGCTTGCTCGTGACCTCGTCTTGAGTGAGGATGTGCTGTTTCGAGACATTGTGCGCTTAGCTGCATACTGCTGAGTGTTTTGGCGGGAAACTGAGTCTATGTGCGGTGAGCTTCCGCGTGGCGGGAATGATGTAGCTCTTCTTGGCGGGCTGCAGTATAGTTCTGCGGCTGTATGGCAGCTGCTGTGATACCCGAATGCGGAGCAGTGTGGGTGTTAGCGGTTCCGTACAGTCTGATCAACTACAGCCTGCGACCGGCTATCAGTTTCACTGAAGGCAGCTAATCTGTTCTTACTTTACAATCACCGCCTGCGACTGGTAGTCTCGTTTTTCACTGTTCTGTCTTCCTCCACGTAGGATGCTGTGTGGATTCCAACATACGGCTAAACCTTCATCCACATCCCAGTAAACAGACTGTGTTGATGCTTAAGTCTTATTTATTAGGGTGATGATAACCAAAACTATAACGTTGAACAACAATGGTGGACAGTATTCATAGTAGATGATCGAATAGTGAATGATGTTGATGTACAAGGGGGATGTTCAGTGAATAATCATAGTGGATGACTGGTGAAAAACTGTAAAGAATGACAGCATTTCAGTATATGCACATACAGGGTGCAATCACATAAATAACTGGGACATTACAGCAGAAATTATGCAGAGTGCATTACACAGTAATTCTGCAGCACTGCCCTATACTATACAAAGATACATCTATCTAAATGCAGAGTACACATTAACCTAACTGCAAGCTGCAAAGCACATCTGCCTAACTATATCTGACTATAGGAGCTGCATAAGGCTTAAATACTAACACAAACATAAGATGCATTAAACCTTTATAAACGTACCGAGATCCGTTAGGACAGGGGTAAGAAAGTAAGCGAGACAGGAGCACGTGTGCCTCTCTTCAGAACTAAGGAAAAATGGCTACTGAAGCTTGTCTTCCACAAGAAGAATGAGGGCGGAACTATCCCATAAGACATTGCTCTTCTGAGGGAAAGGTTGGTAAACAACATGAAAAGTAGGCAACTGTTGACCTCCAGTGGCCACAACTTGAATAACATGATAATTCACTTTCTGCACATTAAGATGGGCAGAACAGACCTTGTTGGCCCTGTCTCAGGGTCAAGAGGCGGCAGAATTGTATTGTCAGAAATTTAGAAAATGGTCTGTGTTGACTAAATGGAATGATGATGCTTTGGCGGCAATTTTCAGAAAGGGTCTTTTTGAATCCGTTAAAGATGTTATGGTGGGGTTTCCCACGCCTTTTTTTCTGAGTGATTCTATGTCTCTGGCCATTCAGATTGACCGGCGCTTGCGGGAGCGCAGAACTGTGCGCGCTGTGGCGTTGTCCTCAGAGCAGAATCCTGAGCCAATGCAGTGTGATAGGATTCTGTCTAGAATGGAATGACAAGGATTCAGACGTCAGAATAGGTTGTGTTATTATTGTGGTGATGCTTCTCATGTCATTTCAGTCTGCCCTAAGCGGTCAAAGAGGATCGCTAGTTCATTTACCATCAGTACTGTACAACCTAAATTTCTGTTATCTGTGTCCTTGATCTGCTCATTGTCATCATTTTCTGTCATGGCGTTTGTGGATTCAGGCGCTGCCTTGAACTTAATTGACTTTGAGTTTGCCAGGCGTTGTGGTATTCCCTTGCAGCCTTTGCAGAACCCTATTCCTTTAATGGGCATTGATGCTACACCTTTGGCTAAAAATAAGCCCCAGTTTTGGACACAGGTGACCATGCGCATGGCGCCAGCCCATCAGGAAGATTGTCGATTTCTGGTGTTGCATAATTTGCATGATGCTATCGTGCTGGGTTTTCCGTGGTTGCAGGTACATAATCCTGTGTTGGATTGGAAGTCTATGTCTGTGACTAGCTGGGGTTGTCAGGGGGTTCATAATGATGTTCCTCTGATGTCAATCTCATAGTAACATAGTAACATAGTAACATAGTTAGTAAGGCCAAAAAAAGACATTTGTCCATCCAGTTCAGCCTATATTCCATCATAATAAATCCCCAGATCTACGTCCTTCTACAGAACCTAATAATTGTATGATACAATATTGTTCTGCTCCAGGAAGACATCCAGGCCTCTCTTGAACCCCTCGACTGAGTTCGCCATCACCACCTCCTCAGGCAAGCAATTCCAGATTCTCACTGCCCTAACAGTAAAGAATCCTCTTCTATGTTGGTGGAAAAACCTTCTCTCCTCCAGACGCAAAGAATGCCCCCTTGTGCCCGTCACCTTCCTTGGTATAAACAGATCCTCAGCGAGATATTTGTATTGTCCCCTTATATACTTATACATGGTTATTAGATCGCCCCTCAGTCGTCTTTTTTCTAGACTAAATAATCCTAATTTCGCTAATCTATCTGGGTATTGTAGTTCTCCCATCCCCTTTATTAATTTTGTTGCCCTCCTTTGTACTCTCTCTAGTTCCATTATATCCTTCCTGAGCACCGGTGCCCAAAACTGGACACAGTACTCCATGTGCGGTCTAACTAGGGATTTGTACAGAGGCAGTATAATGCTCTCATCATGTGTATCCAGACCTCTTTTAATGCACCCCATGATCCTGTTTGCCTTGGCAGCTGCTGCCTGGCACTGGCTGCTCCAGGTAAGTTTATCATTAACTAGGATCCCCAAGTCCTTCTCCCTGTCAGATTTACCCAGTGGTTTCCCATTCAGTGTGTAATGGTGACATTGATTCCTTCTTCCCATGTGTATAACCTTACATTTATCATTGTTAAACCTCATCTGCCACCTTTCAGCCCAAGTTTCCAACTTATCCAGATCCATCTGTAGCAGAATACTATCTTCTCTTGTATTAACTGCTTTACATAGTTTTGTATCATCTGCAAATATCGATATTTTACTGTGTAAACCTTCTACCAGATCATTAATGAATATGTTGAAGAGAACAGGTCCCAATACCGACCCCTGCGGTACCCCACTGGTCACAGCGACCCAGTTAGAGACTATACCATTTATAACCACCCTCTGCTTTCTATCACTAAGCCAGTTACTAACCCATTTACACACATTTTCCCCCAGACCAAGCATTCTCATTTTGTGTACCAACCTCTTGTGCGGCACGGTATCAAACGCTTTGGAAAAATCGAGATATACCACGTCCAATGACTCACCGTTGTCCAGCCTATAGCTTACCTCTTCATAAAAACTGATTAGATTGGTTTGACAGGAGCGATTTCTCATAATCTCCTCTTCTTCCTCTTCTGAAATTCCAGAGTTTTTGTCTGATTTTCATGATGTATTCGATGAGCCCAAGTCCAGTTCCCTTCCAACGCACAGGGACTGTGATTGTGCGATTGACTTGATTCCAGGCTGTAAGTTTCCTAAGGGTCGAGTTTCCAACCTGTCTGTGCCTGAACATACCGCCATGCGGAGTTATGTTAAGGAGTCTTTGGAGAAAGGGCATATTCGGCCATCTTCTTCACCGTTGGGAGAGGGATTTTTTTTTTGTTGCTTAGAAGGATGGCTCCTTGAGACCCTGTATTGATTATCGCCTCTTGAATAAGATCACGGTCAAGTTTCAATACCCTTTACCTTTGCTTTCCGATTTGTTTGCTAGGATTAAGGGGGCTAGTTGGTTTACGAAGATTTACCTTCGAGGGGCATATAATCTTGTTCGTATTAAGCAGGGTGATGAATGGAAAACTGCGTTTAATATGCCCGAAGGCCATTTTGAATACCTTGTGATGCCATTCGGGCTCACTAATGCTCCATCTGTTTTTCAGTCCTTCATGCATGATATCTTCCGGAATTATATTGATAAATTCTTGATTGTATATTTGGACGATATTTTGTTTTTTTCCAATGATTGGGAGTCTCATGTGGAACAAGTCAGGATGGTATTTCAGATCCTTCGTGACAATGCTTTGTGAAGGGGTCTAAAGGTACCTTCACACTCAGCGACGCTGCAGCGATACCGACAACGATGTCGATCGCTGCAGCGTCGCTGTTTGGTCGCTGGAGAGCTGTCAAAAAACAAACACTACATACTTACCTTCCGCTGTCTGTCCCCCGCTGTGCTTTCCTGCACTGACTGTGAGCACAGCGGCCGGAAAGCACAGCGGTGACGTCACCGCTGTGCTTTCCGGCTGGCCGGCGCTCACAGCCAGTGCAGAGAAGCACAGCGGGGGACAGACAGCGGAAGGTAAGTATGTAGTATTTTTTTCTTTTACGCTGGTAACCAGGGTAAACATCGGGTTACTGATGTTACTAGTTAGCAGCGAAGACATCGCTGAATCGGCGTCACACACGCCGATTCAGCGATGTCTGCAGGGAGTCCAGCGACGAAATAAAGTTCTGGACTTTCTGCAGCAACCAACGACATCACAGCAGGATCCAGATCGCTGCTGCGTGTCTAACTGAACGATATCGCTAGCCAGGACGCTGCAATGTTACGGATCGCTAGCGATATCGTTCAGTGTGAAGGTACCTTAAGTGTCTCTTTGGGGTGCAGAAGGTTTCTTTTTTGGGCTTCATTTTTTCTCCCTCATCTATGGAGATGGATCCGGTTAAGGTTCAGGCCATTCATGATTGGATTCAGCCCACATCCGTGAAGAGCCTTCAGAAATTTTTGGGTTTTGCAAAGTTTTATCACCGTTTCATTGCTAACTTTTCCAGTCTGGTTAAACCCTTGACCGATTTGACAAAAAAAAGGCGCTGATGTGGCGAATTGGTCCTCTGCGGCTGTCTCTGCCTTTCAGGAGCTTAAATGCCGATTTACTTCTGCTCCGGTGTTGCACCAACCAGATGTTTCTCTTCCGTTTCAGGTTGAGATTGACGCCTCTGAGATTGGGGCAGGGGCCATTTTGTCTCAGAGGGATCCTGTTGGTTCCTTGATGAAACCGTGTGCCTTCTTTTCCCGTAAATTTTCGCCTGCTGAACGCAATTATGATGTCGGCAGTCGGGAGTTGTTGGCTATGAAGTGGGCGTTTGAGGAGTGGTGACATTGGCTTGAGGGAGCTAAGCACCGTATTGTGGTCTTGACCGATCATAAGAATCTGATTTACCTCGAGTCTGCCAAACGGCTGAATCCTAGACAGGCTCGATGGTCCTCGTTTTTTTCCCACTGTGTAAGCACAGCGGCCGGAAAGCAGAGCGGTGACGTCACCGCTGTAATCTGCTTTCCGGCTGGCCGGCGCTCACAGTGCAGAGAAGCACAGCGCCGGGGACAGACAGCGGAAGGTAAGTATGTAGTGTTTTTTTTCTACTTTTACGCTGGTAACCAAGGTAAACATCGGGTTACTAAGCGCGGCCCTGCGCTTAGTAACCCGATGTTTACCCTGGTTACCAGTGAAGACATCGCTGAATCGGCGTCACACACTCTGATTCAGCGATGTCTGCAGGGAGTCCTGCGACAAAATAAAGTTCTGGACTTTCTGCAGCGACCAACGATGGCACAGCAGGATCCTGATCGCTGCTGCGTGTCAAACTGAACAATATCGCTAGCCAAGATGCTGCAACGTCACGGATCGCTAGCGATATCGTTCAGTGTGACGGTACCTTAAGTTTAAGCCTCGGTTTATTGGTCCTTATAGGATTTCTGGGAATATTAATCCGGTGTCTTTTTGATTGGCGCTTCCGGCCTCTTTTGCTATCCATAATGTCTTCCATAGATCTTTATTGCGGAAATATGTGGTGCCCGTTGTTCCCTCTGTTGATCCTCCGGCCCCTGTGTTGGTTGATGGGGAGTTGGAGTATGTGGTTGAGAAGATTTTGGATTCTTGTTTTTCGAGGCGGAGGCTTCAGTACCTTGTCAAATGGAAGGGTTATGGCCAGGAGGATAATTCTTGGGTTTTTTCCTCTGATGTCCATGCTGCTGATTTGGTTCGTGCCTTTCATCTGGCTCGTCCTGATCAGCCTGGGGGCTCTGGTGAGGGTTCGGTGACCCCTCCTCAAGGGGGGGTACTGTTGTGAATTCTGCCTTTGGGCTCCCTCCGGTGGTTGTAGGTGGTAATGCAGTTGTCCCTGGGTTGCAGTCCTGGTCAGGTGTATCTGCTGATTGCAGTTCTGACTGGGGTATTTAGGTGTGCAGGATTCATTAGTCCTTGCCAGTTGTCCATGGTTGTTGGGGGGTGTTGGACCTCTGTCTGGCTCCTCCTGCCTTGCTGCCAAATCAGCAAAGATAAGTGTCTGGTTTTGTTTCTGTGGCACACATGCTGTGTGCTTGATAATTCAGTGCTATTCATTTGTTTTTTCTTTTCCAGCTTAGATTGTGTCAGTATTTACTCAGTCTAGCTGGATTCTCAGGAGTTGCAGATATACGTTCCACGTCTTTAGTTAGATGGTGGATTTTTTTGTATTATCTGCTGTGGATATTTTTGGAAGGGTTTTAATACTGACCGCTTAGTATTCTGTCCTATCCTTTCCTATTTAGCTAGAGTGGCCTCTTTTGCTAAATCCTGTTTTCTGCCTGCGTGTGTCTTTCCTCTCCTACTCACAGTCAATATTCGTGGGGGGCTGCCTATCCTTTGGGGTTCTGCTCTGAGGCAAGGTAGAATTCCTATTTCCATCTATAGGGGTATTTAGTCCTCCGGCTGTGTCGAGGTGTCTAGGGTTTGTTAGGCACACCCCACGGCTACTTCTAGTTGCGGTGTTAGTTCAGGATTTGCGGTCAGTACAGTTACCACCTACTCCAGAGAAAGTTTCATGCGGCTTCAAGGTCACCGGATCATAACACAGTTGCTGCCCGGAAGTGCTGCCTGCACAGTCAACAGTTGCTCCTCTGTTAGTGGGGTTCAGTAACGCCAGCTGCTCCCCTGCTGTGTATGCGGCAAGTTCTCCACTCAGTTTCTAGCACTGACATTGGGCTCCAACACCGCCAGTTGCTGCCCGGAAGTGCTGTCTGCAAAGTCAGAAGTTGCTCATCTGTTACTGGGGTTCAGTAACGCCAGCTGCTCCCCTGCTGTGTGTGCGGCAATTTCTCCTGCTCCCTCCACACTAAGACTACAATAGATATTAAACCAGCTCCAATTAGGCCTCGGCCTACACTCTGCTTCTAGCACTGACCCTGGGCTCCAACACTGCCAGTTGCTGCTCGGAAGTGCCGTCTGTACAGTCAACACTTGCTGCCATATTATTGGGGTTTAGTAACGTCAGCTGATTCCCAGCTGTGTATCCGGCAATTTCTCCGGCTCCCTCCACACTCACACTACTACAGAAGTTAAAAGTAACCTGTCCCCCCCCCAGGCATTTGTAACTGAAAGAGCCAACTTGTGCAGCACTAATGCTGCATTTGGACAAGGTGGCTCTTTTAGTTATTTTCCTTGCACACGCTGAACTAAACACTTATAAAATGTGGCCCCTCATACCGTGAAACCTTCCCGGAGGCGGGATTTTCCCTTATTAATGAGACGCAGAACAGCCATCATTTATACCCCCCTTGTAATATTCTTTATAAACAACGCCTTATCTTTCGGAGTAAAATATCTAAATTACTAGTTTAGTCCTTCCTGCTCTAAAACATACCTTAAGTCTTCTGAAGGGAATTACGCTACTGTTTTGGGTTAGCTTCGGACCTGTTTAATCCATGCGGGTGGCAGCATACCGTGATCTGTGCCTTTGGGAGTCGTAGCGACTGCGGCATTGATAATTATTGTTCCTGCCTGAGTGGGAGTAGTTATATCGCCTCGCTGCAGCGTGCCCAATAACCAGTACATAGCAGGCAGCCTTTCTGGTGCCTAATTACCCTAGGTGCAGTACCTAATCTGACCTGAGGGTAAGGGGGCTCCAGAGAGCTGCAAGTTTTCAAGCGGAACTGTAAAGCGGGATATACATAAATCCCTGCAGTTCGTGTTATATTGTAAGAGCAGTGGGATAACTAAAATAAGCCCCTGCTGTAAACTAAGAGGTCAATAGCCTTGTGGGTGTGTTCATCACATTGTAGCAGTGGAGGGATAACTGGAGTGGAGTGGAGAATGTAACACAGCCCCCCATAGATTATATAACAGCACAGCACCCCATATAATGTAATACAGCCCCCCATATAATGTAATGTAATACAGGCCCCCCATAGAATATAATACAGCCCCCCATACAATATAATGTAGCCTCCCCCATGAGAATGGTCCCACAATCCAGTTATCACTCATTCATACATTTGAAAAAACAAAACAAAAACCACAATCCTCACCTCTCCTCTGCCCTTCGCTGCTCCCAGTGCTCTAGACTTGGCTCCAGTCTCAGTGTCTGCAGTCTGCCCGACACACAGCAGGTACGCGATGATATGACATCATCACGCACCCGCAGTGTCAGAGGCAGAGGGGAATGATGGGAGAGGGAGTGTCATCTGACGCTCTCTCCTCCATCATTGCATTGAACTGTACCATGTCATAGATGCCGCCGTCTGTAAAATTGAATGCGGCGGCCCTGGCGGGGGGTGAGTCGGCGCGGGGGGATGAGTTGGCGCTGGTGGGAGGTGAGTCGCCTGTATACCAGACAGCGTGAGTGAACCCCCCCATCTAGCTAGGGCCCCGGCACTTGCCCGGGTGCGCCGGGTGCTGACGCCGGCCCTGCATTTGGGTAGAGGGCCCTTGGAAGGCACGGTTTTCCTCTATATAGTTTCAGATTGCTTACATCATGTGTGGCTCTATCCTGGGTTCACTTTTCTTTTTCTTCATTGGATGCCTGCTTCTGGAGTGTCAGAAGCATGTTCTCCCAGGATTGTTCACCAATTTCATTTTTGGGGTCTGTTAAAGAGCATAGATGTGATGCTATCTCATCAGCCAAATTGTTGCCCACTGCTTCCCTTGAGGTTCCTTCCATGTGTGCCTTAACTCTTATCACCGCAACTTATTCAGGCATCAGTTGCATACATGCAAAAATGGAGTAGACTGATCCAAAGTAAAGTGAAAAAAGATTGTTTATTTATATCAATACATATAAGGAAATACAAGATAGAACATCATATCAATGACAGAACTATTTTAAACAAGAGTTAGTTGCAGCAGAGTTAGTATGGTGTGACACCACAGATGTAGAGTGATCAGGGAGGGCCTAGTGATGGAACCTGTATTAACATAAAGTGACAGTGCACCTAGTCCATTCAAAGTAATTTGAGAGACTCATGTGGCCGCCTCAATGCGAAAAAGTGACCAGTACATAATAAATCATATATTAACCACCGCACAACCAGCTCTACCCTCTCCTAGTGTATCCTCATCCATCCCCTGCAGACTGTAAGCCCTCGCAGGCAGGGTCCTTCCTCCTTATGTACCTGTGTGCCTTGTTTTTTGCTCATGTTTAATTGTATTTGTCTATATTTGCCCCCTTTTTACATGTAAAGCACCATGGAATAAATGGCGCTATAAAAATGTATAATAATAATATATTAAGGCATAATGGCATTGACTTGCAGCAACATGAGTCTCATATACAGTATTGGCTCTCACTAGGGTTGAGCGACTTTTCCTTTTTTCGGATAGAGTCGGGTTTCGCGAAACCCGACTTTGTGAAAAGTCGGGTCGGGTGAAATCGGCCGATTATTGCGAAAAGTCGTGGATCGACCGAAACATGAAACCCAATGCAAGTCAATGGGGAATCAAAGTCGGTAGTGAGTGGAGGACAGGAAAACACCCACAGTGCCCATTTTAATGCCAAAAACATCAATTCTTATTTCTTAAGCTTGTCAATCTTAATTTACTTTATAATAATAGTTAGGCATTGAAAACAGGGGGTCATTTGGCTAAAGTTGTAGGGGGTAGGGCTGGCTCAAGATTTTCTTGGGCCCAGGAAACGCGGGCTACGTCACGGCGGTGGAGCAGGGAGAGGAAAGTATTTAAACTTTGCAACTGCTGTGATCCTGAGCAAGCAGGGGGGGCCCACTCTTTCGCATTGGCACTGGCACAGGGCCCCTCAAAATAAGGCGGTGTGTTTGACGGCGGGGGCGCCTCCCATCGGCAGAGACACTTTTGCGTACTATGAGGGGCCCTGTGCCAGTGATGTCGCCAACGAGTATGCCTCCCCACCTGATGAAGGAACCTGCACTTTCATGTGCACCTTCCTCTTTGTCCCCGTGTAAGGTGGTATAGTATGCGGGAAGGGGAACCTGACTTTCAGCAGGGTCAGATTGTGGCTGTGTAGAGTGCAAGGGGAATGTAGTGGTCTGGGTCAATGTACCAACAGACTCATCTAGCAGTGGCTGGGCAATGGGCAGGATGAGGAGGAAACACCTATATAGGCTCAAATAATAAAGTAGGCTAAATGCAGTTCAAAACAGGACTAAACAGGCGGCATTGCTTTGTTCAGTGGAGGACAACTGTAATGAGTGGCAGACACAGTTAGTAGACCTACAATAAAAAAGTAGGCTAAATGCAGTTCAAAATTGGTAACAGGAGTAAACAGGCGGCACTGCTTTGTTCAGTGGAGGAGAACAAGAAGCAGCAGCAGACACTGTTAGTAGGCCCAGCCAAACAAGTAGGCCAAATGCAGTTTAACATCCAAAACAGGTTGAAAATTGAGGCTCAGCTTTGTTCAATGGAGGAGAAATGCAAGGAGCGGCAGACAACGTTAGTAGGCGTAACCAAACCAGTAGGTCAAATGCAATGTAATATCCTAACCAGGATGAAAATTGAAGCTCAGCTTTGTACAGTGGAGGAGAACAACAAGCAGCGGCAGACACCATTAGTAGGCGTAACCAAACCAGTAGGCCAAATGCAGTGTAATATCCTAACCAGGATAAAAATTGAAGCTCAGCTTTGTAGAGTGGAGGAGAAAGGCAAGAAGCGGCAGACACTGTTAGTAGGTGTACCCAAACCAGTAGGCCAAATGCAGTGTAATATCCTAACCAGGATGAAAATTGAAGCTCAGCTTTGTAGAGTGGAGAAGAAAGGCAAGGAGCGGCAGACACTGTTAGTAGGCGTAACCAAACCAGTAGGCCAAATGCAGTGTAATATCCTAACCAGGATGAAAATTGAAGCTCAGCTTTGTAGAGTGGAGGAGAAATGCAAGGAGCGGCAGACACCGTTACTAGGCGTAACCAAACCAGTATGCCAAATGCAGTGTAATATCCTAACCAGGATGAAAATTGAAGCTCAACTTTGTACAGTGGAGGAGAACAACAAGCAGCGTCACACACCATTAGTAGGCCCAACCAAAGAAGTAGGCCAAATTCAGTTTAATATCTGACACCGGATGAAAATTGACGCTCAGCTTTGTAGAGTGGAGGAGAAAGGTAAGGAGCGGCAGACACCGTTAGTAGGCGTAACCAAACCAGTAGGCCAAATGCAGTGTAAAATCCTAACCAGGATGAAAATTGAAGCTCAGCTTTGTTCAGTGGAGAACAACAAGCAGCGGCACACACCATTTGTAGGCCCCACCAAAGAAGTTGGCCAAATGCAGTTTAATATCTGACACCGGATGAAAATTGAGGCTCAGCTTTGTTCAGTGGAGGACAACTGTAATGGGAGGCAGACACAGTTAGTAGGCCTAAATAAGTAAGTAGGCAAAATGCAGTTCAAAATTGGTAAGTGGAGTACACAGGCGGCATTGCTTGGTTCAGCAGAGGACAACTGTAATAAGTGGCTCAGACAGACAGAGTAGGCCTAAACTAAAAAAAAGGTGGTCAATTGCAGTTCAAAATTTGTAAGAGGAGTACACACAGGCGGCATAGTGTGGTTCAGCGGGGGAGGACAAGTGTAGTTAGTGGCTCCGACACAGTAGGCCTAAAATAAAAAAGAAGGCTATATTCAGTTCACAATTGGTAAGAGGAGTACACAGGCGGCATAGGTTGGTTCAGCGGGGGAGGACAAGTTTAATTAGTGGCTCTAACACACAGAGTAGGCATACAATAAAAAAGAAGGCTATATTCAGTTCACAGTTGGTAAGAGGAGTACACAGGCGGCCTAGCTTTTTTCAGCGGGGGGGGGACAGTTGTAATGTGTGGCGCAGACAGACAGACAGAGGCCTAAAATAAAAAAAAAAGGTGGCTTCATGCAGTTCCAAACTGCTAGCAGGAATAACCAGGTGGCCTAGCTTTTTTCGGCGGGGGACAGTTGTAATGTGTGATGCAGACAGACAACCAGACAGACAGAGGCCTAAAATAAAAAAAGGTGGCAAAATGCAGTTCCAAACTGCTAGCAGGAATATCCAGGCGGCCTAGCTTGTTTCAGCGAGGGACAGTTGTAATGTGTGACGCAGACAGACAGACAAAGGCCTAAAATAAAAAAAAGGTGGCTAAATGCAGTTCAAAACTGCTAGCAGGAATAACCAGGTGGCCTAGCTTGTTTCAGCGGGGGACAGTTGTAATGTGTGGCGCAGACAGACAGACAGACAGTCAGACAGAGGCCTAAAATAAAAAAGGTGGCTAAATGCAGTTCCAAACTGCTAGCAGGAATAACCAGGCGGCCTAGCTTTTTTCAGCGGGGGACAGTTGTAATGTGTGACGCCGACAGACAGACAGACAGACAGAGGCCTAAAATAAAAAAAGGTGGCTAAATGAAGTTCCAAACTGCTAGCAGGAATAACCAGGGGGCATAGCTTTTTTCAGCTGGGGACAGTTGTAATGTGAGACGCAGACAGACAGACAGACAGAGGCCTAAAATAAAAAAAGGTGGCTAAATGCAGTTACAAACTGCTAGCAGGAATAACCAGGTGGCCTAGCGTTTTTCAGCTGGGGACAGTTGTAATCTGTGACGCAGACAGACAGACAGAGGCCTAAAATAAAAAAAATGGCTAAATGCAGTTTGAAACTGCTAGCAGGAATAACCAGGCGGCCTAGCTTGTTTCAGCGGGGGACAGTTGTAATGTGTGACGCAGACAGACAGACAGAGGCCTAAAATAAAAAAGGTGGCTAAATGCAGTTCCAAACTGCTAGCATGAATAACCAGGCGGCCTAGCTTTTTTCAGCTGGGGACAGTTGTAATGTGTGATGCAGACAGACAGACAGAGGCCTAAAATAAAAAAAGGTGGCTAAATGCAGTTCGAAACTGCTAGCAGGAATAACCAGGCGGCCTACCTTGGTTCAGTGTGGGAGGACAACTGTTATGAGAGGCTGACACAGTTACTAGGCACAAATAAGTAAGTAGGCTACATGCAGTTCACAATTGGTAACAGGAGTACACAGGTGGCATAGCTTTGTCCAGCGGAGGACAACTGGACAACTGTTATAAGTGGATGACACAGTTAGTAGGCCAAAATACTAAAGTGGGCTAATGTCTGCCAAGGAATTGTTCATAAATAAACTGGTGGCATAACGAGGTACAGGGGTGGGCTCCTCAGCAGAGTTGCAGACAGTGGTAGTTGGTGCAAAGTATTAAGGGGTCTAAATGGAGGCCAGGGCCCCTGTATATTTTTACTATCATCTATCATTGCAACAAATTTCTAATGGCAGTGCCATTTAAGGATTTTACAGCACAGACTACACAGTGGTGGGGCAGGGAGAGGTAAGTTTTGCAAGTGGTAGAGCACAGTTCGAGCTGGGGGAACACTCTCTCGTGGGCGGCGGTATTGGCACAGGGCCCCTCATATTACGACGGTGTGTCTGACGTTGGTTGTGCACCACCACCATCAGAGACACTTCATTGTACTATGAGGGACCCTGTCCAAGTGGAGTCGCCCCAGACTGGGCACACCCACCTGTCCAGGCAAACGGCACTCACACGGGTGCTTGCGCCAAGTTGTGACCATGGCCCTGTGGGGGGAATCAGCCCATTTAGGGAGGTATTTAAATGGCCTATGGTGGACATTCGGCACCTGCAAATGGCGGAATTGGAGCAGTCAGTAAGGGGAGGCCAAAAACAAGAACTTTTTCTAGCAAGCTATGTGTCAGCAGGGGAAGGTGGGGCAAAATAATTCGAAATCCATGATTGGTTCATTTTAATGAAGAAGGTTAGATCATCAACATTTCAGGGAGCCAGACGTGTCCTTTTTTCGGTCAGTATTGAACCAGCAGCACTGAAGACTCTTTCTGATAGCACACTAGCAGCTGGGCAAGCAAGCTCCTGTAATGCATATTCTGCCAATTCGGGCCAGGTGTCTGGTTTAGATGGCCAGTAATCAAAGGGGAATGACCTGTGAGGGAGAACATCGATAATGGCGGAAAAATAGTTGGTAACCATACTGGACAAATGCTGTCTCCTGTCACTTTGAATCGATGCAGCAGTACCTGTCGTGTCTGCGGTCATTGCAAAATCACTCCACAACCTGGTCATAAATCCCCTCTGTCCAACGCCAGTTCGGCTTTGTGCACCTCTATCACCTCTGCCATGTTGCCCCCTACAGCTCGTGTGAGAACCATCACTGCCGCTGTGTGCTGGGAATGCCTGAACCAAACGGTCTACAAAAGTTGCTTGTTTGGTAGACAATATTTGCTAAAGGTTCTCATGTGGCATGATATTTTGCAATTTTCCTTTGTATCGTGGATCCAGGAGGCAGGCCAACCAGTAATCGTCATTGGTCATCATTTTGATAATGCGGGGGGTCCCATTTTAGGATAGGCAAGGCATACTCTGCCATGTGGGCCAAAGTTCCAGGTGTCAAATCACTGCTTGTGCTGGGTTGAGGAGCACTTTCTTGAAAATCTACATCACTTGTGGCCCGCAAAAACCCTGTACCTGACCTTGCAATGCCACCAGTTTCTATTGCCCCCTGAGAAGCATCATCCTCCCATAAATATTCATCCCCATCATCCTCCTCCTCCTCCTCTTCATCCGCCACCTCATCCCGGAGACTTCCCTGAGCAGAAAATGGCTGACTGTCATCAAGGCTTCCCTCCTCCTCGGCCGCAGACGCCTGCTCCTTGATGTGCGTCAAACTTTGCATCAGCAGACGCATTAGTGGGATGCTCATGCTTATGATGGCGTCTGTTGTGAATTCCGCTCTTGGGCTCCCTCCGGTGGTTGTAAGTGGCACTTTTGTGAGTTCTGCTCTTGGGCTCCATCTGGTGGTTTCAAGTGGTATGGCTGCTCCTTGGATTTAGCTGTCATCAGCTGCTTCCACTGATCGTCTTTTCTGCTCGGCTATTTATGCCTGGCTTTTCCTTCAGCCAGTGCTGCCACTTGTAATTGGTTCCTGGTTGGATTCACATCTCTTTGGATTTCCCTGTTATCCTGACCAGTTCAGCAAAGCTAAGTTCTTGCTTGCTATTTTCTGTCCACAGATTGTGGACTTATCCGTTCTGTGCTTTCTATGTTTGTCCAGCTTATCAGTATGAATTATTCTGTCTTGCTGGAAGCTCTGGGAAGCAGATTTACCCTCCACACCTTTAGTCAGGTGTGGAGATTTTTGTAAACTCTGCGTGGATTTTTGTAGTGTTTTATACTGACCGCACAGTATTCCATCCTGTCCTATCTATCTAGCTAGACTGGCCTCCTGGGCTCATCCTGGTTTCATTCTGTCTATGTCTTTTCCCTCTCCACTCACAGTCATTATTTGTGGGGGGCTAATCTATCCTTTTGGGATTTTCTCTGAGGCAAGATAGTTTTCCTGCTTCTATCTTTAGGGGTAGTTAGCTCTTAGGCTGTGACGAATTGGTCCTCTGCGGCTGTTGAGGCCTTTCAGGAGCTTAAACACCGATTTACTTCTGCCCCTGTGTTGCGTCAGCCAGATGTTTCTCTTCCTTTTCAGGTTGAAGTCGACGCTTCTGAGATTGGGGCAGGGGCCGTTTTGTCTCAGAGGGAGTCTGATGGTTCTTTGATGAAACCGTGTTGAGCTTAGGGACTGCGGTCAGTACAGATACCACTTCCTTCAGAGCTCGTTCCATGTTGCTCCTAAGCCACCACATCATAACAGGCGTCGTCTGCACTGACCAGCCGTGTGCATTCCTCAAAACACTGAAGGACTTGACTTGGAGCTTCGACCACTGCACACCTGACAACTCCCTGTCTGCCATACAACTGCCTGCCCGTGTATGTATATCCTCCCACAAATACATGACAGCACGCCTCTGTTCGCACAGCCTCTGAAGCATGTGCAGTGTGGAGTTCCACCTTGTAGCAACGTCGATTATTAGGCAGTGCTGGGGAAGATTCAGCAATCGCTGATGGTTCAGCATACGGCTGGAGTGTACGGGCGACCGGCGGATGTGCGAGCAAAGTTTGCACACCTCCAGGAGCAGGGCTAGTAAATCAGGGTAATTTTTGAGGAAGCACTGCACCACCAGGTTCAAGGTGTGAGCCAGGCAAGGTATGTGTTTCAGTTCTGAAAGGGCTATGGCAGCCATAAAATTCCTTCCGTTATCACTGACTACCTTGCCTGCCTCAAGATGTACCGTCACGGGAGTATTGGGTAGACTAAAGCTGATTACCCGGGCCCCTGCGATATCCCTCAGACTAAGGAAAACCCTGTCTGTCCCTCTCCCAGAATTTACACAGATGGAGTGCTTGTCTGGGCCGCCAGGCCTGACCCTAACTCCTGTTTCAGCCCTATGCTGAAACCTACACCCGCCACCCAGTGATAAGACCACACACCAACCTACACAAAAAGTACAGACAGGGAAAACTGAAAACGCACTACGCCGCAGACACACAGGAAAACACTATAATGTGCACAGGGCAAAAATAAACACAAATATAGGAAGGAGAAATATGACAAAGGATAATACACCACCAGATACGATACTTCAACTCCTAGACCACCACTCCAGACTGAGATCACCAGGCACAAGACACAAGCTATAATCAGCGACGCCCAAAGTCCAGAATGACTATTTAAAGACCTCGGGCGTGACCCAGCCTCCAACCAGATTACCAGCCAGATTAACCCTGGGTAACCTGGATAAAATCTAGCTGGCGCCACTGAGCGTATAGTGGACAAATGTGGAATTACCGCTGTCTGTCGGACGCCCTAGTGTGAATAGCGTCCGACATGACAGTACCCCACCTTCTACGAGGGACCCCAGGGCCCTCACAACTTATAGGACCCGGCTTGTCCGGATGGCGGCGGTGAAACATACTGACCAGCCAGTCCGCATGTATGTCCGAAGCTGGTACCCAATACCTCTCCTCTGGCCCATAACCACGCCATTGTACCAGGTACTGTAATGTGAGTCGCACTATACGAGAGTCAACCACCTTGGAGATTTCAAACTCCAAATTGCCATCCACCAAGACAGGAGGTGGCATCGGCGCCGCGTCCACGGAACCCACCACCTTCTTTAACAGAGATCTATGAAACACGTTGTGTATTTTATATACAGTAGGAAGCTCCAATCGTTAGGCTACCGGGTTAATGATGGCGGCGACCCTAAATGGACCAATAAACCTAGGGCCCAATTTCAGGGATGGTACTTTGAGCTTTATGTTTTTTGTGGACAACCACACCCAATCACCCACACTCAGGTCCGGACCTGGCACACGTCTACTGTCAGCCACTCGTTTGCACCTAACACCCACACTCAGCAAGCGCTGTTTCACTCTCCTCCAAACAGATGACAGTTGTGCTCCTAGCTGGTCCTCCTCAGGAACGCCAGCAGAGCCACCCTGACGCAGAGTACAAAATTGAGAATGGTACCCGTAAACAGAAAAGAACGCGGACTCCCCAGACGATTCCTGGCGGTGATTGTTAATGGCAAACTCAGCCAAAGGAAGGAACGTCGACCATTCGTCCTGGTTGTCAGAAACAAAGCAGCATAAGTACTGCTCCAAATTCTGGTTCATACACTTGGTCTGACCATTTGACTGAGGATGAAATGCCGAAGAATGCGACAACTTGATCCCCAGCCGTGAGCAAAAAGCTTTCCAAAACTTCACTACAAAATGAGTACCTTTATCAGACACTATGTCAGATGGGACCCAGTGAAGTCTGACCACCTCCTGCACAAAAACCTGAGCCAGAGTCTTTGTGTTAGGCAACGAAGGCAAGGACACAAAGTGCGACATCTTTGAGAACCGATCAACAACCACCAAGATGACCGTGTTCCCAGCAGAGGAAGGTAGGTCTGTAATAAAATTCATGGAGATCTCCGTCCATGGCCTACTGGGGACCCCTAGAGGATGTAATGAGCCAGCAGGACGGGAGCGAGGCGTCTTAGCCCTAGCACACGTGGTACATGCTGATACGTACGAGACCACGTCCTGTCGGATTTTGGGCCACCAAAACCGACGCGACACCAACTCCAAGGTACCCATAACCCCTGGATGGCCAGCCAGAACAGCATCATGATGCTCACCCAACACCTTTAGGCGAAGATGGAGCATTACAAATGATTTGTTAATGGGAAGCTCTGGTGGTACTTCCTCCTGAGCCTCGGCAATCTCCTCCTCAACCTCTGTCGTGAGAGCTGAGACCACTACACCCTTTTGGAGGATGGGTACCGGATCTTCCCGAGGTTCTCCCCCCCAGAAAACACCTGGATAAAGCATCTGCCTTAGTGTTCTTAGACCCCGGACGGTACGTGACAAAAAAGTTGAAACGCGTGAAAAACAATGCCCAGCGAGCCTGCCTGGGGGACAGACGCTTGGCTGACTCTAAATAGAGCAGATTTTAATGGTCGGTGATAACTGTAACCTGGTGGACCACCCCCTCCAAGAAGTGTCGCCATTCCTCAAAAGCCAACTTGATAGCCAACAACTCCCTGTTGCCGATATCGTAGTTACATTCGGCGGACGACAGCTTCTTGGAAAAGTAGACACATGGACGCAACTCACCCAAGGATGAGCCTTGTGACAGCACCGCCCCCACTCCAACCTCAGACGCATCGACCTCCACGGTTGCACCAGAATGGGGGTCGAAGCAAAACTGTTCTTCAGAAATTCAAATGCGCGCACAGCAGCCTCCGGCCAGGCGGAAAAATTGATACCCTTTTTCGTCATGTCAGTAAGCGGTTTAGCAATGGTAGAAAAATCTTTGATAAATTTTCTATAATAATTAGAAAATCCAAGGAACCGCTGGAGTGCTTTTAGGTTATCAGGCCGTTCCCAATGCAGCACCGCTTGCACCTTAGCGGCGTCCATTTTAAACCCTGAAGCAGACACAATATAACCCAAGAAAGGCAACTCCTGAACAGAAAAAAACACATTTCTCAAGTTTTGCATAGAGCTTATTTTCTCTGGGTAGCTGTAACACCTGCCTCACATGCTCTAAATCAGGGGTCCCCCAACTCCAGTCCTCAAAGCCCACCAACAGGTCATGTTTTCAGGATTTCCTTAGTATTGCCCAGGTGATAATTGCATTACTTGTGCAAAACAAAGGAAAACCTGAAAACATGATCTGTTGGTGGGCCTTGAGGACTGGAGTTGGGGAACACTGATCTAAATGAGTATCACGGTCGCATGAATAAATGAGAATGTCATCTAGGTACACAATGAATTTCCCCAGTATATGCGAGAACGCATCATTTATGAAATGTTGGAATACAGCAGGCGCGTTTGTCAATCCAAATGGCATCACCAAATTTTCAAAATAACCCTCAGGATTATTAAAAGCCGTCTTCCACTCATCACCTTGACGGACTCTTAGGAAGTTGTACACC
Source organism: Ranitomeya imitator (assembly GCF_032444005.1). Taxonomy (NCBI): domain Eukaryota; kingdom Metazoa; phylum Chordata; class Amphibia; order Anura; family Dendrobatidae; genus Ranitomeya; species Ranitomeya imitator. Next base: position 130,827,610 of record NC_091288.1, on the reverse strand, counting down.
CCCTGATGTCAAGCTTGGAAAACCACTTAGCACCAGCCACCTGGTTGAACAAATCAGGCATCAGTGGCATAGGGTATGGATCACGATCTGTAATCTGGTTTAACTCCCTAAAATCCAGACACGGGCGTAGTCCGCCATCTTTCTTCTTAACGAAGAAGAACCATGCTGCCACCGGCGATGTGCCCTTTGCTCAGACTCTCAGCAATGTAGTCCTTTAGGGCTTGCCTCTCAGGACCAGAGATGTTAAACATCCTCAGCCACAAACTCAGTAATCTCCCCCTGTGGGAGTGGAGTAGCATTGATGGTGACCACCCGGATAGGATGAGGCAGTTTATCGACCGTGAACCCGGCCGTGTGCGCAAACTCCGCATCAATGAGATTAGTGGCCGACCCACTATCCACAAAAACAGTGATTGGCAGCTCTCTGCCAGCGACAATAACTCTGGCAGGGAGCATACATTGAGAGACCCCCATGGAGGATATGCATAAGCTCAGATTGGCCTCCTCCACACCCTCTGAGCTTAGAAGTTTTCCGCCGTTGCGCTTTTCTTAGGGTGGTTTCACACTTGCGTTTTTGTCTGCAGCGTTTTTTTTCAAAAAAACGCATGCGTTTTTTTCCTATATTTAACATTGAAAACGCATGCGTTTTTGTTTGTACGCGTTTGGTCGCTTTTTGCAACGCATGCGTTTTTTTACTGCATGCGTTCATTTTCAGAAACGCAACTTGTAGTATTTTTGAGAGGCGTTTTTTGGACCAAAAAAAACGCATGCGTTTTTTTTGGGTCAAAAAATACATTGGAGTCAATGGGGACGCATGCGTTTTTTTGTGCATGCGTTTTTTTGCGTTAAAAACGCATGCGTTTTTACATTAAAAAACCAGAAAACACACTGATATGCCACCCCCCAACATAAAGGTGATAAAGGGATCCTAACCCGAACCCTAACCCTACCCCTAACCCTAAAAGGGATCCTAACCCTAACCCTACCCCTAAGGGATCCTAACCCTAACCCTACCCCTAACCCTAAGGGATCCTAACCCTAACCCTACCCCTACCCCTAACCCTAACCTTACCCCTAACCCTAACCCTACCTCTAACCCTAACCCTAATCCCTTTAGGGTAGGGTTAGGGGTAGGGTTAGGATCCCTTTAGGGTTAGGGTTAGGGTTATGATCCCTACCCCTAACCCTACCCCTAACCCTAACTATTTCTGTTTATAGTGGGTTTTTTACTTTATTTTGATGATTGGCAGCTGTCACACATTTCTCTGCATGCGTTTAAAAAACCCAAACGCATGAAAAAACGCATGTAAACGGGTCAAAATGCCGCGTTTTTTTCACCACATACAAAAACGCATGCGTCAAAAAAACGCAGCGTTTGCACGCGTTTACATGCGTTTTTTCACCATGCGTTTTTTTGCGTTTTTTTACCGCAAAAACGCACCCTAAAAAATGCAAATGTGAAACCAGCCTTAGAAAACAGAGGACAAACATTTACATAATGCCCTTTTTTACCACAGCAAAAACAGGCTCCCTGCTTCCTGAGTGAGGAGGCAAGATGATGTGATACCCCTGCGGTTTGCATAGGCTCCATGGGCTCACCTGCAGCAACCACACGTGTACCTACGCCCTCCCCCATAGACAGCGTCTCTTGCGCCCCCTGACGCAAACGGCGATCAATGCGGACAACAAGACTCATGGCAGACTCTAGGGAAAGAGGAGTCTCATACATAAGGAGGGCTTGCTTAACCCTTCTCGAAACCCCATGTACAAATTGACTCCACAGCGCAGGGTCATTCCATTGTGTGTCCACTGCCCAGCGGCGAAATTTAGAGCAGTAATCCTCCGCCATTCGCTCCCCCTGGCGGAGAGCACGTATTTTAGACTCTGCTTGAGCCAGTCTGTCAGGATCATCATAAATGAGTCCAAGAGCAGAAAAAAAATCTCCACTGCTTTAAATGCAGCTGAATCAGATGGTAATAAAAACGCCATGCTTGGGGGTCTCCGTTCAGTAATGACAATACTAGGCCCACACGCTGAGCCTCATTACCTGAGGAAACCGGGCGTATACGAAAATATAATTTGCAAGCTTCACGAAAAACAACAAATTTACTGCATTCCCCAGCAAAGGGATCTTTGGCTCTGCGACTCTACCTGTAGTTTCAGCTTGCACATTAGACACTACAAGACTTTGTTGCTGAACTGCCCCCTTCAACTCAGTGACCTGTAAGGACAGCGCCTCCAACTGGCAGGTTACGGAAGTCATGGGATTCATGGCATCCAAAATGTATTTAGGCCGATTATAATGGGTAAACTAAAGCTGATTACCCGGGCCCCTGCGATATCCCTCAGACTAGGGAAAACCCTGTCTGTCCCTCTCCCAGAATTTACACTGATGGTGTGCTTGTCTGACCCTAACTCCTGACTCAGCACTATGCTGAAACCTACACCCGCCACCCAGTGATAAGACCACACACCAACCTACACAGTCTGGCTCGCTCTTCTTACCTGCATCTCAAAAACATTTCTAGAATTCGCCCTTTTCTTACTTTCGACTCTGCAAAAACTCTTACTGTTTCACTTATTCATTCTCGTCTGGACTATTGTAACTCTCTACTAATCGGCCTCCCTCTTACCAAACTCTCCCCGCTCCAATCTGTCCTGAATGCTGCTGCCAGGATCATATTCCTCACCAACCGTTACACCGATGCCTCTACCTTGTGCCAGTCATTACACTGGTTACCCATCCACTCAAGAATCCAGTACAAAACTACTACCCTCATCCACAAAGCACTCCATGGCTCAGCACCACCCTACATCTCCTCTCTGGTCTCAGTCTACCACCCTACCCGTGCCCTCCGCTCTGCTGATGACCTCAGGTTAGCATCCTCAATAATCAGAACCTCCCACTCCCGTCTCCAAGACTTTACACGTGCTGCGCCGATTCTTTGGAATGCACTACCTAGGATAATACGATTAATCCCCAATCCCCACAGTTTTAAGCGTGCCCTAAAAACTCATTTGTTCAGACTGGCCTACCGCCTCAATGCATTAACCTAACGATCCCTGTGTGGCCTATATTAAAAAAAAAAAAAAATTAATTAACTGGTTCATGCAGCTTTACATGAACACCCAAGCCTTACACTATGGCTGGTCCGAATAACTATAGCAATTGTTACCATCCACCTCTCGTGTCTCCCCTTTTCCTCATAGTTTGTAAGCTTACGAGCAGGGCCCTCACTCCTCTTGGTATCTGTTTTGAACTGTATTTCTGTTATGCTGTAATGTCTATTGTATGTACAAGTCCCCTCTATAATTTGTAAAGCGCTGCGGAATATGTTGGCGCTATATAAATAAAAATTATTATTATTATTATTATTATTATTAATGTCACGGGCGTATTGGGTAAACTAAAGCTGATTACCCGGGCCCCTGCGATATCCCTCAGACTAGGGAAAACCCTGTCTGTCCCTCTCCCAGAATTTACACTGATGGTGTGCTTGTCTGACCCTAACTCCTGACTCAGCACTATGCTGAAACCTACACCCGCCACCCAGTGATAAGACCACACACCAACCTACACAGATAGTACAGACAGGGAAAACTGAAAACGCACCGCGCCGCAGACATACAGGAAAACACTATAATGTGCACAGGGCAAAAATAAACACAAATATAGGAAGGAGAAATATGACAAAGGATAATACACCACCAGATACGATACTTCAACTCCTAGACCACCACTCCAGACCGAGATCACCAGGCACAAGACACAAGCTATAATCAGCGACGCCCAAAGTCCAGAATGACTATTTAAAGGCCACGGGCGTGACCCAGCCTCCAACCAGATTACCAGCCAGATTAACCCTGGATAACCTGGATAAAATCTAGCCGGCGCCACTGAGTGTATAGTGGACAAATGTGGTATTACCGCTGTCTGTCGGACGCCCTAGTGTGAATAGCATCCGATATGACATGTACACTGCCCAGCCATGACTGAGTTTCTTGCTGCAAGTACTCGGCCAGTAATTCCGCGCTGTGTCTGTTGTCGCCCAAACACTTCATTTGCAGCACAGCCTGCTGACGCTTACCACAAGCTGTTCGATAATGGGACACCTCGGGTGCAACACTGGCAGCGGATGGAGTGGTCGTGCGACTGCGCTCTGTGGACGAGCTTTCGTTTCTGGAGAAGGAGGAGGAGAAGGAGGAGGGGGGGGGCAAAAGCCTACAGTCAACTGTTTCCTAGACCGTGGGCTAGGCACAACTGTGCCACTATGGCTGTCCCCTGTGGACCCTGCATCCACCACATTAACCCAGTGTGCCGTGATGGACAAGTAACGTCCCTGGCCATGCCTACTGGTCCATGCATCTGTTGTAAGGTGCGCCTTTCAACTGACCAATTGCCTCAGTGCATGGAAAATGCGTTCTTTGACATCTTGGTGGAGTGCTGGGATGGCTTTTCTCGCAAAGAAGTGTCGACTGGGTAGGTCATAGCGTGGTACTGCGTAGGCCATCAGGGCTTTGAAAGCTTCGCTTTCAACCAACTGGTAGGGCATCATCTCTAGCGAGATTAGTCAAGCAATGTAGCCGTTCAAACCCTGTGTACGCGGATGAGAGGAAGAGGACTTTCTTTTCCTATCGAGAGTCTCTTGTAGGCTGAGCTGGACTGGAGTGCTGCATATGGTGGAACTAGCGGGGGTGGTGGTGGACATGGCAGATTGAGAGAGGCTTGGTGATGGTATTCTTGATGTGGGCCTACCTATAGTGTTTCCAACCAAGAACCTTGTGATTCCCTGACTGCTTTGGCCTTGCAACAATACCTCCACATTTGGTACTGGTGGAGTCATAATCGGTGGGGTTCCAGTGAGGGAAGCAATGTTGCGTTGCTGACTAGCTTCAACATGAGCAGGTGCACCAACGTTACGGGACGTTTGGTAGTTAGTCCATGCTTCTAAGTGCCTGCTGGTTAAATGTCTACGCATGCACGTTGTATTTAAATTTTGAACATTCTTCCCTCTGCTAAAGGTCTTAGAGCATTTCTTACATATAACTTTGGACTGATCATTCGGATCTTGGTTAAAAAATTGCCACACTGCACTCGTCCTACTATGGAATACCTTTTCAGGCTTTGCACGCTGTGCTACTGTCACCGGATGGCCACGCTGTCCTACACCTGTTGTGGTTTTTGACACACGTTTTTGGTCTGATACGGGCCTGTCAGATGACAGCTTTTGGAATGTAGATGGCTACTGCAGATCATCCTCCTACGCTTCTGAGCTACTGGCAGCGGCACCCTCTTCCCCTAATGGCTGCCAATCTGGGTCAACAACTGGGTCATCTATCACCTCCTCTTCAATGTCATGTGCACCGTCCTCTGTGTCACCGCGTAAGGTGCTATAGCGTTCGGGACTGGGCACCATAGTCTCTTCAGGGTCAGATTCTGGCTCAGTACACTGCGAGGGCAATGTAGTGATCGGAGTCAATGGAACAGCATAATAATCTAGCTGTGGCTGTGCATCTGTGCACTCCATGTCCGATTCATTTTGTAATGGGCTTTTAACAATTTCTCTCTCTAACCCAGGCACGGTATGTCTAAAGAGCTCCAAGGAGTAAAGTGTTGTGTTGCCTGCCGCATCCTTCACTTTTGTTTTGGGTGAAGGACACAAGGAAGCTACTTTTTCTGGACCAGGAGCAGCCACTGACAACTCGCTGATTTTTTATTTTTAACCTTCTGAAGAGGAGGCGAAAGAGCTAAAGGCTGAGTCAGCAAGAAAGCCAAAACTTGTTCCTGCTGCTCCGGCTTTAAAAGCTGTTTTCCAACTCCAAGATAAGGGACCCTTCGAGGCCTTGTCTAGCCAGACGATGACGCTGGCTCAACACCTCCAGCCTTTGGTGCTATCTTGCTTTTCCCAGTACCACCAGATGCTCCACTACCACCACCACCATCAGTACCAGCTGGCAACGACCGCCCACGGCCTCATCCACCAGACTTCCTCATTTTAGAGGAAATGTTACCAAAATAACAACCGCTATATGGTACTGTTAAATAAGGTAGAAGGTGTATATTAACTTTTGGAGAATTTATATCTCCCTTTTTTTGGCGGGAAGACTGCAGCAACAAACAAGCCCTGTGTATTACACTACACAATGTCAGTGGCAGAACGTGGCTGCCAGATATACGACCAACAGAACTGACGTATTGAAACTTGTTGGCAATTTAACTCTCCCTTTTTTGGGGGGAGAATGCAGCAAAAAACAGGCCCAGTGTATTACACTACACAATGTCAGTGGTAGAACGTGGCTGCCAGATATATGACCAACAGAACTGACGTATTGAAACATGTTGGCAATTTAACTCTCCCTTTCTTGGAGGGGAGAATGCTGCAAAAAACAGGCCCAGTGTATTACACTACAAAATGTCAGTGGCAGAACGTGGCTGGCAGAACGTGGCTGCCAGATATGCGACCAACAGAACTGACGTATAGAAACTTGTTGGCAATTTAACTCTCCCTTTTTTGGGGGGGAGAATGCTGCAAAAAACAGGCCCAGTGTATTACACCTAGTGTTGAGCGATACCGATACTTCTGAATATCGGAAGGTATCGGATTGGATCGGTCGATATAAAAAAAATACCGATACCCGATACCAATGCAAGTCAATGGGACAAAAATATCGGAATTAAAATAAACCCTTTCTTTCCTTGTAGGTTTATTCCACATGAAGGAAAACAACTCAGAATAACGTAGAATGCATCGAAGGAGGTGGAGGAGACATTAAGGGCATAGAGGTTTAGCCCATTCAAATGGAATAGCAGGAATTAAAAAATGTTTAAGACGTTCGGAGTTACAAAGATTTTGACTGTTTAGATTTTTTAGTTTTTTCAGATTTTTATGTTTCTCTACTTCCATGCTCTGCACCTTTTTTTTACTTCTACCACACTTTCTTCTTCATCTTCCTCAGCAGCAGCAGCATCTTTTTCACCAACTTCTTCACCTCTTCATCTTCTTCTTCACCTTCTTCCTATTATTCTTTAAAAAAAAAAATTCTTCATATTCTTCCCATTCAACTCTTCTTCTTCTTCATATTCAACTTCATCATCTCCTTCATATTCCTCTACTTCATCAAAATCTTATGTGTGACAGGCATTCCTGTAGTTGTTATCTTTCAAAGTTTGAAGATTACACCTTCCGTTCTGCCTGTCACAAAAGATTTCAAACAGGATTTGTCCGCGTTCAGTTTGGCCTGCAGGTTTTTTCCAGGGGCACCATGAGGAGGAACGGACTCACCCCCATACACTGCTTAGACTTCTTCTGCTTATAATTTAGATAATATCTTTTGCTATGATTTTTAGTCTTATGCTTAATGTTCTTCTGCTTTTTGTTCTGCAGCTTCTTGTTCTTTTGCTTCTCGGTCTTCAGGGTCGTCATGCTTGAACTTGGAACTGTAGCAGGAGGTATAAAAAGGCTGAGGAACTGCCGAGAACCAGCTGCCGGTACTGGAACCCGGATGGCTACCCGAAGGTAGAAGAACCAATGGCACGACCGAGGACCAGCTGAAGGTACTGGCACCCGGTGACTAAGCAGGAGGTACCCGTGCCACAAAGCACTACAAAGGACCACCTGACGTTGGTGGAACTCGGATACCCAGAAGGAGGCACTTAAGCCAAAGGCTCTGCCTGGATCCAGCTGACGGTGCTGGAACCAGGGGGACCTAGTCAAGATTGTCATCCCAAGAACCAGCTAACGGTGCTGGAACTCAGGCAGCAGAAGGTCCACAGGAAAAGAAAAAATAGCTAGGCCACAAGTCGGCCGCAGTTACCGAAAAGCAACAGTCCTACAGGGGGAGCTTGTCCTATTGGCACTACTGAAACAGCCTTGACTGCCACTTCCCACAGCCCACATAGGAAGCACCTAAACTGCAGGCACCATGGAGTCGGCTAAACCGACCGAAACACGACTGGACAACGTTTTGATGGCTAAGTGACCTTGACACTACCCGGAAACAGCTGACGGTGCTGGAACCAGGCTGGGCAGGAGGGAGTACCCGTGCCAAAGACACTGCCAAGAACCAGCTGACGGTACTGGAATCCGGATTCATTGCCCAAGGTACAAGAGCCAATGGCACGACCGAGGACCAGCTGACGGTATGGGAACTTGGTGACTAAGCAGGAGGTACCCGTGCTACAAAGCACTACCAAGGACCGCCTGACGTTGGTGGAACTCCGATACCCAGAAGGAGGCACCTAAGCCAAAGGCTCTGCCCGGAACCAGCTGACGGTGCTGGAACCAGGGGGACCTAGTCAAGATTGTCTTCCCAAGAACCAGCTAATGGTGCTGGAACTCAGGCGGCAGAAGGTCCACAGTAAGAGAAAAAATAGCTAGGTCGCGAGCCGGCCGCAGTTACCGAAAACCAGTCCTGCAGGGGGAGCTTGTTCTATTGGCACTACTGAAATAGCCTTGATTGCCTCTTCCCGCAGCCCACACAGGAAGCACCTAAACTTCAGGCACCATGGAGTCGGCTGTTGTGAATTCTGTGGCTGAATTCACTCCTGTGGTCACAAGTGGTACTGCAGCTTCTGAGCTTCCTTCCTCAGGTGTTCTGGTGAGCTCATTAGCTGCTTCGTTACTTAACTCCACCTGATGCTGCTATCCTTGCTCCTAGTCAATGTTCCAGTGTTGGATCTGAGCTTCTCCTGATTGTTCCTGTGACCTGCTGCTCTGTATAGCTAAGTGCTTTTTTGCTATTTTGTTGCTTTTTTTCTGTCCAGCTTGTCTTTTGTTTTGCTGGAAGCTCTGAGATGCAAAGGGTGTACCGCCGTGCCGTTAGTCCGGCACGGTGGGTCTTTTTTGCCCCCTTTGCGTGGGTTTTGCTTTAGGGTTTTTTGTAAACTAAAAGTTCGCTTTACTGTCCTCGCTCTGTCTAAGATTATCGGGCCCCACTTTGCTGAATCTATTTCATCCCTACGTTTTGTCTTTTCATCTTACTCACAGTCATTATATGTGGGGGGCTGCCTTTTCCTTTGGGGTATTTCTCTGGGGGCAAGTCAGGCCTATTTTTCTATCTTCAGGCTAGCTAGTTTCTTAGGCTGTGCCGAGTTGCATAGGTAGTTAGGCGCAATCCACAGCCACTTTTAGTTGTGTTTAGGATAGGATCAGGTGTGCAGTCTACAGAGTTTCCACGTCTCAGAGCTCGTTCTTTTGTTTTTGGGTATTTGTCAGATCACTGTGTGCGCTCTGATTGCTAGGCACACTGTGTCTCTGGATTGCCTTCATAACACCTTTCATTATTAGACATAACAGTCGGCTAACCCGAAGGAAACACGACTGGACAACGTTTTGAAGGCTAAGTGACCTTGACGCTACCCGGAAACAGCTGACGGTGCTGGAACCAGGCTGGGCAGGAGGGTGTACCCGTGCCAAAGACACTGCCGAGAGCCAGCTGACGGTACTGGAACCCGGTGACAAAGCAGGAGGTACCAGTGCTACAAAGCACTACCAAGGACCGCCTGACGTTGGTGGAACTCGGATACCCAGAAGGAGGCACCTAAGCCAAAGGCTCTGCCCGGAACCAGCTGGCGGTGCTGGAACCAGGGGGACCTAGTCAAGATTGTCTTCCCAAGAACCAGCTAACGGTGCTGGAACTCAGGCAGCAGACGGTCCACAGGAAAAGAAAAAATACGGTAGGTAGGCTGCGAGCCGACCGCAGTTACCGAAAACCAACAGTCCTACAGGGGGAGCTTGTCCTATTGGAACTACTGAAACAGCCTTGATTGCCACTTCCCGCAGTTCACATAGGAAGCACCTAAACTGCAGGCACCATGGAGTTGGCTAACCCGTCCGCAACACGACATGACATCGTTTTTCTAGGCTAAGTGACCTTGACACTTCCCGGAAACAGCTGACGGTGCTGGAACCAGGCTGGGCAGGAGGGAGTACCCGTGCCATAGACACTGCCGAGAACCAGCTGACGGAACTGGAACCCGGATGCGTTGCCCAAGGTACAAGAGCCAATGGCACGACCGATGACCAGCTGACGGTACTGGAACCGGTGACTAAGCAGGAGGTACCCGAGCCACAAAGCACTACCAAGGACCACCTGACGTTGGTGAAACTCGGATACCTAGAAGGAGGCACCTAAGCCAAAGGCTCTGCCCGGAACCAGCTGACGGTGCTGGAACCAGGGGCACCTAGTCAACATTGTCTTCCCAAGAACCAGCTAACGGTGCTGGAACTCAGGCGGCAGAAGGTCCACAGTAAGAGAAAAAAAATAGCTAGGCCGCGAGCCAGCCGCAGTTACCGAAAACCACAGTCCTGCAGGGGGAGCTTGTTCTATTGGCACTAGGGTTGAGTGACCTTGACTTTTTTTAGAGTCGAGTCGGGTTTCACGAAACCCGACTATCTCAAAAGTCGAGTAGAGTGGAATTGGCCGATTATCGCAAAAAGTCGGGGGTCGACCGAAACACGAAACCCAATGCAAGTCAATGGGGGAGCATAGTCGGCAGTGAGTGGAGGCCAGGAAAACATGTACAGAGCCCATTTTAATGGCAAAAACATCCATTCTTGTTACTGAAGCTTGTCAATCTTAATTTAGCTTATAATAATAGTAAGGCATTTGAAATTGGGTGTCATTTGGCTAAAGTTGTGGGGGGTAGGGCTGGTTCAAGTAATTACTGGGCCCAGTAAATCTGGACCACGTCACGGCAGTGGAGCAGGGAGAGATAAGTATTTCAACTTTGCAAGTGCTGTGATCCTGAGCAAGCAGGGGGGGCCCACTCGTTGGCATTGGCACTGGCACAGGGCCCCTCAAAGTACAGCGTTGTGTTTGCACGGCGGGGGCGCCTCCCACCGGCAGCAACACTTTTGCGTACTATGAGGAGCCCTGTGCCAGTGACGTCACCAACGAGTATTCCTCCCCCCACCTGATGAAGGAACCTGCACCTTCATCTGCACCTTCCTCTTTGTCCCCGTGTAAGGTGGTATGGTATGCGGGAAGGGGGACCTGACTTTCAGCAGGGTCACAATCTTGCAGTGTAGCATGCACGGGGAATGTTGCATTATGGGTCAATGTACCAGCAGACTCATCTATCACTGGCTGGGCAATGGGCAGGATGAGGGGGAAACAGATATGGGCCCAAAGAATAAAGTGGGCTAAATGCAGTTCAAAATTGGTAACAGGACTAACCAGGGGGCATTGTTTTGTTCAGTGGAGGACAACTGGAATGAGAGGCTGACACAGAGAGTAGGCCCAAATCAGTAAGTGTTCTAAATGCAGTTCAAAATTGGCAACAGTAGTAAACCGGCGGCACAGCTTTGTTCACTGTAGGAGAACAGCAAGGAGCGGCAGACACAGATAGAAGGCCCCAACCCAACTAGTAGGCCTAATGCAGTGTTTTTAACAACTACTAAACAAGAGCTTTAAGATTGAAGCAATGGAGAGGCAACCTGGAGAACACCTTGGAGCGGAAGACACCGTCTCTACACCCCAGACCCAAATTGTAGGCCGAATGCAGTGTTGTTTTCAACAACTACTTAAGAAGAGCCAGAAGATCGAAGCAATGGAGAGGCAACCTGGGGAACACCTTGGAGTGGAACACACCGTCTCTACACCCCAGACCCAAATTGTAGGCCAAATGCAATGTTGTTTTCAACAACTATTAAACAAGAGCTTTAAGATTGAAGCAATGGAGAGGCAACCTGGGGAACACCTTGGAGTGGAACACACCGTCTCTACACCCCAGACCCAACTTGTAGGCCGAATGCAGTGTTGTTTTCAACAACTACTAAACAAGAGCTTTAAGATTGAAGCAATGGAGAGGCAACCTGGGGAACACCTTGGAGTGGAACACACCGTCTCTACACCCCAGACCCAACTTGTAGGCCGAATGCAGTGTTGTTTTCAACAACTACTAAACGAGAGCAAGAAGCTCTAAGCTATGGAGAGGAAACCTGGGGAACACCTTGGAGCGGCAGACACCGTTAGTAGGCCCTACCGAAGTAGTAGTAGTAGCCCCAATGCAGTTTTCAAATTCCTATAGGCTGAAAACCAGACTATTGACGCTCAGCTTTTTTAAAAGGAGGACAGCTGTATTGAGTGGCGCAGACAGACACAGGTATTAGGCCTTAAACACAACATTTGGCTTAATGCAGTTTAAAAAAGGTTACAGGGGTACACAGGCAGCATTGGTCTGTTCAGTGGAGGACAATTTCAATTATGGGCCACAGACAGAGTTTGTATGCTTACTATTAAAAAAAGGATGCTCTATGCAATTTAAAATAGGTTCCAGGGGTACACGGGCAGCAGTGGTCTGGTCAGTGGAGGACTAGTGGAAGGAGGGACCGCAGACAGGCGTAGTAGGCCTAACATAAAAAAATTTGGCTGTAGGCACTTTTAAATTGGTTCCAGGGGTACACGGGCAGCAGTAGACAAGTCACTGGAGGACTAGTGGAAGGAGGGACCGCAGACAGGCGTAGTAGGCCTAACATAACAAAATTTGGCTGTAGGCACTTGCAATTCCCTTGCAGGGGTACCCAGGCAGCATTGGTGTTGTCAGCGGAGGCCGATTGTAATGAGTGTCTGCCAGTTAGTACTCCAAAAAAATAAATAGATGTTAATGTCTCGCATTACAACAAAACCAAAACACAAAAGGGTGGAATACTTAGGTACAGAGGTGGGCTCCTCTACTGAGTTTTAGACCTAGTAATTTGGCGCTAATTATTTACTGGTGTAAATATAGGACACTGCCCCTGACTATGTTAAGTACCATCATACATGTCAACACATTGGTATTGTCAGTGCCAGGCATTGAATGATGTCAGCGCATAGACTAAACATCAGTGGAACTGTGAGAGATAATTGTGCAAGTGGTAGAGCAATGTTTGAGCTGGGGGGGGGGGAACTCTCTTGTAGCCGGTGGTACAGGCCCAGGGCCCCTCATGTTACAACAGTGTGTCTGACGTTGGGTGCGCACCACCACCGCCAGAGACACTTTATTGTACTATGAGGGACCCAGTGGCAGTGCCGTCGACCAAAAGTGGGCACACCCACCTCTTCAGACAAACGGCACTCTCACGGGTGCTTGCGCCAAGTGGTGAGACCACGGCCCCGTGGGGGGGATTTTTGCCATTTAGGGAGGTGTAAACATGTCGTATGCTGGACAATCAGCTGCTGCAAATTACGCGATTGGAAAAGTCAGTCAGAGTAGTCCACAAGCAAGACCTTTTCATAGGAAATCTAGGTGTCAGCCGGGCAAGGTGGGGCAAAAGAATTCGAAATCCAGTTGTGGTTCATTTTAATGAATGTTAGATCATCAACATTTTGGGTAGCCAGACGAGTCCTTTTTTCGGTTAATATTGAACCTGCAGCACTGAATACTCTTTCTGATAGGACACTAGCTGCCGGACAAGCAAGCTCCTGCAATGCATATTCTGCCAATTCTGGCCAGGTGTCTAATTTGGATGCCCAGTAATCAAATGGGAATGACGGTTGAGGAAGAACATCGATAAGGGATGAAAAATAGTTAGTAACCATACTGGACAAATGTTGTCTCCTGTCACTTTGAATTAATGCTGCAGTACCTGTCCTGTCTGCGGTCATAGCAAAATCACTCCACAACCTGGTCAGAAAACCCCTCTGTCCAACGCCACTTCTGATTTCTGCACCTCTAACACCTCTGGTCTGCTGGCCCCTGCAGCTCGTGTGAGAACGATCACGGGCGCTGTGTGCTGGGAATGCCTGAAGCAAACGGTCAACAAGAGTTGATTGTTTGGTTGCTAATATTAGTTCCAAGTTCTCATGTGGCATAATATTTTGCAATTTGCCTTTATAGCGAGGATCAAGGAGGCAGGCCAACCAGTAATAGTCATCGTTCATCATTTTAGTAATGCATGTGTCCCTTTTGAGGATACGTAAGGCATAACCCGCCATGTGGGCCAAAGTTCCAGTTGTCAAATCTGCGGTTGTGCTGGGTTGAGGGGCTGTTTTAGGCAAATCTACGTCACTTGTGTCCCTCAAAAAACCAGAACCCGGCCTTGCCACGCCACCAATTTCCTGTGGCCCCGTAAAAGCTTCCTCATTAAAAAAATACTCATCCACATCATCCTCCTCGTCCTCCTCCTCCTGTTTGCCCGCTACCTCGTCCTGTACACTGCCCTGACCAGACTATGGCTGACTGTCATCAAGGCTTTCCTCTTCCTCTGCTGCAGACGCCTGCTCCTTTATGTGCGTCAAACTTTGCATCAGCAGACGCATTAGGGGGATGCTCATGCTTATTATGGCGTTGTCTGCACTAACCAGCCGTGTGCATTCCTCAAAACACTGAAGGACTTGACACATGTCTTGTATCTTCGACCACTGCACACCTGACAACTCCATGTCTGCCATCCTACTGCCTGCCCGTGTATGTGTATCCTCCCACAAATACATAACAGCACGCCTCTGTTCGCACAGTCTCTGAAGCATGTGCAGTGTTGAGTTCCACCTTGTTGCAACGTCTATGATTAGGCGATGCTGGGGAAGGTTCAAAGACCGCTGATAGGTCTGCATACGGCTGGAGTGTACGGGCGAAAGGCGGATATGCGAGCAAAGTCCGCGCACTTTGAGGAGCAGGTCGGATAACCCCGGATAACTTTTCAGGAAGCACTGCACCACCAGGTTTAAGGTGTGAGCCAGGCAAGGAATGTGTTTCAGTTGGGAAAGGGAGATGGCAGCCATGAAATTCCTTCCGTTATCACTCACTACCTTGCCTGCCTCAAGATCTACAGTGCCCAGCCACGACTGCGTTTCTTTCTGCAAGAACTCGGACAGAACTTCCGCGGTGTGTCTGTTGTCGCCCAAACACTTCATAGCCAATACAGCCTGCTGACGCTTGCCAGTAGCTGCCCCATAATGGGACAACTGGTGTGCAACTGTGGCAGCTGCGGATGGAGTGGTTGGGCGACTGCGGTCTGTGGACGAGCTCTCGCTTCTGCAGGAGGACGAGGAGGAGGAGGAGGGGGTGCGAACGGCTGCAGCCAACTGTTTCCTAGACCGTGGGCTAGGCAGAACTGTCCCAAAATTGCTGTCCCCTGTGGACCCTACATCCACCACATTCACCCAGTGTGCTGTGATGGACACGTAACTTCCCTGGCCATGCCTACTGGTCCATGCATCTGTTGTCAGGTGCACCTTTGTACTCACAGATTGCCTGAGTGCATGGACGATGCGCTCTTTAACATGCTGGTGGAGGGCTGGGATGGCTTTTCGCGAAAAGAAGTGTCGACTGGGTAGCTCGTAGCATGGTACAGCGTAGTCCATCAGGGCTTTGAAAGCTTCGCTTTCAACTAACCGGTAGGGCATCATCTCTAACGAGATTAGTCTAGCTATGTGGGCGTTCTAACCCTGTGTACGCGGATGCGAGGCAAAGTACTTCCTTTTTCTAACCAGAGTCTCATGTAGGGTGAGCTGGACTGGAGAGCTGGAGATCGTGGAACTAGCGGGGGTGCCGGTGGACATGGCAGACAGAGACGGTTGGAGACGGTATTGTTGCCGCCGGTGCCCTAGATGCAGTGTTTCCTACTACGAAACTGGTAATTCCCTGACCCTGACTGCTTTGGCCTGGCAAAGAAACCTGCACAGATACTGCAGGTGGTGCGGAAAATGGTGGCCTTACACTGACGGAAGGGATGTAGCGTTGCTGACTAGCTTCATTGGCCGAGGGTGCTACAACCTTAAGGGACGTTTGGTAGTTAGTCCAGGCTTGCAAATGCATGGTGGTTAAATGTCTATGCATGCAACTTGTATTGAGACTTTTCAGATTCTGACCTCTGCTTAAGATAGTTGAACATTTTTGACAGATGACTTTGCGCTGATCAATTGGATGTTGTTTAAAAAAATGCCAGACTGCACTCTTTCTACAGGTTTTGGCTTTGCCACGCGTTTTGGGCCATCTACGGGCCCGGCAGATGGAACCTGTTGCGATGTTGATGCCTGCTGCGGCCCCTCCTCCTCCGCTTCAGAACTACTGCCGCTTGCACCCTGTTCCCCCAATGGCTGCCAATCGGGGTCAACAACTGGGTCATCTATAACCTCCTCTTCTAGCTCGTGTGCAACTTCGTCTGTGTCACCGTGTAAGTCGGTGGTATAGCGTTCGTGACGGGGCAACATAGTCTCATCAGGGTCTGATTCTGGATCAGTACCCTGCGAGGGCAATGTTGTGGTCTGAGTCAAAGGACCAGCATAGTAGTCTGGCTGTGGCTGTGCATCAGTGCACTCCATGTCAGATTCAACTTGTAATGGGCATGGCCTGTTAACTGTTTCACTTTCTAAGCCAGGGACGGTATGTGTAAAGAGCTCCATGGAGTCACCCATTGTGTCGCCTGATGCATCCTTCTCTGTTGCTGTTTTTGCTGAAGAGGACAAGGAAGCGACTTGTCCCTGACCGTGAACATCCACTAACGACGCGCTGCTTTTACATTTACCAGTTTCAGAAGAGGAGGCAAAAGAGCTAGAGGCTGAGTCAGCAAGGTAAGCCAAAACTTGCTCTTGCTGCTCCGGCTTTAAAAGCGGTTTTCCTACTCCCAGAAAAGGGAGCGTTCGAGGCCTTGTGTAGCCAGACGACGAACCTGGCTCCACAGCTCGAGACTTAGGTGCTATATTGTTTTTCCCATGACCACCCGATGCTCCACTACCACTACCATCATTACCAGCTGGCAATGAACGCCCACGGCCACGACCTCTTCCACCAGACTTCCTCATTGTTTTACAAACGTCACCAAACTAACGGTATTTGTTACTGTCAAACAACTTACAAGGTGAACTCTAACTTCTGTATGATTTAGATATCCCTTTATAGGTGGGTGAGACCGCAAGGAAAATCAGGCACGATGTTACACACTGTTTTCTGTGGCACCAAATGAGAGAGATGCCACACACGCAGGACTGTCACTCAAGCACAAAGGCCAATATTAATCTCCCACTGTTTTTTTTTTTTTTCAGGGAGAATTTAGATACCAAATTTTTTTAACAAAAAAACTAGGCTTTCTATGGCCCACTATTTAAGAGAGATGGCACACTCAGGACTGGCAGACAAGCAGAAAGGCCAATATTAATCTCCCACGTTTTTTTTTATTTTTTCAGGGAGAATTTAGATACCAAATTTAAAAAAAAAAACACTAGGCTTTCAATGGCCCACTATTTAAGAGAGATGGCACAATCAGGACTGGCAGACAAGCAGAAAGGCCAATATTAATCTCCCACGTTTTTTTATTTTTTCAGGGAGAATTTAGATACCAAATTTAAAAAAAAAAACACTAGGCTTTCTATGGCCCACTATTTAAGAGAGATAGCACAATCAGGACTGGCAGACAAGCAGAAAGGCCAATATTAATCTCCCACGTTTTTTTTTTTTTTCAGGGAGAATTTAGATACCAAATTTAAAAAAAAAAAACACTAGGCTTTCTATGGCCCACTATTTAAGAGAGATGGCACAATCAGGACTGGCAGACAAGCAGAAAGTTAATTATTAATCTCCCACGTTTTTTTTTATTTTTTCAGGGAGAATTTAGATACCAAATAAAAAAAAAAAACACTAGGCTTTCTATGGCCCACTATTTAAGAGAGATGGCACAATCAGGACTGACAGACAAGCAGAAAGGCCAATATTAATCTCCCACGTTGTTTTTATTTTTTCAGGGAGAATTTAGATACCAAATTAAAAAAAAAAACTAGGCTTTCTATGGCCCACTATTTAAGAGAAATGGCACAATCAGGACTGGCAGACAAGCAGAAAGTTAATTATTAATCTCCCACGTTTTTTTTTATTTTTTCAGGGAGAATTTAGATACCAAATTAAAAAAAAAAACACTAGGCTTTCTATGGCCCACTATTTAAGAGAGATGGCACAATCAGGACTGACAGACAAGCAGAAAGGCCAATATTAATCTCCCACGTTGTTTTTATTTTTTCAGGGAGAATTTAGATACCAAATTAAAAAAAAAAACTAGGCTTTCTATGGCCCACTATTTAAGAGAGATGGCACAATCAGGACTGGCAGACAAGCAGAAAGTTAAATATTAATCTCCCACAGGTATTTTTTATTTTTTCAGGGAGAATTTAGATACCAAATTTAAAAAAAAAAAAAAAATAGGCTTTCTATGGCTCACTATTTAAGAGAGATGGCACACTCAGGACTGGCAGACAAGCAGAAAGTTAAATATTAATCTCCCACGTTTTTTTTTATTTTTTTCTGGGAGAATTTAGATACCAAATTTTTTTTTTTTTTAATTCAAATACATTTTTATTAAGAATAACAAGATAAATGACATGTTACATTCTCATTTTCAATACAAAGCTTTTATCCCCCCCTTCAAACATTCCCCTTCAATCCCACCACCCCCCAACCCCACCCAACAAAGCAGCTCACCTTGCTTAGCACTTCCATCATTAGACCAATATACTATCTAATCCCTCGGCCAATAATATAAGCCACATTTAACAGTACCATTAATTAGGAACCTTAATTAACTCTCCCTCTATAATACCCCCTATCCCATAGCAATCCACGGAGACCACATTTTATTGAACATTTCGATTTTCCCTCTTTTTTTATAAAACCCCTTTTCCAGTGTCAGGCCCTGCTTCACATACTGGAAGAACTCTCCTCTTGACGGCGGTTCTTCCCTAATCCAATTTCGAGCTATTACCTTCCTAGCCATGTATAACAATCTGGCAATAGCTATCTTTAGGTTGTTATACACTCCAATCTCATCCACACATCCCAACAAGCACACTATAGGATCCCTTGGCACCTTACATCCATACGCACCTTCCATACGACTCAAAACTACCACCCAAAAAGCAGCCAGTCTCGGACACGTCCACATCATATGGAGTATATCAGCATCTGCAGTTTTACACCTCGGGCATTCAGAATCATCACGCAAACCAGCCTGATATAGCACCATCGGTGACTTATAAACCCTGTGTATCACATAAAGCTGTGACAGTCTATACGGTTCGCTCAGTGACAATCGTGGGACCCATTCTAGCACCGACTCCCAAGTCTCATTCTCCATTGGACCCAGATCCCTCTCCCACTTAGCTCTCGCCATTATTGGAAACCCCAATAGGAAAGTGTGCAACAGATCTTTATACAAAGTAGATATGACTCCCCCAGTAGTCCCTTCATTACACACATACTCCAGTACTATATCCCTCTGAATTCCAATATCTCCGTTTCTACTCTGAGCTCCAAAAGCATGCCTCATCCGCAAATACTGAAATTCCCCCACAGTCCCAAGACCAATTTCCGCCTGTAATTGGGAAAATTATTTCAATTCATCTTGCTCAATTATTTGATACACGTATTGAATCCCTTTGACTTGCCATTCTGTCAATACCCCCAGTGCCTCAAACTCCTGTAAGTTGCTGTTATGCCATAGCGGTGAGAATCTAGTCAAATCCGTGACCCCCCGTATATGTCTCAGCCTACCCCACAGCCTGCGTATCAACAACACAGTCGGGTATAATTTCCCCAGAGCCCCCAGGGATCCATCCTCCAAACATTGTACCACTGGCCTTCTTTTTGTCACCACTTCCATCAGCCGCTGTACCGCCCCAGATGACCCTTCATGCGCCCAGCCTTTTAAATGCTGACAGTGGGCTGCAAGAAAATATATTTCAGGGTTAGGCAATGCCAGTCCCCCATCTTCCTTGGGTCGCTGAAGTGTCTCCAGTTTGATACGCGGATGCTGTCTCCCCCATATCAAATTCCTGAACAGAGAGTTAATCTGTCTAAATCTCCCGCGTGGTATCCAAACTAGCGCATTATGAAGAATATACAGTATTTTTGGCATCAAAATCATTTTAATAAGATTCACCCTACCTACCACAGATAAATGCAGTTTAAGCCAAGCATCCGCTTTCGCTTTAAGAACACCTAAGATTGGAGTCAGATTTCTATGTATACAGGTCCTTCTCAAAAAATTAGCATATAGTGTTAAATTTCATTATTTACCATAATGTAATGATTACAATTAAACTTTCATATATTATAGATTCATTATCCACCAACTGAAATTTGTCAGGTCTTTTATTGTTTTAATACTGATGATTTTGGCATACAACTCCTGATAACCCAAAAAACCTGTCTCAATAAATTAGCATATCAAGAAAAGGTTCTCTAAACGACCTATTACCCTAATCTTCTGAATCAACTAATTAACTCTAAACACATGCAAAAGATACCTGAGGCTTTTATAAACTCCCTGCCTGGTTCATTACTCAAAACCCCCATCATGGGTAAGACTAGCGACCTGACAGATGTCAAGAAGGCCATCATTGACACCCTCAAGCAAGAGGGTAAGACCCAGAAAGAAATTTCTCAACAAATAGGCTGTTCCCAGAGTGCTGTATCAAGGCACCTCAATGGTAAGTCTGTTGGAAGGAAACAATGTGGCAGAAAACGCTGTACAACGAGAAGAGGAGACCGGACCCTGAGGAAGATTGTGGAGAACGACCGATTCCAGACCTTGGGGAACCTGAGGAAGCAGTGGACTGAGTCTGGTGTGGAAACATCCAGAGCCACCGTGCACAGGCGTGTGCAGGAAATGGGCTACAGGTGCCGCATTCCTCAGGTAAAGCCACTTTTGAACCATAAACAGCGGCAGAAGCGCCTGACCTGGGCTACAGAGAAGCAGCACTGGACTGTTGCTAAGTGGTCCCAAGTACTTTTTTCTGATGAAAGCAAATTTTGCATGTCATTCGGAAATCAAGGTGCCAGAGTCTGGAGGAAGACTGGGGAGAAGGAAATGCCAAAATGCCTGAAGTCCAGTGTCAAGTACCCACAGTCAGTGATGGTGTGGGGTGCCATGTCAGCTGCTGGTGTTGGTCCACTGTGTTTCATCAAGGGCAGGGTCAATGCTTTATGGTGATGAAGATTTCATTTTTTCAGCACGACCTGGCACCTGCTCACAGTGCCAAAACCACTGGTAAATGGTTTACTGACCATGGTATTACTGTGCTCAATTGGCCTGCCAACTCTCCTGACCTGAACCCCATAGAGAATCTGTGGGATATTGTGAAGAGAAAGTTGAGAGACGCAAGACCCAACACTCTGGTTGAGCTTAAGGCCGCTATTGAAGCATCCTGGGCCTCCATAACATCTCAGCAGTGTCACAGGCTGATTGCCTCCATGCCACGCCGCATTGAAGCAGTCATTTCTGCCAAAGGATTCCCGACCAAGTATTGAGTGCATAACTGAACATTATTATTTGATGTTTTTTTTGTTTGTTATTAAAAAACACTTTTATTTGATTGGATGGGTGAAATATGCTAATTTATTGAGACAGGCTTTTTGGGTTATCAGGAGTTGTATGCCAAAATCATCAGTATTAAAACAATAAAAGACCTGACAAATTTCAGTTGGTGGATAATGAATCTATAATATATGAAAGTTTAATTGTAATCATTACATTATGGTAAATAATGAAATTTAACACTATATGCTAATTATTTGAGAAGGACCTGTATAGTCGGTAACAGGCATAGATACCCATATTCCAAGGAACTTAAATTGGCTAGTCACCTCCAGTCGCCCATCCTCCATTGGCTCCCCACCATCATCATCCACCTTAAACAAGACAGACTTACTCCAGTTTATCCTAAGTCCCGACACCGATCCGAAACGCTCAATAATCCCAATGGCTCCCTCCAAGGACGTACCCGGGTCAGCCAGAAATAGCAGAATGCCATCCGCATACAACGCCACCCTTTCTTCAATCATCCCATATTTAAACCCAGTCACCTCATCAGACCGTCGAAGCTTAGCAGCCAGTGGTTCCACAGCCAGAGCAAACAAAAGAGGAGAGAGCGGACACCCCTGTCTCGTCCCTCTAGCCAGTTGTATGGTCCGTGATAACTCCCCATTTACCCTAACCCTATCCATCGGCATCGAGTACATGAGTCGAATCCAGGATATGAACTGCGGTCCAAACCCCATACTCCGGAGCACCTGCCAGAGATATCCCCACTCCACACTATTGAACGCCTTATGCAATAACTCTCTGGCCACAGTTGTCGGATCTGAGTTGCAAATTCATATACAGCCTTCGTAAGTTGATCGCAGTGGACCGATCAGGCATAAAGCCGACTGGTCTGAGTGCACCAGGCCGGAAATAACACTTGTCAACCTCATCGCCAACGCCTTAGCCAGAAGTTTAACGTCTGTAGTAAGCAAGGAGATTGGCCGATATGAATCCGGCTGTGTCGGGTCCTTCCCCTCCTTAGGAATCACCACTATTATGGCCTCCCGCATAGATGCCGGTAGACGACCGCCACTCCTAGCCTCCTCCAGAAGTACCCTTAATTTAGGGATCAGCACTTCCCCAAAGTTTTTATAAATTTCAGCAGGAAATCCATCTACGCCAGGTGCCTTCCCATTAGCCATAGACTGCAGTGCCCGACCCAACTCCTCCTCCGTGATGGGAGCTTCCAAATCTTCTCTATCTATGTCACTCAGCCTTGGGAGCTCCAATTCCTCAAGGAACGCCACCGTGTCCTCCACCGACCCATCTACCTGAGAGGAATATAGGTCCGCATAAAAATCCGCAAAAATGTCCAAAATCTCTGAAGTCTCAGAGACAGCCACACAGCTCCCCGATACCAAAGAATGAACAAAGGAAGTGTTTCTCTGGGCAGAAGCCACCAACGATAGCAAATGACCCACAGATTCGCCCTCCTGGTAAAAAGCCAGATTCATGAATTCCCTCTTCCTTTCAGCCTTACTGAGCAATACCTCCTCCAACTGACTCTGAGCTGCCTTTAGCCTCCTCCCAGCTTCCGGAGTACCCGCTATTACCATCTCATCCTCGGCTATCCTCAGCCCTTCAACCGCCAACCTCTCTGTCTCTCTCGATTTCCTCTTACACCTGCTATTATCCCTGAACAGCAGTCCCCTCAAGTACGCCTTCATGGCTTCCCACACAGTAAGAACATCTACACTTCCCTTGTTGATCTAAAAAAATTCCACCAACTCCTTCTTTATCTTTTCCAAGTCCATACTGTGTAGCCAATTAGGGTGAATGTTCCACTCCTTCCTGCTCCCGATCCGTGTCCCCACCGGCCGAAATTCCACCTCAACTGGACTATGGTCTGAAAGAGCCCTAGGCAAATATCTCACCTCCCCTACCATCGTGTCCAGTAAACAGTTACCCAGCGCCAAAGATACCAAATTTTTTTTAACAAAACAACTAGGCTTTCTGTGGCTCACTATTTAAGAGAGATGGCACAATCAGGACTGGCAGACAAGCAGAAAGGCCAATATTAATCTCCCACTGTTTTTTTAAATTTTTTCAGGGAGAATTTAGATACCGAATTTAAAAAAAAAACACTAGGCTTTCTATGGCCCACTATTTAAGAGAGATGGCACACTCAGGACTGGCAGAGAAGCAGAAAGGCAAATATTAATCTCCCACGTTTTTTTTTATTTTTTCAGGGAGAATTTAGATACCAAATAAAAAAAAATAAAATAAAAGGCTTTCTATGGCCCACTATTTAAGAGAGATGGCACGCACAGGACTGGCACTCTAGCAGAAATGCCAATCTTAATCTCCCACAACTTATTTTTTTAGGGAGAATTTAATCCCTTTCTGACATGGGACGTACTATCCCGTCGAGGTGGGGTGGGCCCCCATGACCATGGACGGGATAGTACGTCCAGCGCGATCGGCGGCGCTCACGGGGGGAGCGCCGCCGATCGCGGCCGGGTGTCAGCTGCCTATCGCAGATGACATCCGGCACTATGTGCCAGGAGCGGTCATGGACTGCCCCGGCACATTAACCCCTGGCACACCGCGATCAAAGATGATCGCGATGTGCCGGCGGTGCAGGGAAGCATCGCGCAGGGAGGGGGCTCCCTGCGGGCTTCCCTGAGCCCCCCGCAGCAACGCGATGTGATCGCGTTGCTGCGAGGGTCTTACCTCCCTCCCTCCCTGCTCGAGCCCCGGATCCAAGATGGCCGCGGATCCGGGTCCTGCAGGGAGGGAGGTGGCTTCACAGAGCCTGCTCAGAGCAGGCACTGTGAAGCAGCCTGCACTCCTATCAGATCAGTGATGTGACAGAGTGCTGTGCAAACTGTCAGATCACCGATCTGTGATGTCCCCCCCTGGGACAAAGTAAAAAAGTAAAAAAAAATTTTTTTCAAATGTGTAAAAAAAAATAAAAAAAAATATTCCAAAATAATGAAAAAAAAAATATATATTATTCCCATAAATACATTTCTTTATCTAAATAAAAAAAAAACAATAAAAGTACACATATTTAGTATCGCCGCGTCCGTACCGGCCCGACCTATAAAACTGGCCCACTAGTTAACCCCTTTAGTAAACACCGTAAGGAAAAAAAAAAAAAAACGAGGCAAAAAACAACGCTTTATTATCATACCGCCGAACAAAAAGTGGAATAACACGCGATCAAAAAGACAGATATAAATAACCATGGTACCGCTGAAAACGTCATCTTGTCCTGCAAAAAACGAGCCATGACACAGCATCATCAGCAAAAAAATAAAAAAGTTATAGTCCTGAGAATAAAGCGATGCAAAAATAATTATTTTTTCTATAAAATAGTTTTTATCGTATAAAAGCGCCAAAACACAAAAAAAATTATATAAATGAGGTGTCGATGTAATCGTACTGACCCAAAGAATAAAACTGCTTTATCAATTTTACCAAACGAGGAACGGTATAAACGCCTCCCCCAAAAGAAATTCATGAATAGCTGGTTTTTGGTCATTCTGCCTCACAAAAATCGGAATAAAAAGCAATCAAAAAAGGTCACATGCCCGAAAATGTTACCATTAAAAACGTCAACTCGTCCCGCAAAAAACAAGACCTCACATGACTCTGTGGACCAAAATATGGAAAAATTATAGCTCTCAAAATGTGGTAACGCAAAAAATATTTTTTGCAATAAAAAGCGTCTTTCAGTCTGTGACAGCTGCCAATCATAAAAATCCGCTAAAAAACCCACTATAAAAGTAAATCAAACCCCCCCTTCATCACCCCCTTAGTTAGGGAAAGATTAAAAAAATGTATTTATTTCCATTTTCCCATTAGGGTTAGGGCTAGGGCTAGGGCTAGGGTTAGGGCTAGGGTTAGGGCTAGGGCTAGGGTTAGGGCTAGGGTTAGGGTTAGGGTTAGGGCTAGGGTTAGGGTTAGGGCTAGGGTTAGGGCTAGGGTTAGGGTTGGGGCAAAAGTTACAGTTAGGGTTTAGATTACATTTACAGTTGGGAATAGGGTCGGGATTAGGGTTAGGGGTGTGTCAGGGTTAGAGGTGTGGTTAGGGTTACTGTTGGAATTAGGGTTAGGGGTGTGTTTGGATTAGGGTTTCAGTTAAAATTGGGGGGTTTCCACTGTTTAGGCACATCAGGGGCTCTCCAAACGCGACATGGCGTCCGATCTCAATTCCAGCCAATTCTGCGTTGAAAAAGTAAAACAGTGCTTCTTCCCTTCCGAGCTCTCCCGTGTGCCCAAACAGGGGTTTACCCCAACATATGGGGTATCAGCGTACTCAGGACAAATAGGACAACAACTTTTGGGGTCCAATTTCTCCTGTTACACTTGGGAAAATACAAAACTGGGGGCTAAAAAATAATTTTTGTGGGAAAAAAAAGGATTTTTTATTTTCACGGCTCTGCGTTATAAACTGTAGTGAAACACTTGGGGGTTCAAAGTTCTCACAACACATCTAGATTAGTTCCCTGGGGGGTCTAGTTTCCAATATGGGGTCACTTGTGGGGGGTTTCTACTGTTTAGGTACATTAGGGATTCTGCAAACGCAATGTGACGCCTGCAGACCATTCCAACTAAGTCTGCATTCCAAATGGCGCTCCTTCCCTTCCGAGCTCTGCCATGCGCTCAAACGGTGGTTCCCCCCAACATATGGGGTATTAGCGTACTCAGGACAAATTGGACAACAACTATTGGGGTCGAATTTCTCCTCTTACCCTCGGGAAAATACAAAACTGGGGCTAAAAAATAATTTTGGGGGGAAAGATTTTTTTTTTTTAATTTTCACGGCTCTGCGTTACAAACTGTAGTGAAACACTTGGGGATTCAAAGCTATCACAACACATCTAGATGAGTTCCTTAGGGGGACTAGTTTCCAAAAT
Organism: Ranitomeya imitator; assembly: GCF_032444005.1. Taxonomy (NCBI): domain Eukaryota; kingdom Metazoa; phylum Chordata; class Amphibia; order Anura; family Dendrobatidae; genus Ranitomeya; species Ranitomeya imitator. The sequence continues at coordinate 130,801,470 of NC_091288.1, read as the reverse complement.
GGTGTCACTTGTGGGAGGTTTCTATTGTTTAGGTACATTAGGGGCTCTGCAAATGCAATGTGACACCTGCAGACCATTCCATCTAAGTCCTCATTCCAAATGGAGCTCCTTCCATTCCGAGCCCTCCCATGCGCCCAAACAGTGGTTCCCCCCCACATATGGGGTATCAGCGCACTCAGGACAAATTGGACAACAAATTGTGGGGTCCAATTTCTCATGTTACCCTCGGGAAAATACAAAACTGGGGGCTAAAAAATAATTTTTGTGGGAAAAAATTTTTGTTTTATTTTTACGGCTCTCCATTATAAACTTCTGTGAAGCCCTTGGTGGGTCAAAGCGCTCAGCACACATCTAGATAAGTTCCTAAGGGGGTCTAGTTTCCAAAATGGTGTCACTTGTGGGGGGTTTCTACTGTTTAGGTACATTAGGGGCTCTGCAAACGCAATGTGACACCTGCAGACCATTCCATCTAAGTCTGCATTCAAATGGCACTCCTTCCCTTCCGAGCCCTCCCATGTGCCCAAACAGTGGTTCCCCCCACATATGGTGTATCATCGCACTCAGGACAAATTGGGCAACACATTTTGGGGTCCAATTTCTCCTGTTACCCTCAGGAAAATACAAAACTGGGGGCTAAAAAAATAATTTTTGTGGGAAAAAAATTTTGTTTTATTTTTACGGCTCTGCATTATAAACTTCTGTGAAGCACTTGGTGGGTCAAAGTGCTCACCACACCTCTAGATAAGTTCCTTAGGGGGTCTACTTTCCAAAATGGTGTCACTTGTGGGGGGTTTCAATGTTTAGGCACATCAGTGGCTCTTCAAACGCAACATGGCGTCCCATCTCAATTCCTGTCAATTTTGCATTGAAAAGTGAAACGGCGCTCCTTCCCTTCCGAGCTCTCCCATCCGCCCAAACAGTGGTTTACCCCCACATATGGGCTATCTGCGCACTCAGGACAAATTGTACAACAACTATTGGGGTCCAATTTCTTCTCTTACTCTTGGGAAAATAAAAAATTGGGGGCGAAAAGATAATTTTTGTGAAAAAATATGATTTTTTATTTTTACGGTTCTACATTATAAACTTCTGTGAAGCACTTGGTGGGTCAAAGTGCTCACCACACCTCTAGATAAGTTCCTTAGGGGGTCTACTTTCCAAAATGGTGTCACTTGTGGGGGGTTTCAATGTTTAGGCACATCAGGGGCTCTCCAAACGAAACATGGCGTCTCATCTCAATTCCAGTCAATTTTGCATTGAAAAGTCAAATGGCGCTCCTTCGCTTCCGAGCTCTGCCATGCGCCCAAACAGTGGTTTACCCCCACATGTGGGGTATTGGCGTACTCAGGACAAATTGTACAACAATGTTTGGGGTCCATTTTCTCCTGTTACTCTTGGTAAAATAAAACAAATTGGAGCTGAATTAAATTTTTTGTGAAAAAAAGTTAAATGTTCATTTTTATTTAAACATTCAAAAAATTCCTGTGAAGCACCAGAAGGGTTAATAAACTTCTTGAATGTGGTTTTGAGCACCTTGAGGGGTGCAGTTTTTAGAATGGTGTCACACTTGGGTATTTTCTATCATATAGACCCCTCAAAATGACTTCAAATGAGATGTGGTCCCTAAAAATAAAATGGTGTTGTAGAAATGAGAAATTGCTGGTCAACTTTTAACCCTTATAACTCCCTAACAAAAAAAAATTTTGGTTCCAAAATTGTGCTGATGTAAAAGTAGACATGTGGGAAATGTTACTTATTAACTATTTTGTGTGACATATCTCTGTTATTTAATTGCATAAAAATTCAAAGTTGGAAAATTGCGAAATTCATAATTTTCGCCAAATTTCCGTTCTTTTCACAAATAAACGCAGGTACTATCAAAGAATTTTTACCATTGTCATGAAGTACAATATGTCACGAGAAAACAATGTCAGAATCACTGGGATCCGTTGAAGCGTTCCAGAGTTATAACCTCATAAAGGGACAGTGGTCAGAATTGTAAAAATTGGCCCGGTCATTAACGTGCAAACCACCCTTGGGGGTAAAGGGGTTAAAAAAAAAAAAAAGGGACTGTCCTACAATTACTATCTCCCTGCAGTAATCTCAGCCAGGTATGCAAGGCAGCAATAAGAAGGAGTGGACTGCTGCACAAATTACATCAAAAGTGTGGACAAACAAAAAAGATAGCTGTGCAGAAAGGAAGGAACAACAGGATTTGTGCTTTGAAAAAAGCAGTTGGTTTGCACAGCGGCGTACACACAGCAATGCAGCTATCAGGGAGCCTTCTAGGGCAGCCCAATGAGCTACAGCGCTGAGGAAAAAAAAATGTAGCTTCCATTGTCCCTGCAAACAAAAGGTGGTGTTGGACAGTGGAAATCGCTACAGCACAAGCGGTTTGGTGGTTAATGGACCCTGCCTAACGCTATCCCTGCTTCTGACGAAGCGGCAGCAACCTCTCCCTATGCTCAGATCAGCAGCAGTAAGATGGCGGTCGGCGGGAACACCTCTTTATAGCCCCTGTGACGCCGCAGACAGCAAGCCAATCACTGCAATGCCCTTCTCTAAGATGATGGGGACCAGGACCTATGTCATCACGCTGCCCACACTCTGCGTCCACCTTCATTGGCTGAGAAATGGCGCTTTTAGCGTCATTGAAACGCGACTTTGGCGCGAAAGTCGCGTACCGCATGGCCGACCCCACACAGGGATCGGGTCGGGTTTCGTGGAACCCGACTGTGTCAAAAGTCAGCGACTTTTGAAAATGAACGATCCGTTTCGCTCAACCCTAATTGGCACTACTGAAATAGCCTTGATTGCCACTACCCGCAGCCCACATAGGAAGCACCTAAACTGCAGGCACCATGGAGTCGGCTAACCCGAAGGAAACACGACTGGACAACGTTTTGAAGACTAAGTGACCTTGACACTACCCGGAAACAGCTGACGGTGCTGGAACCAGGCTGGGCAGGAGGGAGTACCCGTGCCAAAGACACTGCCGAGAACCAGCTGACGGTACTGGAACCCGGATGCGTTGCCCAAGGTACAAGAGCCAATGGCACGACTGAGGACCAGCTGACGGTACTGGAACCCAGTGACTAAGCAGGAGGTACCCGTGCCACAAAGCACTACCAAGGACGACCTGACGTTGGTGGAACTCGGATACCCAGAAGGAGGCACCTAAGCCAAAGGCTCTGCCCGGAACCAGCTGACGGTGCTGGAACCAGGGGGGACCTAGTTAAGATTGTCTTCCCAAGAACCAGCTAACGGTACTGGAACTCAGGCAGCAGAAGGTCCACAGTAAAAGAAAAAATAGCTAGGCCACGAGCCGGCCGCAGTTACCGAGAACCCACAGTCCGGCAGTGGGAGCTTGTCCTATTGGCACTACTGAAACAGCCTTGATTGCCACTTCCCGCAGCCCACATAGGAAGCACCTAAACTGCAGGCACCATGGAGTCGTCTAACCCGACCGAAACATGACAGGACAATGTTTTGGAGGCTAAGTGACCTTGACACTACCCGGAAACAGCTGATGGTGCTGGAACCAGGCTGGGCAGGAGGGAGTACCCATGCCAAAGACACTGCCGAGAACCAGCTGACGGTACTGGAACCCGGATGCGTTGCCCAAGGTACAAGAGCCAATGGCACGACTGAGGACCAGCTGACGGTACTGGAACCGGTGACTAAGCAGGAGGTACCTGAGCCACAAAGCACTACCAAGGACCACCTGACGTTGGTGAAACTCGGATACCTAGAAGGAGGCACCTAAGCCAAAGGCTCTGCCCGGAACCAGCTGACGGTGCTGGAACCAGGCTGGGCAGGAGGGAGTACCCATGCCAAAGACACTTCTGAGCAGCAACTGGCGGTGTTGGAGCCCAGGAATTGCACGACAAACAGAATGTAGGCAGTTAGCGCTGCCCATCTTCTGACATCATTTGGTGTCAGGCTGACTGCGCCTGTGCAGCCGCGCTGCCCGAGTTCCCGCCCCGCAGTGTCTTCTGATTTAGTCTCACTGTGGGGCTGGGATTCATGTGCATGCGCAGTGCATATGTTCACCTCCCACTCCTCTCCATCCGTCTTCTTCAGTGTGTGCAGCGTCAGCTGATCCCTAATCACATGCCACGGCCGTGACGCCGCACAGTCAGAGAAAGGCGGAAGGAGATGAGTAGGAGGCGAAGATTCATGGCCTTGCGCAGTGCATATCTTCGCCTCTCACTCATCTCCTTCCGCCTTCCTCAGAGTGTGCGGCATCAGCTGATCCCTAATCACATGCCACAGCCGTGACGTCGCACAGCATAATTAAAAGAGCCACCTGTTCCTTGTGCAGCATTAGTGTTACACAAGGTGGCTCTTTCAGTTAAAAGGTTCCCTTTAATTGCTGTTGCAGTGCCAGCGTGGCAGTCGCTGGACACGTTGCCAGATACACAGCAGGGGAGCAGCTGGTGTTACTGAACCCCAATAACAGAGGAGCAACTGTTGACTGTGCAGACAGCACTTCCGGGCAACAATGGCGGTGTTGAAGCCCAGGGAAAGCAGGAGAAGCAGAATGTAGGATTAAAGTTCAGGTGGTTGAAACATGAACACAACAGGAGACCTGGATACTGTTGGCAACCAATTATTCAATCGGTAGGGGGAGTGGCAAATTCCTGTGAGATCCAGGCCTTGTTCATTTTCAAGAAAGTAAGCCGCTCAACGTTATCGGAGGATAGTCGCATGTGACGGTCTGTTAGTACACCACCTGCGGCACTAAAGACGCGTTCCGATAATATACTGGCAGCAGGCCAAGCCAGCACCCCCAATGCATACTGGCTAAGCTCTGGCCATGTATCCAGCTTAGAGACCCAAAACTTGAAGGGGGAAGAGCCGTCTGGGAGTACACTGAGAGGGCAAGACATGTAGTCTGTCACCATCTGACGGAAACATGGCCTCCTGCTGACTTGATCCGTCTGTGATGGTGTAGACATTTGTGGCGGGCACACAAAACTTTGCCACTGTTGGGCAAGACTGGTCTTGTCTTGTGCTGAGGCACTGCTTTTGCTCCCTCTTTGTGCAGAGGTTCCTCCACTGCCTCGACGCACAGAGCTGCTTTGTAAAGCACTAGCAGTAGCAGGCGCAGCACTTCTCTCGATTGGACTGGAGAAGATGATGGACTGCACCAGTGTGTCTTAGTACAGCCGCATTTTACGCTCCCACTGCAACGGTGGTATGGGGGTTTGTAAATTGTCCCTGTAGCGCAGATCGAGGAGGGTGTACACCCAATAGTCAGCCGTGGTAAGAACCAACTGGCCAAGAAACGCTGCCCCTTGCTTGAGGCGTGATGTCTGCCTGCTCTGCATCACCCCACCCTCGCTCTACATACTGACTACTGGAGATTTGTGTAACTCCTTCCTCTGGAAAGATGTCTTCCTCCTCCATTGACTCCTCCTCATCCTCCTCACAAAATGTCCCCTGCCTAGGCCTCTGTGAGGAACCACGTCGCGCAGACTGTCCAGAAGAAGATGGCATTTCTGACTCCTCATCCTCAACCTCTTCCACCACCTCATTACTTAGCGCTTGCAGTGTTCTTTAAAGCAGGCAGATAAGGGGGACAGTCATGCTGATTAGTGCATCATCTGCACTCGCCATCCGCGTGGAATAATCGAAGGCATGCAAAACCTGGCAGATGTCCTTCATAGTGGCCTACTCAGTGGTTGTGAAGTCTGAACGGTGCGCACTGCGACTTTTTTGCGCCTGATGCAGTTGGTACTCCATTACTGCTGGCTGCTGCTCACACAACCGCTCCAACATATGTAACGTTGAATTCCACCTGGTGGGGAGGTCACATATGATGCGATGTTCTGGCAGGCGGAATCAGTGCTGCAGAGTTGCAATGCGCGATCTTGCCATGCTGGAACGAGGCAAGTGAGCACACTCTAGGCGGACCTTGTGCAGCAGTGCATCAAGATCCGGATAGTCCCTCAGAAAACCCTGCATGACCAAGTTGAGCACATGTGCCAGACATGGGATGTGAGTGAGGTTGCCGAGGCCCAGAGCTGCCACCAGATTTCGGCCATTGTCACACACTACCATGCCTGGCTGGAGATTTGCTGGCACAAACCACACGTCGCTCTCCTGATTGATGGCATTCCAGAGCTCCTGCGCTGTGTGGCTTAGATTCCCCAAAGAAATTAAATTCAGTACGGTCTATTGACGTTTGGCCACGGCTGTGCTCTTCTTGCTCGCCGCGTGTGCGCACTCGGCTTGACGCCGTGCTCCACGGCCAGGGCCTGTCGGACGCAGTGTGCACGCGGCGACAGTGCCGCCATGATTGGCCGCAATTTATCATGTGACCAGGATCGGGGGCTATTTTAAGGTCCTGGAAGACACAAATAGATTATCCCCTTGAGAAAGTGGCACCGTGCTGCCGCGAAACACGCGTCGGGGTCCACCTTCCGGCTGTCTTCCCACTCTGCCCCCGTTATAGGTAAGCCCTGTTTCTTGACCAACTCCTTATTTAGCAGCGCCATATTTAACCCTACTGAGGGACGCTGACTTTGGGGTATTGGCAGTTGTTATTGAGCTATGCCGATTGTGGCGCTCTTACTATAGGGTACCTGTTTACATGTGACCCTTCCCCCTTTTTTTGGGGGGGTCCCTTTGTTACTCTCCATTGTGGGGGCACCATCTGTGGGAATTTTTGGGAAGAGGGTTTCAGAATCTCTAGGCATTCTATTCGTGTATGTTACTGCATAATGTTAATGATGTTAAACTTCACGTTTTATTAGATACTATTTATAAAATAAACATTTGTGATATTTTTTTCATCAATGCTCTGTATTCTTTCTCATGTTAAAAAACATGGCATCTTGGAGCTGATTTAGTGAGTGTCAGGTAAATTTTGCCACACCCCGTATCTCACAACATGTATATCGGGTCTTTATTACCAGAAATTAATTTAAGTACGGCCTGTTGACGTTTGTCCACAGCTGTGCTCATATCGGTCGTAACAGGTAAGCGTTCACGGGTCAAGGTGGAGGTAGACCGTGACGGCTCCTGCAGTGATGATTCTGAGGAACTGGAGTATGAGGAGGAGTCAATGTGCACAGACTGGATTCTTGCAATCCTTGGAGTTGGCAGAACAACTCGCCAGATCTGTACCTGGCTCCACAACATTGACCCAATGGGCAGTGAGGGAAAGGTATCGTCCATGTCCATGGTGACTGGTCCACGCATCGGTGGTGAGGTGGACCTTGCTACTAACGGCGTTTAGTAGCGCATGTTTAATGTTTCTCTCCACATGCTTTTTCAGGGCAGGAACGGCTTGCCTGCTGAAACAAAAGCAGCTGGGCACATTGTATTGTGGGACTGCCAATGCCATCAAGTTTCGGAAGCTGTCAGTCTCCACCAGCCTGAATGAGAGCATTTCAAGGGACAGAAGTTTTGCAATGCCTGCATTCAGAGCCTGTGCTCGTGGGTGATTTGCCGAGAAAGGCCACCTTTTCTCCCATACCTGTGCTACTGATGGCTGTAGACTGGGCTGGGAGAGTGAGGATGACTGGGAACGTGGTGCCGTGGGTGGAATTACACTGGGTCTCTGGACAACGGTGCCAGCGATTCTTCCATGGCGATCCTGTGAGGAAGCCAAACCAGTAGTGTGTGAGCTGGAGGAAGAGGCTCCAACACGAGCTGAAATCCCAAGAAACAATGAAAACCCTATATTAAGGGTCACCAATCTAACCCAAGAAGAGGTGCGAAACCGGCTAAATAAGATTAAAATAGATAAATCTCCGGGTCCGGATGGCATACACCCACGAGTACTAAGAGAACTAAGTAATGTAATAGATAAACCATTATTTCTTATTTTTAGTGACTCTATAGCGACAGGGTCTGTTCCGCAGGACTGGCGCATAGCAAATGTGGTGCCAATATTCAAAAAGGGCTCTAAAAGTGAACCTGGAAATTATAGGCCAGTAAGTCTAACCTCTATTGTTGGTAAAATATTTGAAGGGTTTCTGAGGGATGTTATTCTGGATTATCTCAATGAGAATAACTGTGTAACTCCATATCAGCATGGGTTTATGAGAAATCGCTCCTGTCAAACCAATCTAATCAGTTTTTATGAAGAGGTAAGCTATAGACTGGACCACGGTGAGTCATTGGACGTGGTATATCTCGATTTTTCCAAAGCGTTTGATACCGTGCCGCACAAGAGGTTGGTACACAAAATGAGAATGCTTGGTCTGGGGGAAAATGTGTGTAAATGGGTTAGTAACTGGCTTAGTGATAGAAAGCAGAGGGTGGTTATAAATGGTATAGTCTCTAACTGGGTCGCTGTGACCAGTGGGGTACCGCAGGGGTCAGTATTGGGACCTGTTCTCTTCAACATATTCATTAATGATCTGGTAGAAGGTTTACACAGTAAAATATCGATATTTGCAGATGATACAAAACTATGTAAAGCAGTTAATACAAGAGAAGATAGTATTCTGCTACAGATGGATCTGGATAAGTTGGAAACTTGGGCTGAAAGGTGGCAGATGAGGTTTAACAATGATAAATGTAAGGTTATACACATGGGAAGAGGGAATCAATATCACCATTACACACTGAACGGGAAACCACTGGGTAAATCTGACAGGGAGAAGGACTTGGGGATCCTAGTTAATGATAAACTTACCTGGAGCAGCCAGTGCCAGGCAGCAGCTGCCAAGGCAAACAGGATCATGGGGTGCATTAAAAGAGGTCTGGATACACATGATGAGAGCATTATACTGCCTCTGTACAAATCCCTAGTTAGACCGCACATGGAGTACTGTGTCCAGTTTTGGGCACCGGTGCTCAGGAAGGATATAATGGAACTAGAGAGAGTACAAAGGAGGGCAACAAAATTAATAAAGGGGATGGGAGAACTACAATACCCAGATAGATTAGCGAAATTAGGATTATTTAGTCTAGAAAAAAGACGACTGAGGGGCGATCTAATAACCATGTATAAGTATATAAGGGGACAATACAAATATCTCGCTGAGGATCTGTTTATACCAAGGAAGGTGACGGGCACAAGGGGGCATTCTTTGCGTCTGGAGGAGAGAAGGTTTTTCCACCAACATAGAAGAGGATTCTTTACTGTTAGGGCAGTGAGAATCTGGAATTGCTTGCCTGAGGAGGTGGTGATGGCGAACTCAGTCGAGGGGTTCAAGAGAGGCCTGGATGTCTTCCTGGAGCAGAACAATATTGTATCATACAATTATTAGGTTCTGTAGAAGGACGTAGATCTGGGGATTTATTATGATGGAATATAGGCTGAACTGGATGGACAAATGTCTTTTTTCGGCCTTACTAACTATGTTACTATGTTACTATGTTACTATGTTACTAGGTGCCACTGTAGGTTGGCCTAGATCTTCAGTGTGTTTTTGTAACTCCACCCCGTGCTTGGTCCGCACATGTTTCCACATATTTGAGGTATTGAGGTTGCTGACATTTCTCCCTCGTTTGATTTTCTGACGACACAGCTTGCATTTGACAAAGCAAATGTCATCTGCAACTGTGTCAAAAAAGGACCAGGCACTGCATGTCTTGGGAGCGCCCGCTTTGGCTTTTGGAAGAGGCATGCTCCTAATGGGTGCCGAAGTGGAGGCTACAGGCACCACAGTCTTCCCCCTTCCCTCTCCCGTCCCTTCGGGTAATCTCTTCCTCAGAGCTGCTCCCACCACCTTCCTGTTCCTCACGCCATGATGGGTCGAGGACCTCATCATCTATGCTACCCTCTTCCACCAACTGCTTCTCCTGGGTAGTCTCGGCAGCACAGTACGCACCAGAAAGTGGCACCTGAGTCTCATCATCAGATGCGTACTGAGATGTGGTAACCGGAGGCACTGTCCCACCTGCCTCTTCTGATTGAGAGACAAAGCTGTTGGGCATCACTGCACACAGCCTCTTCTTCTGATTCTCGAATGCTGCTTGGCTGGCCCCCTGTTTCCAAGCCAAGAGATTCAGAGAACAGAAGTAGAGATGGCTCCTGTCCTGGGCTCTCTGACTGCCTGGGCAATTTGGCAGGTGGTGAAGAGACAGATGGTTGCTGTTCAGTGCTCTGTGCCTGAGAGGATGTGGCACTAATTGAAGTCGATGCGTTAGCTGCCATCCATCCGACAACAGCTTCAATTTGTTCGTCCCGCAGCAGCGGGGTACAGCAAGCTCCTACAAAGCTGCGCATGAAGGTCTGTTCCCTGCTAAAACTGGTGGATGATGAGTCACCGATGCCCGCAGCAGGCACAGAATCCCCACGTCCTCTCCCTACTCCACGCCCGCGCCCACGTGCCTTACTCCCTGCCTTCTTCATCTTGATAGACTGATAAAGATAGGCAGAAAAGTACTAAGGGCTTAGTGTGCTTATTCCTGAACAGCTGCTAACAGGTATAACACTAATTTTATGAAGTGTGGACTACACTTTATTATCAGCTTATGTGGCCTACACAACGGTAAAGTGTAGTGTTTGGTGAACTTTAAAAATTTGTAGTTTGATTCGCAGAACAGACACTACAGAGTGAGCGCAGTTCTCACACACAGACCGTGCAGACAGCCGTGACCGGCGGTGCAAGGCCAAGAAAAGCTCCTCTATCTAATCCTATATAGTGTTTTTCCACAATCTAATGGGATACGGATGGAAAGACACTAATAGGCTATTTTTGAAAAAATGTGCAGCTGGCTGCTGCACTAATTGCAATTTAGAACAATGGATTCAGCAGTATGAGGCAGTGACGCACCCTGAGCTGACCACAACTGGCGGTGGCTGCAGACAGACTACAAAGCGAGCTGCACTCACACACAGACCGTGCAGACAGCTGAGAACGGCGCTGCAAGGCCAAGAAAAGGTCCACTATCTAATCTTATATAGTGTTTTTTCACAATCTAGCAGGATACAGATGGAAAGCCACCAATATAGGATATATTTGAAAAACTGTGCAGCAGGCTGCACTAATTGCAAAAAAGGACAATGGATTGAGCAGTATGAGGCAGTGACACATCCTGAGCTGACCACGACCGGCTGTGGCTGTGGACAGACAACAGAGTGAGCTGCACTCACACAAACCTTGCAGACAGCTGTGAACAGTGCTGCAAGGCAAAAGCAAGGTTATCACACAGCAGTTGCTAAATTAGCCTGTGTAAAGCACAATGAAGCAAATTGCTATCTCTAAACTGGCCCTCAGTCAGAACACAGCGTCCTGTCCCTAACTAAATTCACAGCAGAGTGAGCCCAAAATGGCGGCGGCGACTTTTATAGGGCGTCGTGACATCATTTCAGCAGCCAATCACAGCCATGCTAGTAGTTACATGGTACCATGCAGAACAGGATGTGCCCACACTTCTAATCATTCCTCATTGGCTGATTTAAATAAAAACGGGAGTTTGCATGATGGGAATTTCCGATTCCGGTTTCCGATATACTGAAAGTATCGGAACTCGGTATTGGAATTCCGATACCGGAAATATCGGCCGATACCCGACACTTGCGGTATCGGAATGCTCAACACTAATTTCACTACACAATGTCAGTGGCAGAACGTGGCTGCCAGATATACGATCAACTGAACTGACGTATAGAAACTTGTTGGCAATGTAACTCTCCCCTTTTCCAGGGGGAGAATGCAGCAAAAAACAGGCCCAGTATATTACACCACACAATGTCAGTGGCAGAACAAGGCTGTCAGATACACGACCAACAGAACTGACATATAGAAACTTGTTGGCAATGTTACTCTCCCTTTTTTGGTGGGAGAATGCTGCAAAAAACAGGCCCAGTGTATTACAATACACAATATCAGTGGCAGAAAGTGGCTGCCAGATATACGACCAACAGAACTCACGTATAAAAACTTGTTGGCAATGTAACTCTCCCTTTTGGGGGGGAGAATGTAGAAAAAAACAGGCCCAGTGTATTACACTACACAATGTCAGAGGCAGAACGTGGCTGCTAGATATACGACAAACAGAACTGACGTATAGAAACTTGTGGGCAATTTAACTCTCCCTTTTTTTTGGGGGGGGGGGGGGGGGGAGGGGAGAATGCAGCAAAAAACAGGCCCAGTGTATTACACTACACAATGTCAGTGGCAGAACGTGGCTGCCAGATATATGACCAACAGAACTGACATGTAGAAGCTTGTTGGCAATGTAACTCTCCCTTTTTTGGTGGGAGAATGCTGCAAAAAACAGGCCCAGTGTATTACACTACACAATATCAGTGGCAGAACGTGGCTGCCAGATATACGACAAACAGAGCTGACGTGTAGAAACTTGTGGGCAATTTAAAACTCCCTTTTTTGGGGGGGAGAACGTAGCAAAAAAACAGGCCCAGTGTATTACACTACACAATGTCAGTGGCAGAACGTGGAAGGTAGATATACGACAAACAGAACTGACATATAGAAACGTTTTGGCAATTTAACTCTCCCTTTTTTGGGCGGAGAATGCTGCAAAAAACAGGCCCAGTGTATTAAACTATACAATGTCAGTGGCAGAACGTGACTGCCAGATAAACGACAAACAGAACTGACATATAGAAACTTGTTGGTAATGTAACTCTCCCATTTTTGGTGGGAGAATGCTGGAAAAAACAGGCCCTGTGTATTACACTACACAATGTAAGTGGCAGAACATGGCTGCCAGATATACGACCAACAGAACTGATGTATAGAAACTTGTTGGCAATTTAACTCTCCCTTATTTGGGGGGAGAATGCTGCAAAAAACAGGCCCAGTGTTTTACACTACACAATGTCAGTGGCAGAACGTGGCTGCCAGATATACGACCAACAGAACTGGCGTATAGAAATTTGTTGGCAATTTAACTCTCCCTTTTTTGGAGGGAGAATGCTGCAAAAAACAGGCCCAGTGTATTACACTACACAATGTCAGTGGCAGAACATGGCTGCCAGATAAACGACCAACAGAACTGAGGTATAGAAACATTTTGGCGATTTAAAACTCCCCTTTTTTTTTGGGGGGGGGGGGGGGTATAATGCAGCAAAAACAGGCTCAGTGTATTACACTACACAATGCCAGTGGCAGGACGTGGCTGCCAGAAATACGACAAACAGAGCTGACATATAGAAACTTGTGGGCAATTTAAATCTCCCTTTTTTTGGGGGGGGAGAATGCAGCAAGAAACAGGCCCAGTGTATTACACTACACAATGTCAGTGGCAGAACGTGGCTGCCAGATATACGACCAACAGAACTGACGTATAGAAACTTTTTGGCAATTTAAAACTCCCCTTTTTTTTGGGGGGGAGAATGCAGCAAAAAGAGGCCCAGTGTATTTTACTACACAATTTAAGTGGCACAACGTGGCAGGCAGATATACGACAAACAGAACTGACGTATAGAAACGTTTTGGCAATTTAAAACTCCCTTTTTTGGGGGGAGAATGCAGCAAAAAAACAGGCCCTGTGTATTACACTACACAATGTCAGTAGCAGAACGTGGCTGCCAGATATACGACCAACAGAACTGACGTATAGAAACTTGCTGACAATTTATCTCCCTTTTTTGGGAGGGAGAGTGCTGCAAAAAAAAATGCCCAGTGTATTACACTACACAATGTCAGTGGCAGAACGTGGCTGCCAGATATACGACAAACAGAACTGACGTATAGAAACTTGTGGGCAATTTAAACATCTATATTCATAATAACAGTATTGAGAAAAATCCTTTCCTACCCTCGCAATAATTACGCAATAATTACCTAACAATTTTTGAGTCATAAACTAAGTGCTACAGTTGAACATCATGACTGGTTGTATAACATATGCTAAAATATATACGGGACAGATCATGCTTGGGTCATGTAATTGGTCTTGTATCCAAGGGGGGCAGAATGATAGTGGTACACTTTTCTTCCCTTTGAGTACATACATCAGCGAGTGTCCATAAATGTAGCATGGCATGTTTACCTCCGTGGTATATATAGGCATGTGCACTACAGGGTTACGTTGGCTAATGGCGCATGTTTGACCGTCGCTGCGTGATAGAACATACGTCCCATTGTGTTACTGGCAACGGGGACAACAGTGAATTTATATTTGGCGCTGATAGATCTATTCTATGTGTCATACACACGTGGGTAGCGCTGGAAACCACAGCAGGACGCTGGGAAGTTGCCTGGTTACAGCGCCTTGTCATATCCGGCCCCGCGGAAACTTTGCGGGGGTGGCATGGTTCCGTCTATTGGGAATGGTAGCCAGAGCACCGGTGGTTCCGGAGCCACGCCGGTATGTCTAAATTAAACGCAAAGAGCGGCGTGGTCAGGACGTCATTGAGGGTCACGTATTAAGAGCGGTACGGCACGGTCAGGATCCTGTCTGTTAGTGCACGCATAAGCACGAGGGTGCTCCCCCAGGCGGACCATGGGGGAGGTGTATATGGTGTGCACCTAGGCTTCCGCCGTTAATGATAACATGGTACACGTGGGCGGAGCTTGGGGCACGCATGTGCAATGGCCCTTAGCGAGCGGGCATTTTGTTGAAGCCAGGAATAGATCTGCAGAGCTATGGGACATACATGCATAGCGCGGTATGGAGGTGATTGGAGTATCACGTGGCCATCACTGCGTAGATGAACACCTATCCAGTAGAAGCACGTGCAGGGGCGGAAATGAGGTAGGACGCTGGAGTTCCCTGATGAGTTATTTAAGTGTGAGTATTTAGTCCCGTGTCTCACCCTACCATAAGTCTGTGCCCATACTGGGAGCATTGGACACGGGTGTTACCTGCCGATGCAGGGACCCCCTTATTTCAAAAAGAGAAATTCCCCACACACTTATTTCAGCTAGTTCCCCTGAGGATTCTCCCATACGGGAGAGGAAACGCGTAGGGAAGGTTACTTCATCGTGGTGGGTACAACACATTAGACTGACTTGGGAACTGCCCTTGTCAGGGCGGGAGCCACGCAGGGGCACGACTGGGGTAGTATAGAGACATTTTTCTCCCCCCTCCCCCATGAGGTATTGCAGTGGATACTCCCGGAGAAAGGATGATGTGGTGAGACAAAACCATTTTTTAATAGAGCACTGGTATTACGAGCACTTTTTTGCACTGTTCACTAGCGATGTTATTGTCCATTGGAGATTTTAGTATGATGTAATAAAAGTTATATTTTAGATATTCATATATATTAGTGGTTCTCCTAGCTTTTGTGCCTATTGTTGTCTGAGGACTTTTAGGGGTAATTTATCGTCATACCCCCTATACGTTGCTTATATCAATTTAAATCTCCCTTTTTGGGGGGAGAATGTAGCAAAAAACAGGTCCTGTGTATTACACTACACAATGTAAGTGGCAGAACGTGGCTGCCAGATATACGATATAGCGATCCGAGAAGAAACAAGAGTGGACCCTCCGGACCGTGGGGAGACCTACCCCTGGGCGAGCGACCTAAGGTGGAAAACGACCCCTATACAGGGACCGCTAGGGGCAGGCCCAGAGGTCACTTACCCACGGTGAAGATACCAGAAGGGACGGCTCCAGGAAGAAGGGAAGGAGAAGGCTGGATAAACCGGAACACTGGGAAGCAGAAACGAAGAGGACACTGAGGAACAAAACAAAAGAACAAAGGAGGATTAAACAACAAAGGCAGAAAGACCAGCAAACGAAAGGGGCAAAACCAAAAGAGGGCAGGAACAGAGGGAAAGCGAATCCACAGACGAAAACGGAGAGCACGAAGCAGGGAAAACCTGGGAGAGCCAAAGGCAATAGCAAAAGAGCTAAAACAATCTGGCACCAGAGAACCGGAGAGCCTACCTCTTATAGTAGAAGCAGGAACAGGATTGGTTAAGTGAAGACTGACCTCATGACCTCAGGAAGAGGTAACGGAGAACCTGCGCCTGCGTCCCTGAGGAAAGCTAGGGCGCCTGCGCAAAGAGAGCGCACCAGCCGAGGACCCGGACACCGAAAATGCAGAGGGAGCACAGGAGCGCGCAGACCCGGAAGTGGAACGCCGGGAGCACGCTGCGGCAGAGAAGGATCCGGCGCTACGAGGAGCAGGAGCAGGACGGGCAGGAGCAGACCCGGGGACAGAGCGACGAGAGCCGCGGCGCCCGGGCAGAGCAGCGGAGGAGCGACGATGCTGAGAAGCGGCATAGGTAACAGTACCCCCCTCCTTACACCCCCCCCAACGTAAAGTAGCAAAAAATTTATTAAGAATACGAGGAGCATTGATGTTCTCCAAAGGCTCCCAGGACCTCTCCTCAGGACCAAAACCCTTCCAATCAACCAAGAAAAACTCCTTTCCCCGAATTTTCTTAACAGCCAAGATATCCCTCACCTCAAAGACATTGTCAGTGCTGACTGGTAGAGAAGGGGTACAGGAGGAGGGATGAAAACGGTTAAAGATGGCTGGTTTGAGAAGAGAGACATGAAACGTATTGGGTATACGAAGCGAAGCAGGCAATCTCAGCTTGTAAGCGACATCGTTGACTCGACGCAGAATCTCAAAAGGACCAATGAAACGTGGACCAAGTTTGTAGGAAGGAATCTTGAGTCTGATGAATTTTGAAGAAAGCCAGACCATATCACCAGGAGAGAAAGGAGGAGAATCTAAATGCCTCTTGTCTGCTTGTCTCTTCATTTTAGACGAAGCTTGTTTTAATGTCTCTTTGACCTCGTCCCAGATTGAAGAAAGCTTGAGAGCCATAGAGTCAGCTGCTGGAACACCAGAGGCAGGAGAGACTGGTAGGGGTACACCGGGGTGCTGTCCAAAAACAATGAAAAACGGAGTCCTTGCAGAGGACTCGCTGGAGTGGTTGTTGTAGGCAAACTCTGCCCAAGGAAGCAAATTGACCCAGTCATTATGATGAGCATTAGAGAAATGCCGAAGATAACTAGCAAGAGTCTGGTTGGTTCGTTTCGCCAGACCGTTGGTTTGTGGGTGATATGCGGAAGAGAAGTCCAGGTTCACCTTCAAAAGTTTGCACAAGGCTCTCCAAAAGCGAGAAGTAAATTGTACCCCTCTATCTGACACGATGTGCTGCAGTAGTCCTTGGAATTTAAAGATGTTTTGAATAAAAATGTTTGCCAACTCAGGAGCAGAAGGTAAACTGGCTAGCGGAATAAAGTGAGCCATCTTAGAGAATCTGTCCACTACAACAAGGATGACTGTACACGCGGAGGAGCAAGGACGATCGGTGATGAAATTCATGGCAATATGCTGCCACGGAGCAGATGGAACTGGAAGAGGAAGCAGATTCCCAAGTGGTAGTCGTCTAGGTACCTTGTTCCTGGCACATGAGGGACAAGAAGCTACGAAATCCTTAACATCTAGACGTAGAGTAGGCCACCAATAGTACCGAGAGATGAGAAGGTAAGTTTTCTTGGTACCTGCATGACCAGCCAACTTGGAGGAGTGGCCCCACGATAAAACCCTTCTAGTGTCTTCATCCGAGACTAGCGTCTTGCCCGGTGGAGGACGGAACATCTGAAGTGGAGCGACGGTTACAATTTTAGTAGGATCAATGATGTACGCTGGTTCCTCCACAGCATCTGACGATAGAAATGACCTGGACAAGGCGTCAGCTTTTATGTTCTTGTTGCCGGGCCGGAAACGAAGTTCAAACTCGAAACGAGCAAAAAACAAAGACCATCTAACTTGACGTGGGTTTAATCTTTGCGCAGTTTGTAGGTAAGTAAGATTCTTGTGATCGGAGAAGATTATAAAAGGATGAACAGACCCTTCAAGCAAGTACCTCCACTCCTCTAAGGCCAATTTGATGGCCAACAACTCTCGATCTCCAATGGTATAATTTCGTTCAGAAGTCGAAAAGGCTTTAGAGAAGAAGCCGCATGGGGCCATTCGACCCTCTGGGGTCTTTTGAGAGAGCACGGCTCCTGCACCTGTGGAAGAGGCGTCAACCTCCAGAATAAATGGCTTGTTCTTCTTCGGGTGACGCAGGACAGGTGCGGAAGAAAAAGACTTCTTAAGTAGAGCAAAGGACTCCTCTGCCTCAGGAGTCCACTCCTTGGAACTGGAACCCTTGCGAGTGAGAGAGGAAAGAGGACGGATCACAGTAGAGAAATGCGGGATTAATTGCCTGTAGTAATTGGCAAATCCAATGAAGCATTGGATGGCTTTCACTCCGCAGGGCCGCGGCCAGTTAATTATGGCATTCAACTTCTCAGGATCCATTTTAAGACCAGAGTCCGAAACAATGTATCCAAGAAATGGCAAAGAGGTCTGCTCGAACGCACATTTCTCTAACTTGTAAAACCAAAAACACATGGGCTACTTGCAAAGTGAACAAGTCTGTAGAAACCTGTTCACACCACCAAAGAACTTGAAGACACAAAAGCGCACAGAGAGGTCAAAAAATACTCTGTTGTAAAAAAGTCACAGTAAATAAGCAAGTGCTAGTCAAAAAATAAAAAAATACAGGGTATTTAGTTAATACGTTTTTTTGCAAAAAAAGTATGTTAAGCTGCTCCACCAATCGCCAAGGTATACCCTTAATAGAGCAGTCCTGTCTAATGTACATAGTCCCTATCTGATGTATTTAAAAACCTGATCATCGGTATAGTACCTGTGTGAACAGGGTTCAGCGAGAAAATATCCATGCAGAACTTGCAAGATGGAACAGCTACAATGCAAATGACCCACAGAGGAGTGGTGGACTCCCTAGTCTTGTAGAAACAAGAGAACAATTGTAAAACCAAAAACACATGGGCTACTTGCAAAGTGAACAAGTCTGTAGAAACCTGTTCACACCACCAAAGAACTTGAAGACACAAAAGCGCACAGAGAGGTAAAAAAATACTCTGTTGTAAAAAAGTCACAGTAAATAAGCAATTTCTCTAACTTGGCATACAAGTGGTTGTCTCTTAGGCGTTGCAAGACCTCACGAACACTCCTGCGATGCGAAGGAAGATCAGAAGAAAAAACAAGAATGTCATCCAAATAAACCAAAACACAAGAGTAGAGAAGATACCGGAACACGTCGTTAACGAGCTCTTGGAATACCGCGGGAGCATTGCAGAGGCCGAAGGGCATAACTAAGTACTCGTAATGTCCATCTCGGATGTTAAAGGCAGTCTTCCACTTGTCACCTGCGCGGATCCGGACCAAATTGTAGGCACCTCGTAAATCAAGCTTAGTAAAAATACGAGCACCTCGAAGGCAGTCGAAGAGCTCCGGTATGAGGGGCAGAGGATACCTATTTTTGACCGTGATACTGTTCAATCCTCGGTAGTCTATACATGGTCTTAAGGAACCGTCCTTCTTCTTCACAAAGAAGAACCCAGCTCCGGCAGGAGAAGAGGACTTGCGGATGAATCCTTTAGCTAGGTTTTCTTGTATGTACTCAGACATAGACTTAGTCTCAGCTGCAGAAAGTGGATAAATTCTCCCTCTGGGTGGAGAGCAACCGGGAAGAAGATCTACCGGACAATCGTAGGAACGATGGGGAGGAAGACTCTCAGCCTCCTTTTTATCGAAGACATCAGCATACGACCAGTAGGGAGTAGGTAAACCAACAGGAATTCCAGTAGGCTGAGAAGGAGAAACAGGACATATAGGCTGAAGACAGCGACCATGACACGAAGGACCCCACCGAAGCACGTCTCCTGTGCGCCAATTCAGGGTAGGTTCATGAACTCGAAGCCAGGGAAGACCAAGCAAAAAGGCGTGAGAGAGGTTAGGTAAAACATAAAAAGCAATCCTTTCTTGATGCAGAGCCCCGATTTGAATCTCCACCTCCTCTGTAACAAAAGAAATCTCCTCCTGTAAAGGTCTTCCATCCACCGAAGCAATCAGGCGGGGAGAGTCCAAAGAGATTACAGGAACGCGAAGCCGCCGAGCCGCCTCAAGGCTGATAAAATTGCCTGCTGCGCCTGAATCCACATACGCCACTTCGGAAGACCGAAACTGATTGGAGACAAAAAGTACATTAAGAGTTAAAGGATGAGAGGAAACACGGACACCTAGGGAGGCCTCTCTCACCTGTCCCAGGCGGAAGAGTTTTCCGGTCTATCAGGACAGCTGCGGAGCAAGTGAGCGGCACTGCCACAGTAAAAGCATAGGCCCTGGGTGCGCCTCTCCTTGCGGCGTTGTTCTGCCATTTTTACTTGATCCACTTGCATGGGTTCAGAGGTTGGCACAGAAGAAGGAACAGAAACGGAAGCACGAGAGCTGCTAGGCTGACGGAAAGTAGAAAGGATGGGATTAGGTCTTTTCTCTCTAGCCGACTCACGAGACCGCTCCTGAAAGCGGAGATCAATCCGGGTAGCGAGGGAGACCAGATCCTCAAGAGAAGTTGGGGTATCACGACCGGCTAGCTCGTCCTTAATCCGGCTGGACAAACCCCGCCAAAAAGCGCCCACAAGTGCCTCATTGTTCCATCCCAGTTCCGAGGACAGAGTACGGAAGCGAATGGCATATTGTCCAACAGAAGAGGAACCTTGACGTAAATTAAAGAGAGACTCAGTAGTAGAGGCAAGACGACCGGGCTCATCAAAAACTTTACGAAAGGTCTCAAGAAAATCCTGCAGGTGGCAGACTACGGGGTCGTCACGCTCCCACAAGGGATTCACCCAAGCCAACGCCTCTCCCTCCAGGTGAGACACTATAAATGCCACCCTAGCCCGATCTGAGGGGTACTGAAGGGGTAGGAGCTCAAAATGGAGACGGCATTGATTTAGAAACCCCCGACAAAGCTTAGGATCGCCGGAGTATCTGGGAGGTTTGCCCAAGCGAGGGGGCGGAGTAGACACGGGAGTGGGGGCGAGAGAGGGTGCTTGCACAGCTGCAGCGGGGGCAGACTGGAGATTAAACAAATGGTCATCGATAGAAGCCATATAGCTCAGCATGCGGGTCTGAGTATCCCGTTGCTGAGAGAGCTCCTGTTGGAGACTAGCCAATTGAGCGGCGTTGACAGGGTCAGAGGTCTGAATGGAGGTTAAGTGTGACTCCAAGGACTTCAAAAAAGCCATTATGCGCTGCTGATTCTCACGCAAAAGCGCTAACTCCTACTGAGCCGAAAAAGAGGTACCCGCGGGGTCCATGGCCAGATTGTACTATAGCGATCCGAGAAGAAACAAGAGTGGACCCTCCGGACCGTGGGGAGACCTACCCCTGGGCGAGCGACCTAAGGTGGAAAACGACCCCTATAAAGGGACCGCTAGGGGCAGGCCCAGAGGTCACTTACCCACGGTGAAGATACCAGAAGGGACGGCTCCAGGAAGAAGGGAAGGAGAAGGCTGGATAAACCGGAACACAGAAACGAAGAGGACGCTGAGGAACAAAACAAAAGAACAAAGGAGGATTAAACAACAAAGGCAGAAAGACCAGCAAACGAAAGGGGCAAAACCAAAAGAGGGCAGGAACAGAGGGAAAGCGAATCCACAGACGAAAACGGAGAGCACGAAGCAGGGAAAACCTGGGAGAGCCAAAGGCAATAGCAAAAGAGCTAAAACAATCTGGCACCAGAGAACCGGAGAGCCTACCTCTTATAGTAGAGGCAGGAACAGGATTGGTTAAGTGAAGACTGACCTCATGACCTCAGGAAGAGGTAACGGAGAACCTGCGCCTGCGTCCCTGAGGAAAGCTAGGGCGCCTGCGCAAAGAGAGCGCACCAGCCGAGGACCCGGACACCGGAAATGCAGAGGGAGCACAGGAGCGCGCAGACCCGGAAGTGGAACGCCGGGAGCGCGCTGCGGCAGAGAAGGATCCGGTGCTACGAGGAGCAGGAGCAGACCCGGGGACAGAGCGACGAGAGCCGCGGCGCCCGGGCAGAGCAGCGGAGGAGCGACGATGCCGAGAAGCGGCATAGGTAACATACGACCAACAGAACTGACGTATAGAAACTTGTTGGCAATTTAACTCTCCCTTTTTAAGGGGGAGAATGCTGCAAAAAACAGGGTCATTGTATTACACTACACCATGTCAGTGGCAGAACGTGGCTGCCAGAAATACGACAAACAGAGCTGACATATAGAAACTTGTGGGCAATTTAAAACTCCCTTTTTTGGGGGGGAGAAAGCAGCAAAAAAACAGGCCCTGTGTATTACACTACACAATGTCAGTGGCAGAACGTGGCTGCCAGATATACGACCAACAGAACTAACGTTGTAACAATATATAGGTACTAAGGAATCTGATAGCGTGGGATAAAACCAGTCTGAGAGCAAAGCTGCAGTAAAAGATGTATTTAAACAAAACAGAAAAGAAAACAAAGCTAACACAGATATTCCTGCAATTGAAACGAGGTGCTCAGCACAATATGGTAAACAGAAAAGCAAACAGAACTAACACAGATATTCCTGCAATTGTAACGACGTGCTCAGCACTATATGGTAATCACCGCACAGTGAATAGCGGGACGCGACCGCTTATATGAACCAGTCCAGCAAGGATGTGACGAGGGAGCAAACAAGACACTTGACAAGGAAGTCCAGTAGATTATTAGTGGAAATGCACTCAGAACTTAAACTTGAGGATCCAGCAGAAGTGAAGTAGAAATGCACACAGTACTTAATGAGGAAGTCCAGCAAAACTTGATCCCACGTGCACACAGCTCTAGTTTGTGGAAGTTCAATAATAAGCAGGTGGTGCATTGAGCATGAAGTCCTGGTGAAAGAGGATTAATGGAAAAAGAGGGAGAACGCTATCTAAGCGCAGTAGATGAGTACAACACTCTTGGTGAGATAAGCAACACTGGAAACTTGCTCACCTGGTGTGGTTGTGCAAAGAGGCACAACACTGGGAAAGTCTTAGCAAACAAGTGAAATCCTTCCAAAGGTGTGCGGCCAGTCAACAGCAGTAACAGAAGTGAGACACAGCTCAAAGAGACGAGGCAGCTGAAGCAGGGAGATCCCCAGACCACAAGCAGAAGCTCAGGAGCCAGCAGCACAAAATACTGAAGCACAGAACACCACATGGCTCAGACTTAAATAATCAAGACTGACAGGAAGTTCCATGACAGGGTGAGATCCAAGACTCCATCTTGGATCAGGGCGAACAGGAACAAGGGAAGTCCGGAATCCTTACATTACTCCCACCTCAGAAGCGGCCTCAGGACGATCCAGGACCAGGCTTGTCAGGATATTTCTGATGGAACAGAGCAATTTTTTGGGGAGCACAGATATTGTCCACTGGCTCCCAAGAGTTCTCCTCAGACGGATATCCTTGCCATTTGATGAGATACTGCAGTCGATTCCTGCGGATCCTAGAGTCCAGAATCTTCTCCACAATAAACTGTTCTTGTCCGTCCACTAACACAGGCTGCGGAGGAGGTGTAATACGACCCTGAAAAGTATTTGCAGACACTGGTTTTAACAGGGAGACATGAAACACAGGATGTACCTTCAAGGTCCTTGGCAACTTCAGGCGACAGGCGACGGAGCTTATGATCCCAGAGATCTTGAAAGGACCGATGAATTTTTGTCCCAGCTTCTGTGAAGGCACATTCAATTTTAAATTTTTAGTGGATAACCACACAGAGTCTCCTACCTTAAACATAGGTGCAGGTCTCCGGAACCTATCAGCAGATTTCTTGTATCTTTCCTGTGCAGTAGATAGTGATTCTTTCAGAGTTTCCAGATCTTGTCTCATCCTTACCAACCTCTCATCTACTGCGGGCACTGGAGCCTCAACCGGGGATCTGGGGAGAATACTAGGATGAAATCCCGGATTGGCAAAGAAGGGTGTTAACTTAGTGGATGCATTCTGCGAGTTGTTATAAGAGAATTCTGCTAGAGGAAGCAACTCCAGCCAGTCATCCTGCGAGTGGTTGATATAACACCGAAGATACTGCTCCAGCGTCTGATTAGTCCGCTCCGTTTGCCCATTTGTCTGAGGATGATATGCTGAGGACAGACAGACATTGATACCAAGTGCAGAACAAAATCCCTTCCAGAATCTGGAGGTAAACTGCACTCCCCGATCAGAAATAATCTCATCCGGAACTCCATGCAGACAGAAAACATTCTGAATGACCAGCTCAATCGTCTCCTTAGACGAGGGAAGACCAGTGCAAGGGATGAAGTGAGCAGCTTTAGTAAGACGATCCACCACAACAAGAATGGTGTTCTTACCACCAGAGGTAGGCAATTCCACTATAAAATCCATCGAAATAGACCCCCAAGGGCGAGAGGGGACTGGTAGTGGTTGCAGCAAACCCGTAGGCGTTACACGAGGAGTCTTGAAACGTGCACATACCTCACAGGAGAGAACATAGCTCTTCACGTCCTTCAGACAGGTAGGCCACCAGAAGAAATGTCTTAGGAACTCTTGTGTCTTCTGTACCCCCCGATGACCAGCCAACTTAGAATCATGGACAAACTTGAGAACCTGCAGCCTTACCACCTCTGGAACGTATAAACGTTGATCTCGAACCCACATACCGTTCCTAAGAACTAAATTCACATCATCAGTAGGGTTGGCAAGGAATGGATCAGCCTCATAGGCCTCCTTAATAGTCTTGCATAAGTCCTTATCTTGAATGACACCAACAAAATTGGCATCAGACAAAATTGTCTTAGACAGGGTCCCAGGTACGGAATCTGTGGCATGGATTCGGGACAAAGCATCCGCTTTCCCATTACGTGAACCTGGGCGGTATGAAATGACAAAATTAAATTGGTTAAAAAACAAACTCCAACGAGCCTGACGAGGAGAAAGACATCTAGCAGACCTTAAAAATTCTAGGTTGCGATGATCTGTGAGCACAATAACTTGTTGTGCTGCCCCCTGCAGATGGTGTCTCCATTCTTTAAATGCAGCAATGATGGCTAGGAGCTCCTTATCTCCCACATCATAGTTCTTCTCTGCAGCAGAAAGTTTACGGGAGAAAAAGGCACATGGATGTAACAGACCTTTCTCCCCTGTTCTTTGTGAGAGTATGGCCCCCAATGCACAATCTGAAGCGTCCACCTCCACTATGAAAGGATGTGCTGGGTTAGGATGAATCAACAGCGGTGCAGATGTAAAACGAGACTTAAGACAGTCAAAGGCCTCCTGAGCCAGTGTAGACCACAAGAAAGTCTCTTTTTTCTTGGTTAGTTGGGTAATAGGTCGGACAATCTCAGAGAAATTACGGATAAAGCGTCTATAAAAATTAGCAAACCCGATAAAGCGTTGTACCCCTTTGACATTCTTAGGTGCAGGCCAATCAAGAATAGCCTGAATCTTACTTGCCTCCATGTTAAGCCCCTGAGGCGAGATGACGTAGCCTAAAAATTTGATCTCAGTGCGGTGGAACTCACACTTCTCCGGCTTGATGTAGAGATGATTCTCTTTCAGGCGTCTTAAAACAGTCTTAACATGTTCTTGATGCTCCTGCAAAGAATCAGAGAAAATCAAAATATCGTCCAGATAGATTACGACAAATTGATCTAGCAAATCTCTAAAGATGTCATTAGCCAAGTGTTGAAAGGTGGCCGGAGCGTTGCAGAGACCAAAAGGCATCACAAGGTACTCAAAGTGACCATAACGACATCTAAATGCTGTCTTCCATTCATCCCCAGAACGGATCCGAACTAAGTTATATGCTCCTGTAACAATATATAGGTACTAAGGAATTTGATAGCGTGGGATAAAACCAGTCTGAGAGCAAAGCTGCAGTAAAAGATGTATTTAAACAAAACAGAAAAGCAAACAAAGCTAACACAGATATTCCTGCAATTGAAACGAGGTGCTCAGCACAATATGGTAAACAGAAAAGCAAACAGAACTAACACAGATATTCCTGCAATTGTAACGACGTGCTCAGCACTATATGGTAATCACCGCACAGTGAATAGCGGGACGCGACCGCTTATATGAACCAGTCCAGCAAGGATGTGACGAGGGAGCAAACAAGACACTTGACAAGGAAGTCCAGTAGATTATTAGTGGAAATGCACTCAGAACTTAAACTTGAGGATCCAGCAGAAGTGAAGTAGAAATGCACACAGTACTTAATGAGGAAGTCCAGCAAAACTTGATCCCACGTGCACACAGCTCTAGTTTGTGGAAGTTCAATAATAAGCAGGTGGTGCATTGAGCATGAAGTCCTGGTGAAAGAGGATTAATGGAAAAAGAGGGAGAACGCTATCTAAGCGCAGTAGATGAGTACAACACTCTTGGTGAGATAAGCAACACTGGAAACTTGCTCACCTGGTGTGGTTGTGCAAAGAGGCACAACACTGGGAAAGTCTTAGCAAACAAGTGAAATCCTTCCAAAGGTGTGCGGCCAGTCAACAGCAGTAACAGAAGTGAGACACAGCTCAAAGAGACGAGGCAGCTGAAGCAGGGAGATCCCCAGACCACAGGCAGAAGCTCAGGAGCCAGCAGCACAAAATACTGAAGCACAGAACACCACATGGCTCAGACTTACATAGTAACATACATAGTAACATAGTTAGTAAGGCCGAAAAAAGACATTTGTCCATCCAGTTCAGCCTATATTCCGTCATAATAAATCCCCAGATCTACGTCCTTTTACAGAACCTAATAATTGTATGATACAATATTGTTCTGCTCCAGGAAGACATCCAGGCCTCTCTTGAACCCCTCGACTGAGTTCGCCATCACCACCTCCTCAGGCAAGCAATTCCAGATTCTCACTGCCCTAACAGTAAAGAATCCTCTTCTATGTTGGTGGAAAAACCTTCTCTCCTCCAGACGCAAAGAATGCCCCCTTGTGCCCGTCACCTTCCTTGGTATAAACAGATCCTCAGCGAGATATTTGTATTGTCCCCTTATATACTTATACATGGTTATTAGATCGCCCCTCAGTCGTCTTTTTTCTAGACTAAATAATCCTAATTTCGCTAATCTATCTGGGTATTGTAGTTCTCCCATCCCCTTTATTAATTTTGTTGCCCTCCTTTGTACTCTCTCTAGTTCCATTATATCCTTCCTGAGCACCGGTGCCCAAAACTGGACACAGTACTCCATGTGCGGTCTAACTAGGGATTTGTACAGAGGCAGTATAATGCTCTCATCATGTGTATCCAGACCTCTTTTAATGCACCCCATGATCCTGTTTGCCTTGGCAGCTGCTGCCTGGCACTGGCTGCTCCAGGTAAGTTTATCATTAACTAGGATCCCCAAGTCCTTCTCCCTGTCAGATTTACCCAGTGGTTTCCCGTTCAGTGTGTAATGGTGATATTGATTCCTTCTTCCCATGTGTATAACCTTACATTTATCATTGTTAAACCTCATCTGCCACCTTTCAGCCCAAGTTTCCAACTTATCCAGATCCATCTGTAGCAGAATACTATCTTCTCTTGTATTAACTGCTTTACATAGTTTTGTATCATCTGCAAATATCGATATTTTACTGTGTAAACCTTCTACCAGATCATTAATGAATATGTTGAAGAGAACAGGTCCCAATACTGACCCCTGCGGTACCCCACTGGTCACAGCGACCCAGTTAGAGACTATACCATTTATAACCACCCTCTGCTTTCTATCACTAAGCCAGTTACTAACCCATTTACACACATTTTCCCCCAGACCAAGCATTCTCATTTTGTGTACCAACCTCTTGTGCGGCACGGTATCAAACGCTTTGGAAAAATCGAGATATACCACGTCCAATGACTCACCGTGGTCCAGCCTATAGCTTACCTCTTCATAAAAATTGATTAGATTGGTTTGACAGGAGCGATTTCTCATAAACCCATGCTGATATGGAGTTAACCAGTTATTCTCATTGAGATAATCCAGAATAACATCCCTCAGAAACCCTTCAAATATTTTACCAACAATAGAGGTTAGACTTACTGGCCTATAATTTCCAGGTTCACTTTTAGAGCCCTTTTTGAATATTGGCACCACATTTGCTATGCGCCAGCCCTGCGGAACAGACCCTGTCGCTATAGAGTCCCTAAAAATAAGAAATAATGGTTTATCTATTACATTACTTAGTTCCCTTAGTACTCGTGGGTGTATGCCATCCGGACCCGGAGATTTATCTATTTTAATCTTATTTAGCCGGTTTCGCACCTCTTCTTGGGTTAGATTGGTGACCCTTAATATAGGGTTTTCATTGTTTCTTGGGATTTCACCTAGCATTTCATTTTCCACCGTGAATACCGTGGAGAAGAAGGTGTTTAATATGTTAGCTTTTTCCTCGTCATCTACAACCATTCTTTCCTCACTATTTTTTAAGGGGCCTACATTTTCAGTTTTTATTCTTTTACTATTGATATAGTTG
Source organism: Ranitomeya imitator (assembly GCF_032444005.1). Classification (NCBI taxonomy): domain Eukaryota; kingdom Metazoa; phylum Chordata; class Amphibia; order Anura; family Dendrobatidae; genus Ranitomeya; species Ranitomeya imitator. The sequence continues at coordinate 130,773,307 of NC_091288.1, read as the reverse complement.
AAGAACAGTTTGGGATTAGTTTTACTCTCCTTAGCAATGTGCTTCTCTGTTTCCTTTTTGGCAGCTTTAATTAGTTTTTTAGATAAAGTATTTTTCTCCCTATAGTTTTTTAGAGCTTCAATGGTGCCATCCTGCTTTAGTAGTGCAAATGCTTTCTTTTTACTGTTAATTGCCTGTCTTACTTCTTTGTTTAGCCACATTGGGTTTTTCCTATTTCTAGTCCTTTTATTCCCACAAGGTATAAACCGCTTACACTGCCTATTTAGGATGTTCTTAAACATTTCCCATTTATTATCTGTATTCTCATTTCTGAGGATATTGTCCCAGTCTACCAGATTAAGGGCATCTCTAAGCTGGTCAAACTTTGCCTTCCTAAAGTTCAGTGTTTTTGTGACTCCCTGACAAGTCCCCCTAGTGAAAGACAGGTGAAACTGTACAATATTGTACATAAAATAATCATTAAACATTAAACATTAAATAATCAAGACTGACAGGAAGTTCCATGACAGGGTGAGATCCAAGACTCCATCTTGGATCAGGGCGAACAGGAACAAGGGAAGTCCGGAATCCTTTCAGACGTATAGAAACTTTTTGGCAATTTAAAACTCCCTTTTTTTGGGGGGAGAAAGCAGCAAAAAAACAGGCCCTGTGTATTACACTACACAATGTCAGTGGCAGAATGTGGCTGCCAGATATACGACCAACAGAACTGACGTATAGAAACTTTTTGGCAATTTAAAACTCCCCCTTTTTTTTTTTTGGGGGGGGGGGGGGGGGGGAGAATGCAGCAAAAAGAGGCCCAGTGTATTACACTACACAATTTAAGTGGCACAACGTGGCAGGCAGATATACGACAAACAGAACTGACGTATAGAAACGTTTTGGCAATTTAAAACTCCCTTTTTTGGGGGGAGAAAGCAGCAAAAAAACAGGCCCTGTGTATTACACTACACAATGTAAGTGGCAGAACGTGGCTGCCAGATATACGACCAACAGAACTGACGTATGGAAACTTGTGGGGAATTTAAATCTCCCTTTTTTGGGGGGAGAATGCTGCAAAAACAGGCCCAGTGTATTACACTACACAATGTAAGTGGCAGAACGTGGCTGCCAGATATTCAACCAACAGAACTGACGTATAGAAACTTGTTGGCAATTTAACTCTCCCTTTTTGGAGGGGAGAATGCTGCAAAAAACAGGCCCAGTGTATTACACTACACAAGGTCAGTGGCAGAACGTGGCAGGCAGATATACGACAAACAGAACTGACGTATAGAAACCATATAATGAGAAGAAAAATGATGCAGCACTCACCCTTGCGCTTCTTCCAAGTGTGCTCTTTATTCAGCAAAACATACTATGCATAGTATGTTTTGCTGAATAAAGAGCACACTTGGAAGAAGCGCAAGGGTGAGTGCTGCATCATTTTTCTTCTCATTATATGGTCTTGTACAAAACTCTGACGATTGCATAGCACCACCCGCAGCTCACAGCAAGGGAGACCTCATCTGTCCTTCTGAAACAGATCATTTAAGCGAATCTCCAATTGCGCTATAGTGAAGCTCTGTGCCGATCATCTTTCTGTTTCTTGGTATGACGTATAGAAACGTTTTGGCAATTTAAAACTCCCTTTTTAGGGGGGGAGAAAGCAGCAAAAAAACAGGCCCTGTGTATATTACACAACACAATGTAAGTGGCAGAACGTGGCTGCCAGATATACGACCAACAGAACTGACATATAGAAACTTGTGGGCAATTTAAATCTCCCTTTTTGGGAAGGAGAATGTAGCAAAAAACAGGCCCAGTGTATATTACACAACACAATGTAAGTGGCAGAACGTGGCTGCCAGATATACGACCAACAGAACTGACGTATAGAAACTTGTTGGCAATTTAACTCTCCCTTTTTTTGGGGGAAGGGGGGAGAATGCAGCAAAAAACAGGCCCAGTGTATTACACTACACAATGTAAGTGGCAGAACGTGGCTGCCAGATATACGACCAACAGAACTGACGTATGGAAACTTGTGGGGAATTTAAATCTCCCTTTTTGGGGGGGAGAATGTAGCAAAAAACGGGCCCAGTGTATTACACTACACAATGTCAGTGGCAGAACGTGGCTGCCAGATATACGACCAACAGAACTGACGTATGGAAACTTGTTGGCAATTTACAACTCCCATTTTTGGGGGGAGAATGCAGCAAAAAAACAGGCCCTGTGTATTACACTACACAATGTAAGTTGCAGAACGTGGCTGACAGATATACGACCAACAGAACTGACATATAGAAACTTGTTGGCAATGTAATTCTCCCTTGTTTTGGTGGGAGATTTCTGCAAAAAATAGGCCCAGTGTATTACACTACACAATGTCAGTGGCAGAACATGGCTGCCAGATATACGACCAACAGAACTGACGTATGGAAACTTGTTGGCAATTTAAAACTCCCCTTTTTTTTTTGGGGGGGGGGGGATAATGCAGCAAAAACAGGCCCAGTGTATTACACTACACAATTTAAGTGGCACAACATGGCAGGCAGATATACGATAAACAAAACTGACATATAGAAACGTTTTGGCAATTTATAACTCCCTTTTTTTGGGGGGGAGAAAGCAGCAAAAAAACAGGCCCTGTGTATTACACTACACAATGTCAGTGGCAGAATGTGGCTGCCAGATATACGACCAACAGAACTGACGTATAGAAACTTTTTGGCAATTTAAAACTCCCCTTTTTTTGGGGGGGGGGGAGAATGCAGCAAAAAGAGGCCCAGTGTATTACACTACACAATTTAAGTGGCACAACGTGGCAGGCAGATATACGACAAACAGAACTGACGTATAGAAACGTTTTGGCAATTTAAAACTCCCTTTTTTGGGGGGAGAATGCTGCAAAAAAACAGGCCCTGTGTATTACACTACACAATGTAAGTTGCAGAACGTGGCTGACAGATATACGACCAACAGAACTGACATATAGAAACTTGTTGGCAATGTAATTATCCCTTGTTTTGGTGGGAGAATTCTGCAAAAAACAGGCCCAGTGTATTACACTACACAATATCAGTGGCAGAACGTGGCTGCCAGATATACGACCAACAGAACTGACGTATGGAAACTTGTGGGGAATTTAAATCTCCCTTTTTTGGGGGGAGAATGTAGCAAAAAACAGGCCGGGTGTATTACACTACACAATGTAAGTGGCAGAACATGGCTGCGAGATATACGACAAACAGAACTGACGTATAGAAACTTGTGGGCAATTTAACTCTCCCTTTTTGGGGAGGAGAATGTAGCAAAAAACAGGCCCAGTGTATATTACACAACACAATGTAAGTGGCAGAACGTGGCTGCCAGATATACGACCAACAGAACTGACATATAGAAACTTGTGGGCAATTTAAATCTCCCTTTTTGGGAAGGAGAATGTAGCAAAAAACAGGCCCAGTGTATATTACACAACACAATGTCAGTGACAGAACGTGGCTGCCAGATATATGACCAACAGAACTGACATACAGAAACTTGTTGGCGATGTAACTCTCCCTTTTTTGGTGGGAGAATGCAGCAAAAAACAGGCCCAGTGTATTACACTACACAATATCAGTGGTAGAACGTGGCTGCCAGATATACGACAAACAGAGCTGACGTATATAAACTTGTGGGCAATTTAAAACTCCCTTTTTTGGGGGGGAGAACGTAGCAAAAAACAGGCCTAGTGTATTACACTACACAATGTAAGTGGCAGAACGTGGCTGCCAGACATACGACCAACAGAACTGACGTATAGAAACTTGTTGGCAATTTAACTCTCCCTTTTTTGGTGGGAGAATGCAGCAAAAATCAGGCCCAGTGTATTACACCACACAATGTCAGTGACAGAACGTGGCTGCCAGATATACGACCAACAGAACTGACGTATAGAAACTTGTTGGCAATTTAAAACTCCCTTTTTTGGGGGGAGGATAATGCAGCAAAAACAGGCCCAGTGTATTACACTACACAATTTAAGTGGCACAACATGCCAGGTAGATATACGACAAACAGAACTGACGTATAGAAACTTTTTGGCAATATTAAACTCCATTTTTTTGGGGGGGATGCAGCAAAAAAAAAAACAGGCCCTGTGTACTACACTACACAATGTAAGTGGCAGAACGTGGCTGCTAAATATACGACCAACAGAACTGACGTATAGAAACTTGTTGGCAATTTAACTCTCCCTTTTTTGGGGGGAGAATGCTGTAAAAAACAGGCCCAGTGTATTACACTACACAATGTCAGTGGCAGAACGTGGCTGCCAGATAAACATAGTAACATAGTAACATAGTTAGTAAGGCCGAAAAAAGACATTTGTCCATCCAGTTCAGCCTATATTCCATCATAATAAATACCCAGATCTACGTCCTTCTACAGAACCTAATAATTGTATGATACAATATTGTTCTGCTCCAGGAAGACATCAAGGCCTCTCTTGAACCCCTCGACTGAGTTCGCCATCACCACCTCCTCAGGCAAGCAATTCCAGATTCTCACTGCCCTAACAGTAAAGAATCCTCTTCTATGTTGGTGGATAAACCTTCTCTCCTCCAGACGCAAAGAATGCCCCCTTGTGCCCGTCACCTTCCTTGGTATAAACAGATCCTCAGCGAGATATTTGTATTGTCCCCTTATATACTTATACATGGTTATTAGATCGCCCCTCAGTCGTCTTTTTTCTAGACTAAATAATCCTAATTTCGCTAATCTATCTGGGTATTGTAGTTCTCCCATCCCCTTTATTAATTTTGTTGCCCTCCTTTGTACTCTCTCTAGTTCCATTATATCCTTCCTGAGCACCGGTGCCCAAAACTGGACACAGTACTCCATGTGCGGTCTAACTAGGGATTTGTACAGAGGCAGTATAATGCTCTCATCATGTGTATCCAGACCTCTTTTAATGCACCCCATGATCCTGTTTGCCTTGGCAGCTGCTGCCTGGCACTGGCTGCTCCAGGTAAGTTTATCATTAACTAGGATCCCCAAGTCCTTCTCCCTGTCAGATTTACCCAGTGGTTTCCCGTTCAGTGTGTAATGGTGATATTGATTCCCTCTTCCCATGTGTATAACCTTACATTTATCATTGTTAAACCTCATCTGCCACCTTTCAGCCCAAGTTTCCAACTTATCCAGATCCATCTGTAGCAGAATACTATCTTCTCTTGTATTAACTGCTTTACATAGTTTTGTATCATCTGCAAATATCGATATTTTACTGTGTAAACCTTCTACCAGATCATTAATGAATATGTTGAAGAGAACAGGTCCCAAACGACCAACATAACTGACGTATAGAAGCTTGTTGGCAATTTAACTCTCCCTTTTTAGGGGGGAGAATTGTTATGATCAGGCGGCCTTGGAACAACATGAAAAAACCTTCGCTGGAGTAGTGGTAACTATACAGACCGCTAACCCTGAACTTATCACAGACACTAGATGTAACCGTGGGGTGTACCTATCCAGACCTAGACACCTCGACACAGCCGGAGGACTAATTATCCCTAAAGATGGAAAATAGGAAAACTGACTTGCCTCAGAGTAGACCCCCAAAGTATAGGCAGCCCCCCACAAATAATGACGGTGAGTAGGAGAGGAAAAGACACATGCAGGCGGAAAACAGATTTAGCAAAGGAGGCCACTTCTACCTAGATAGGGAAGTATAGTACAGGATACTGAGCGGTCAGCACAAAATCTACAAAATATCCACAGCAGAAAAATACAAAAACTCCACCACCTAACTAAAGGTGTGGAGAGTATATCTGCAACTCCAGGGATTCAAACCAGACTGAGAAAACAACAGGACAGTCGAAGCTGGAACAAAATAAAAACTAAGAACAGCACGAAAAAATAGACACACAGTCAGTGAGCCTAAGAAAAAGAATAAGACACTTATCTTTAGCTGAAATGGCAGCAGGCAGGAAAAGTCAGGCAGAGAACCATTACTGGCAATAGAACATTGACAACTGGCAGGGACTAATGAGCCCTGCAAAGCTAAATACCCCCATCAGCCTTGCAATTAGCAGATACACCTGTCCAATCCTGCAGTCCAGGCCCAACTGCATTACCATCTACAACCACCGGAGGGAGCCCAAAAGCAGATTCACAACAGTTTTCCCCCCCTTGAGGAGGGGTCACGGAACCCTCACCAGAGCCCCCAGGCCGATCAGGATGAGCCCGATGAAAGGTACGAACCAAATCAGCAGCATGGACATCAGAGGCAGAAACCCAAGAATTATCCTCCTGGCCATAACCCTTCCATTTGACAAGGTACTGAAGCTTCCGCCTCGAAAAACGAGAATCCAAAATCTTCTCAACAACATATTCCAACTCCCCATCGACCAACACAGGGGCCGGAGGATCAACAGAGGGAACAACGGGCTCCATATATTTCCACAACAAAGATCTATGGAAGACATTATGAATAGCAAAAGAGGCCGGAAGCGCCAGGCGAAAGGACACCGGATTAATAATCTCAGAAATCCTATAAGGACCAATAAACCGAGGCTTAAACTTAGGGGAAGAAACCTTCATAGGAACATGACGGGAAGATAACTGTTGTGAATTCCGCTCTTGGGCTCCCTCCGGTGGTTTCAAGTAGTATTTTTGTGAGTTCTGCTCTTGGGCTCCCTCCTGTGGTTTTGAGTGGTATGGCTGCTTCTTGTATTTAGCTTCTGCAGCTGTTTTCACTGATCGTGAAAGCTAAGTCCTTGCTTGTCCTTTGCAGTTCACTTATTGTGGACTGTTGTTCTGTACTGTCTTTGTTTTTGCTCATTTGTCCAGTTTATCAGTATGGATCTATTCAGCTAGCTGGAGGCTCTGGGCAGCAGAGTTTGCCATCCACACCTTTAGTTAGGTGTGGAGTTTTGTGCATTTCTCTGCGGTGGACTTTTTCTAGGTTTTGTTACTGACCGCACAGTGCTCTTTCCTGTACTGTTCCTATCTAGCTAGAAGTGGCCTCCTGTGCGAAATCTTGTTTCATACTACGTATGTCATTTCCTTCTCCTCTCACAGTCATTACATGTAGGGGGCTATCTATCCTTTGGGGATTTTCTCTGAGGCAAGATAGTTTTCCTGCTTCTATCTTCAGGGGTAGTTAGCTCTAAGGTTGTGATGAGATGCCTAGGCAGAGTTAGGAGCATTCCACGGCTACTTCTACTGTTGTGTTGAGCTCAGGGACTGCGGTCAGTATAGTTCCCACCTGCTCAGAGCTAGTCACATGTCGCTCCTTAATCACCAGACAATAACAGATAACCAAACCAGATCCCCAACCCGAAGCCGGGAACCAACACACCGACGACGGTTAGCAAAACGTTGAGCCTCCTCCTGAGACAGTACCAAATTGTCCACCACATGAGCCCAAATCTACTGCAACCTGTCGACCACAGAATCCACACCAGGAAGGTCAGAAGGCTCAACCTGCCCAGAAGAAAAACGAGGATGAAAACTAAAATTACAAAAAAAAGGCGAAACCAAAGTAGCCGATCTAGCCCGATTATTAAGGGCAAACTTGGCCAATGGCAAAAAAAGCCACCCAATCATCCTGATCAACAGACACAAAGCATCTCAAATAGGTCTCCAAGGTCTGATTAGTTCGCTCAGTCTGGCCATTTGTCTGAGGATGAAATGCAGAAGAAAAAGACAAATCAATGCCCAGCTTGGCACAAAAGGCCCGCCAAAACCTAGAAACAAACTGGGAACCTCTGTCGGACACAATATTCTCCGGAATACCATGCACACGGACCACATGCTGAAAAAACAACGGAACCAAATCAGAAGAAGAAGGCAATTTAGGGAAAGGCACCAAATGAACCATCTTAGAGAATCGGTCACAAACAACCCAGATAACCGACATCCTTTGGGAAACAGGAAGATCGGAAATAAAATCCATAGAAATATGCGTCCAGGGCCTCTCAGGGACCGGCAAAGGCAAAAGCAACCCACTAGCACGGGAACAACAAGGCTTGGCCCGCGCACAAGTCCCACAGGACTGCACAAAAGAACGCACATCACGCGACAAAGAAGGCCACCAAAAGGACCTACCAACCAAGTCTCTGGTACCGAAAATACCAGCATGACCAGTCAACACAGAACAATGAACCTCAGAAATCACTCTACTAGTCCATCTGTCAGGAACAAACAGTTTCCCTACAGGACAACGGTCAGGTTTGTCAGCCTGAAATTTCTGAAGAACCCGTCGTAAATCAGGAAAAATGGCAGAAAGGACCACCCCTTCCTTCAAAATACCGACTGGTTCCAAGATCTCAGAAGAATCAGGCAAAAAACTCCTAGAGAGGGCATCAGCCTTAACATTCTTAGTACCAGGAAGGTACGAGACCACAAAATCAAAACGACAAAAAAACAAGGACCATCGAGCCTGTCTAGGATTCAACCGTTTGGCAGACTCGAGGTAAATCAAATTCTTATGGTCGGTCAAGACCACAATACGGTGCTTAGCTCCCTCAAGCCAATGTCGCCACTCCTCAAACGCACACTTCATAGCCAACAACTCCCGATTGCCGACGTCATAATTGCGTTCCGCAGGCGAAAATTTACGGGAAAAGAAGGCACACGGTTTCATCAAGGAACCAACAGGATCCCTCTGAGACAAAACGGCCCCTGCCCCAATCTCAGAAGCGTCAACCTCAACCTGAAACGGAAGAGAAACATCCGGCTGGCGCAACACTGGAGCAGAAGAAAAACGACATTTAAGTTCTTGAAAGGCAGAGACAGCCGCAGAGGGCCAATTCGCCACATCAGTGCCCTTCTTAGTCAAATCAGTCAAGGGTTTAACCACGCTGGAAAAATTAGCAATGAAACGGCGATAAAAATTAGCGAAGCCCAAAAATTTCTGAAGGCTCTTCCCGGATGTGGGCTGAATCCAATCATGAATGGCCTGAACCTTAACCGGATCCATCTCTATAGATGAGGGAGAAAAAAATAAAGCCCAAAAAGGAAACCTTCTGCACCCCAAAAAGACACTTAGACCCTTTCACAAACAAGGCATTGTCACGAAGGATCTGAAATACCATCCTGACCTGCTGCACATGAGACTCCCAATCATCGGAAAAAATCAAAATATCGTCCAAATATATGATCAAGAATTTATCAAGATAACTCCGGAAGATATCATGCATGAAGGACTGAAAAACAGATGGAGCATTAGAGAGTCCGAATGGCATCACAAGGTATTCAAAATGGCGTTCGGGCGTGTTAAACGCAGTTTTCCATTCATCACCCTGCTCTATACGAACAAGATTATAAGCCCCCCGAAGGTCAATCTTAGTAAACCAACTAGCTCCCTTAATCCTAGCACACAAATCAGAAAGCAAAGGCAAGGGGTATTGGAACTTGACCGTGATCTTATTTAAGAGGCGATAATCAATACAGGGTCTCAAAGAACCATCTTTTTTAGCAACAAAAAAGAACCCCGCTCCCAACGGTGAAGAAGATGGTCGAATATGCCCTTTCTCCAAAGACTCCTTAATATAGTTCCGCATGGCGGTATGTTCAGTCACAGATAGGTTGAAAAGAAGACCCTTAGGAAACTTACAGCCTGGAATCAAATCAATAGCACAATCGCAGTCCCTATGCGGTGAAAGGAAACTGGACTTAGGCTCATCGAATACATCCTGAAAATCAGACAAAAACTCCGGAATTTCAGAAGAGGGAGAAGGGGCGATTGACATCAGAGGAACATCATTATGAACCCCCTGACAACCCCAACTAGTCACAGACATGGACTTCCAATCCAAAACAGGATTATGTACCTGCAACCACGGGAAACCCAGCACGACAGCATCATGCAAATTATGCAACACCAGAAATCGACAATCTTCCTGGTGGGCTGGCGCCATGCGCATAGTCACCTGTATCCAAAACTGGGGCTTATTTTTAGCCAAGGGTGTAGCATCAATGCCCCTTAAAGGAATAGGATTCTGCAAAGGCTGCAAGGGAAAACCACAACGCCTAGCAAAGTCAAAGTCCATCAAATTCAAGGCGGCGCCTGAATCCACAAGCGCCATGACAGAAAATGACGACAATGAGCAGATCAAGGACACAGATAACAGAAATTTAGGTTGTACAGTACTGATGGTAAATGAACTGGCGATCCTTTTTGTCCGCTTAGGGCAGACAGAAATGACATGAGAAGCGTCGCCACAATAAAAACACAACCTGTTGAGACGTCTGAAACCTTGTCGTTCCGTTTTAGATAGAATCCTATCACACTGCATAGGCTCAGGAATATGCTCTGAGGATAACGCCACAGCGCGCACAGTTCTGCGCTACCGCAAGCGCCGGTCAATCTGAATGGCCAGAGACATAGAATCACTCAGATTGGAGGATGTGGGGGACCCCACCATAACATCCTTAACGGATTCAGAAAGACCCTTTCTGAAAATTGCCGCCAAAGCATCATCATTCCATTTAGTCAGCACAGACCATTTTCTGAATTTCTGACAATACAATTCAGCCACCTCTTGCCCCTGAGATAGGGCCAACAAGGTCTTCTCAGCTTGATCCACAGAATTAGGCTCATCATACAATAACCCCAATGCTTGAAAGAAAGAATCAACATTAAGCAAAGCAGGATTGCCAGTTTCCAGGGAAAATGCCCAATCCTGTGGGTCACCACGCAGCAGGGATATGATGATTTTAACCTGCTGAATGGGATCACCAGAGGATCTCAATGCAAAACACAGTTTACAGTTATTTTTGAAACTCAAAAATTTGGATCTGTCACCAAAAAATAAATCAGGAGTGGGAATCTTAAGTTCTAAAGCAGGAGTCTGAACAATATAATCTGAAATACCCTGTACCCTAGCAGCAAGCTGATCCACACGAGAAGCTAATTCCTGAACATTCATGTTAGGACTAGGTTCCTCAGCCACCCAGAGATTAAGAGGGAGGAGAAGACAAAACAGGCTGAGGAAAAAAAATGGCTCAAAACCTTTCCTCCCTTCTTCTGAGATGCAATTAACTCATTGTTGGCCAGTTGTACTGTTATGATCAGGCGGCCTTGGAACAACATGAAAAAACCTTCGCTGGAGTAGTGGTAACTATACAGACCGCTAACCCTGAACTTATCACAGACAATAGATGTAGCCGTGGGGTGTACCTATCCAGACCTAGACACCTCGACACAGCCGGAGGACTAATTATCCCTAAAGATGGAAAATAGGAAAACTGACTTGCCTCAGAGTAGACCCCCAAAGTATAGGCAGCCCCCCACAAATAATGACGGTGAGTAGGAGAGGAAAATTCACACGCAGGCGGAAAACAGATTTAGCAAAGGAGGCCACTTCTACCTAGATAGGGAAGTATAGTACAGGATACTGAGCAGTCAGCACAAAATCTACAAAATATCCACATCAGAAAAATACAAAAACTCCACCACCTAACTGAAGGTGTGGAGAGTATATCTGCAACTCCAGCGAATCCATCCAGACTGAGAAAACAACAGGACAGTCGAAGCTGGAACAAAATAGAAACTAAGAACAGCACAAAAAAATAGACACACAGCCTGTGAGCCTAAGAAAAAGAATAAGACACTTATCTTTAGCTGAAATGGCAGAGCTGACGTATAGAAACTTGTGGGCAATGTAAAACTCCCTTTTTTTGGGGGGAGAATGTAGCAAAAAACAGGCCCAGTGTATTACACTACACAATGTCAGTGGCAGAACGTGACTGCCAGATAAACGACCAACAGAACTGACATATAGAAACTTGTTGGCAATGTAACTCTCCCTTGTTTTGGTGGGAGAATGCTGCAAAACACAGGTCCAGTGTATTACACTACACAATGTAAGTCTCAGAACGTGGCTGCCAGATATATGACCAACAGAACTGACGTATAGAAACTTGTTGGCAATGTAACTCTCCCTTTTTTTGGAGGTAGAATGCTGCAAAAAACAGGTCCAGTGTATTTCACTACACAATGTCAGTGGCAGAACGTGGCTGCCAGAAATACGACAAACAGAGCTGATGTATAGAAACCTGTGGGCAATTTAAATCTCCCTTTTTTGGGTGGGAGAACGTAGCAAAAAACAGGCCCAGTGTATTACACTACACAATGTCAGTGGCAGAACGTGGCTGCCAGATAAACGACCAACAGAACTGACATACAGAAACTTGTTGGCAATGTAACTCTTCCTTTTTTTGGAGGTAGAATGCTGCAAAAAACAGGATCAGTGTATGACACTACACAATGTCCGTGGCTGAACGTGGCTGCCAGATATACGACAAACAGAGCTGACGTATAGAAACTTGTGGGCAATTTAAAACTCCCTTTTTTGGGGGGGAGAACTGTTATGAATAGGTAATTCAGAACCACAATGGACCTTGAAGTTCAGAGCACACAAAGTGATCTGACAATAACCAAAAGACATAGGACGAGCTCTGAGACGTGGGAACTCTGCTGACCGCAATTCCTAATCCTATCCAACCACACTAGAGGCAGCCGTGGATTGCGCCTAACGCTCCCTATGCAACTCGGCACAGCCTGAGAAACTAGCTAGGCCTAAGAAGGAAAAATAAGCCTACCTTGCCTCAGAGAAATACCCCAAAGGAAAAGGCAGCCCCCCACATATAATGACTGTGAGTAGAGATGAAAATACAAACGCAGAGATGAAATAGATTTAGCAAAGTGAGGCCCAACTTACTGAACAGACCGAGGATAGAAAAGATCGCTTTGCGGTCAACACAAAACCCTACAAACAACCACGCAGAGGGGGCAAAAAGACCCTCCGCACCGACCAACGGTACGGAGGTGCTCCCTCTGCGTCCCAGAGCTTCCAGCAAGCAAGAAAAACCAAATAAGCAAGCTGGACAGAAAAAATAGCAAACAAAAATAACACAAGCAAAACTTAGCTTATGCAGGAAGACAGGCCACAGGAACGATCCAGGAGGAAGCAAGACCAATACTAGAACATTGACTGGAGGCCAGGAGCAAAGCACTAGGTGGAGTTAAATAGAGCAGCACCTAACGACTTAACCTCATCACCTGAGGAAGGAAACTCAGAAGCTGCAGTACCACTTGTGACCACAGGAGGGAGCTCTGCCACAGAACTCACAACAGTACCCCCCCTTGAGGAGGGGTCACCGAACCCTCACCAGAGCCCCCAGGCCGACCAGGATGAGCCATATGAAAGGCACGAACAAGATCGGCAGCATGAACATCAGAGGCAAAGACCCAGGAATTATCTTCCTGACCATAACCCTTCCACTTAACCAGATACTGGAGTTTCCGTCTCGAAACACGAGAATCCAAAATCTTCTCCACAATATACTCCAACTCCCCCTCCACCAAAACCGAGGCAGGAGGATCAACAGATGGAACCATAGGTGCCACGTATCTCCGCAACAGTGACCTATGGAATACGTTATGGATGGAAAAAGAATCTGGAAGGGTCAAACGAAAAGACACAGGATTAAGAACCTCAGAAATCCTATACGGACCAATGAAACGAGGCTTAAACTTAGGAGAGGAAACCTTCATAGGAATATGACGAGATGACAACCAAACCAAATCCCCAACACGAAGTCGGGGACCCACACAGCGTCTGCGATTAGCGAAACGTTGAGCCTTCTCCTGGGACAAGGTCAAATTGTCCACTACATGAGTCCAAATCTGCTGTAACCTGTCCACCACAGTATCCACACCAGGACAGTCCGAAGACTCAACCTGCCCTGAAGAGAAACGAGGATGGAACCCAGAATTGCAGAAAAACGGCGAAACCAAGGTAGCCGAGCTGGCCCGATTATTAAGGGCGAACTCCGCCAAAGGCAAGAAGGACACCCAATCATCCTGATCAGCAGAAACAAAGCATCTCAGATATGTTTCCAACGTCTGATTAGTTCGTTCGGTTTGGCCATTTGTCTGAGGATGGAAAGCCGAGGAAAAAGACATATCAATGCCCATCCTAGCACAAAAGGCTCGCCAAAACCTCGAAACAAACTGGGAACCTCTGTCAGAAACGATGTTCTCTGGAATGCCATGTAAACGAACCACATGCTGGAAGAACAATGGCACCAAATCAGAGGAGGAAGGTAATTTAGACAAGGGTACCAAATGGACCATCTTAGAGAAGCGATCACAAACCACCCAAATGACCGACATTTTTTTGAGAAACGGGGAGATCCGAAATAAAATCCATAGAGATATGTGTACAAGGCCTCTTCGGGACCGGCAAGGGCTAAAGCAACCCACTGGCACGAGAACAGCAGGGCTTAGCCCGAGCACAAATCCCACAGGACTGCACAAAAGAACGCACATCCCTGTTATGTTTGCTAATGACAGGTGTTATGAAGGCAATCCAGAGACACAGTGTGCTTAGCGATCAGAGCGCACACAGTGATCTGACAAATACCCAAAAACACAAGAACGAGCTCTGAGACGTGGAAACTCTGTAGACTGCACACCTGATCCTATCCTAAACACAACTAAAAGCGGCTGTGGATTGCGCCTAACAACTACCTAGGCAACTCGGCACAGCCTAAGAAACTAGCTAGCCTGAAGATAGAAAAATAGGCCTGACTTGCCCCAGAGAAATTCCCCAAAGGAAAAGGCAGCCCCCCACATATAATGACTGTGAGTAAGATGAAAAGACAAAACGTAGGGATGAAATAGATTCAGCAAAGTGGGGCCCGATATTCTAGGACAGAGCGAGGACAGTAAAGCGAACTTTGCAGTCTACAAAAAACCCTAAAGCAAAAACCACGCAAAGGGGGCAAAAAAGACCCACCGTGCCGAACTAACGGCACGGCGGTACACCCTTTGCGTCTCAGAGATTCCAGCAAAACAAAAGACAAGCTGGACAGAAAAAAAGCAACAAAATAGCAAAAAGCACTTAGCTATACAGAGCAGCAGGTCACAGGAACAATCAGGAGAAGCTCAGATCCAACACTGAAACATTGACAAGGAGCCAGGATAGCAGCATCAGGCGGAGTTAAGTAATGAAGCAGTTAACGAGCTCACCAGAACACCTGAGGGAGGAAGCTCAGAAGCTGCAGTACCACTTGTGGCCACAGGAGTGAATTCAGCCACAGAATTCACAACACATCCCGCGACAGAGATGGCCACCAAAAGGATCTAGCCACTAACTCTCTGGTACCAAAGATTCCAGGATGACCAGCCAACACCGAACAATGAACCTCAGAGATCACTTTATTTGTCCACCTATCAGGGACAAACAGTTTCTCCGCTGGGCAACGATCAGGTTTATTAGCCTGAAATTTTTGCAGCACCCGCCGCAAATCAGGGGAGATGGCAGACAAAATTACTCCCTCTTTGAGAATACCCACCGGCTCAGACAAACCCGGAGAGTCGGGCCCAAAACTCCTAGACAGGGCATCCGCCTTCACATTTTTAGAGCCAGGAAGGTACGAAACCACAAAGTCAAAACGGGAGAAAAACAGCGACCAACGAGCCTGTCTAGGATTCAACCGTTTGGCAGACTCGAGATAAGTCAAATTCTTGTCATCCGTCAAAACCACCACGCGATGCTTAGCTCCTTCAAGCCAATGACGCCACTCCTCGAATGCCCACTTCATGGCCAGCAACTCTCGATTGCCAACATCATAATTTCGCTCAGCAGGCGAAAACTTCCTCGAAAAGAAGGCGCATGGTTTCATCACCGAGCAATCAGAACCTCTTTGCGACAAAACAGCCCCCGCTCCAATTTCAGAAGCATCAACCTCGACCTGGAACGGAAGCGAAACATCTGGTTGACACAACACAGGGGCAGAAGAAAAACGACGCTTTAACTCTTGAAAAGCTTCCACAGCAGCAGAAGACCAATTGACCACATCAGCACCCTTCTTGGTCAAATCGGTCAATGGTTTAGCAATACTAGAAAAATTGCAGATGAAGCGACGATAAAAATTAGCAAAGCCCAGGAACTTTTGCAGACTCTTCAGAGATGTCGGCTGAGTCCAATCATAGATGGCCTGGACCTTAACAGGGTCCATCTCGATAGTAGAAGGGGAAAAAATGAACCCCAAAAATGAAACCTTCTCAACACCAAAGAGACACTTTGATCCCTTCACAAACAAAGAATTAGCACGCAGGACCTGGAACACCATTCTGACCTGCTTCACATGAGACTCCCAATCATCCGAGAAGACCAAAATATCATCCAAGTATACAATCATGAATTTATCCAGGTACTCTCGGAAGATGTCATGCATAAAGGACTGAAACACCGATGGAGCATTGGCAAGTCCGAATGGCATAACTAGGTACTCAAAATGGCCCTCGGGCGTATTAAATGCAGTTTTCCATTCATCGCCCCGCTTAATACGCACAAGATTATACGCACCACGAAGATCTATCTTGGTGAACCAACTAGCCCCCTTGATCCGAGCAAACAAATCAGATAATAGCGGCAAGGGGTACTGAAATTTGACCGTGATTTTATTTAGAAGGCGGTAATCTATACAAGGTCTCAGCGAACCATCCTTCTTGGCCACAAAAAAGAACCCCGCTCCCAATGGCGACGATGACGGGCGAATATGACCCTTCTCCAAGGACTCCTTCACGTAACTCCGCATAGCGGCGTGCTCAGGCACAGATAAATTAAACAGTCGACCTTTAGGAAACTTACTACCAGGAATCAAATCGATAGCACAATCACAATCCCTATGTGGAGGTAGGGCATTGGACTTGGGCTCATCAAATACATCCCGGTAATCAGACAAGAACTCTGGAACCTCAGAAGGTGTGGATGACGAAGTAGACAGAAATGGGACATCACCATGTACCCCCTGACAACCCCAGCTGGACACAGACATCGACTTCCAATCCAACACTGGGCTATGGACCTGTAGCCATGGCAACCCCAACACGACCACATCATGCAGATTATGCAATACCAGAAAGCGAATATCCTCCTGATGTGCAGGAGCCATGCACATGGTCAGCAGGGTCCAGTACTGAGGCTTATTTTTGGCCAAAGGCGTAGCATCAATTCCTCTCAATGGAATAGGACACTGCAAGGGCTCCAAGAAAAACCCTCAACGCCTAGCATACTCCAAGTCCATCAAATTCAGGGCAGCGCCTGAATCCACAAATGCCATGACAGAATAAGATGAGAAAGAGCAGATCAAAGTAACGGACAAAAGAAATTTTGACTGTACCGTACCAATGGTGGCAGACCTAGCGAACCGCTTAGTGCGCTTAGGACAATCGGAGATAGCATGAGTGGAATCACCACAGTAGAAACACAGCCCATTCTGACGTCTGTGTTCTTGCCGTTCAACTCTGGTCAAAGTCCTATCGCACTGCATAGGCTCAGGTTTATGCTCGGATAATACCGCCAAATGGTGCACAGATTTACGCTCACGCAAGCAACCGATCTGAATGGCCAAAGACATAGACTCATTCAGACCAGCAGGCATAGGAAATCCCACCATGACATCCTTAAGGTCTTCAGAGAGACCCTTTCTGAAAATAGCTGCCAGCGCACCTTCATTCCATTGAGTGAGCACGGACCACTTTCTAAACTTCTGACAATAAATCTCTATCTCATCCTGACCCTGACACAGAGCCAGCAAATTTTTCTCTGCCGGATCCACCGAATTAGGTTCATCGTACAGCAATCCGAGCGCCAGGAAAAACGCATCAATATTACATAATGCAGGATCTCCTGGCGCAAGGGAAAATGCCCAGTCTTGAGGGTCGCCACGTAATAAAGAAATAATAATCCTAACCTGTTGAACTGGGTCACCAGAGGAGCGAGGTTTCAAAGCCAGAAACAGTTTGCAATTATTTTTGAAATTCAGAAACTTAGTTCTATCTCCAGAAAACAAATCAGGAATAGGAATTCTAGGTTATAACATAGATTTCTGAACCATAATGTCTTGACTTTTTTGTACTCTTGCAGTGAGATTATCCACACAAGAAGACAGACCTTTAATGTCCATCACTACACCTGTGTCCTGAACCACCCAAATGTCTAGGGGGAAAAAAAGGCAAAACACAGTGCAAAGAAAAAAAAATGGTCTCAGAACTTCTTTTTTCCCTCTATTGAGAAGCATTAGTACTTTGGGCCTCCAGTACTGTTATGAATAGGTAATTCAGAACCACAATGGACCTTGAAGTTCAGAGCACACAAAGTGATCTGACAATAACCAAAAGACATAGGACGAGCTCTGAGACGTGGGAACTCTGCTGACCGCAATTCCTAATCCTATCCAACCACACTAGAGGCAGCCGTGGATTGCGCCTAACGCTCCCTATGCAACTCGGCACAGCCTGAGAAACTAGCTAGGCCTAAGAAGGAAAAATAAGCCTACCTTGCCACAGAGAAATACCTCAAAGGAAAAGGCAGCCCCCCACATATAATGACTGTGAGTAGAGATTTAAATACAAACGCAGAGATTAAATAGATTTAGCAAAGTGAGGCCCAACTTACTGAACAGACCGAGGATAGAAAAGATTACTTTGCGGTCAACACAAAACCCTACAAACAACCACGCAGAGGGGGCAAAAAGACCCTCCGCACCGACTAACGGTACGGAGGTGCTCCCTCTGCGTCCCAGAGCTTCCAGCAAGCAAGAAAAACCAAATAAGCAAGCTGGACAGAAAAAATAGCAAACAAAAATAACACAAGCAAAACTTAGCTTATGCAGAAAGACAGGCCACAGGAACGATCCAGGAGGAAGCAAGACCAATACTAGAACATTGACTGGAGGCCAAGAGCAAAGCACTAGGTGGAGTTAAATAAAGCAGCACCTAACGACTTCACCACATCACCTGAGGAAGGAAACTCAGAAGCCGCAGTACCACTTGTGACCACAGGAGGGAGCTCTGCCACAGAACTCACAACAAAGAACGTAGCAAAAAACAGGCCCAGTGTATTACACTACACAATGTCAGTGGCAGCACGTGGCTGCCAGATATACGACCAACAGAACTGACGTATAGAAACTTGTAGGCAATGTAACTCTCCCTTTTTATGGAGGGAGAATGCTGCAAAAAACAGGCTCAGTGTATTACACTACACAATGTCAGTGGCAGAATGTGGCTGCCAGATAAACGACTAACAGAACTGACATACAGAAACTTGTTGGCAATGTAACTCTCCCTTTTTATGGAGGGAGAATGCTGCAAAAAACAGGCTCAGTGTATTACACTACACAATGTCAGTGGCAGAACGTGGCTGCCAGATATATGACCAACAGAACTGACGTATAGAAACTTGTTGGCAATTTAACTCTCCCTTTTTGGGAGGGAGAATGCTGCAAAAAACAGGCCCAGTGTATTACACTACACAATTTAAGTGGCACAATGTCGCAGGCAGATATACGACAAACAGAACTGACGTATAGAAACGTTTTGGCAATTTAAAACTCCCTTTTTTGGGGTGGGGGGAGAAAGCAGCAAAAAAAAAAAAATACAGGCCCTGTGTATTACACTACACAATGTAAGTGGCAGAACGTGGCTGCCAGATATACGACCAACAGAACTGACGTATAGAAACTTGTTGGCAATTTAACTCTCCCTTTTTTGTGGGGGAGAATGTAGCAAATAACAGGCCCAGTGTATTACACTACACAATGTCAGTGGCAGAACGTGGCTGCCAGATATACGACCAACAGAACTGACGTATAGAAACTTTATGGCAATTTAAAACTCCCCTTTTTTGGGGGGGAGAATGCAGCAAAAACAGGCCCAGTGTATTACACTACACAATTTAAGTGGCACAACGTGGCAGGCAGATATACGACCAACAGAATTGACGTATGGAAACTTGCTGGCAATTTAACTCTCCCTTTTTTTTTGTTGGTCCCCGGCTTCGTGTGGGGGATTTGGTTTGGTTGTCTTCTCGTCATGTTCCTATGAAGTTTTCTTCCCCTAAGTTTAAGCCTCGGTTTATTGGTCCTTATAAAATTTCTGAAATTATTAATCCGGTGTCTTTTCGTTTGGCTCTTCCAGCCTCTTTTGCCATTCATAATGTTTTCCATAGATCTTTGTTGCGGAGATATGTGGTGCCCGTTGTTCCCTCGGTTGACCCTCCTGCCCCGGTGTTGGTTGAGGGAGAGTTGGAATATGAGGTTGAGAGGATTTTGGATTCTCGTTTTTCGAGGCGGAGGCTTCAGTATCTTGTCAAGTGGAAGGGTTATGGCCAGGAGGATAATTCTTGGGTTGTTGCCTCCGATGTCCATGCCACTGATTTGGTTCGTGCTTTTCACTTGGCTCGTCCTGATCGGCCTGGGGGCTCTGGTGAGGGTTCGGTGACCCCTCCTCAAGGGTGGGGTACTGTTGTGAATTCCGCTCTTGGGCTCCCTCCAGTGGTTGTAAGTGGCACTTTTGTGAGTTCTGCTCTTGGGCTCCCTCCGGTGGTTTTAAGTGGTATGGCTGCTCCTTGGATTTAGCAGTCTGCAGCTGCTTCCACTGATAGTCTTTTCTGCTCGGCCATTTATGCCTGGCTTTTCCTTCAGCCAGTGCCACTTGTCATTGGTTCCTGGTTGGATTCACATCTCTTTGGATTTCACTGTTATCCTGACCAGTTCAGCAAAGCTAAGTTCTTGCTTGCTATTTTCTGTCCACAGATTGTGGACTTATCCGTTCTGTGCTTTCTATGTTTGCCCAGCTTATCAGTATGAATTATTCTGTCTTGCTGGAAGCTCTGGGAAGCAGATTTACCCTCCACACCTTTAGTCAGGTGTGGAGATTTTTGTAAACTCTGCGTGGATTTTTGTACTGTTTTATACTGACCGCACAGTATTCAATCCTGTCCTATCTATCTAGCTAGACTGGCCTCCTGTGCTCATCCTGGTTACATTCTGTGTATGTCTTTTCCCTCTCCACTCACAGTCATTATTTGTGGGGGGCTAATTTATCCTTTTGGGATTTTCTCTGAGGCAAGATAGTTTTCCTGCTTCTATCTGTAGGGGTAGTTAGCTCTTAGGCGGTGCCTAGGGAGAGTTAGGAGCATCCCACGGCTACTTCTAGTGTTGTGTTGAGCTTAGGGACTGCGGTCAGTACAGATACCACTTCCTTCAGAGCTCGTTCCATGTTGCTCCTAAACCACCGCATCATAACAGGCGTCGTCTGCACTGACCAGTCGTGTGCATTCCTCAAAACACTGAAGGACTTGACAGAGGTCTTGGAGCTTCGACTATTGCACACCTGACAACTCCCTGTCTGCCATCCAACTGCCTGCCCGTGTATGTGTATCCTCCCACAAATACATTACAGCACGCCTCTGTTCGCACAGCCTCTGAAGCATGTGCAGTGTGGAGTTCCACCTTGTTGCAATGTCGATTATTAGGCAGTGTTGGGGAAGATTCAGCGATCGCTGATGGTTCAGCATATGGCTGGAGTGTACGGGCGACCGGTGGATGTGCGAGCAAAGTTTGCGCACTTCCAGGAGCAGGGCTAGTAAATCAGGGTAATTTTTGAGGAAGCACTGCACCACCAGGTTCAAGGTGTGAGCCAGGCAAGGTATGTGTTTCAGCTCTGAAAGGGCTATGGCAGCCATAAAATTCCTTCCGTTATCACTGACTACCTTGCCTGCCTCAAGATGTACCGTCACGGGAGTATTGGGTAGACTAAAGCTGATTACCCGGGCCCTTGCGCTATCCCTCAGACTAAGGAAAACCCTGTCTGTCCCTCTCCCAGAATTTACACAGATGGAGTGCTTGTCTGGGCCGCCAGGCCTGACCCTAACTCCTCTTTCAGCCCTATGCTGAAACCTCCACCCGCCACCCAGTGATAAGACCACACACCAACCTACACAAAAAGTACAGACAGGGAAAACTGAAAACGCACCACGCCGCAGACACACAGGAAAACACTATAATGTGCACAGGGCAAAAATAAACACAAATATAGGAAGGAGAAATATGACAAAGGATAATACACCACCAGACACGATACTTCAACTCCTAGACCACCACTCCAGACTGAGATCACCAGGCACAAGACACAACCTATAATCAGCGACGCCCAAAGTCCAGAATGACTATTTAAAGGCCTCGGGCGTGACCCAGCCTCCAACCAGATTACCAGCCAGATTAACCCTGGATAACCTGGATAAAATCTAGCCGGCGCCACTGAGCGTATAGTGGACAAATGTGGAATTACCGCTGTCTGTCGGACGCCCTAGTGTGAATAGCGTCCGACATGACAGTACCCCGCCTTCTACGAGGGACCCCAGGGCCCTCACAACTTATAGGACCCGGCTTGTCCGGATGGCTGCGGTGAAACATACTGACCAGCCAGTCCACATGTATGTCCGAAGCTGGTACCCAATACCTCTCCTCTGGCCATAACCACGCCAGTGTACCAGGTACTGTAATGTGAGTCGCACTATACGAGAGTCAACCACCTTGGAGACTTCAAACTCCAAATTGCCATCCACCAAGACAGGAGGTGGCATCGGCGCCGCATCCATGGAACCCACCACCTTCTTTAACAGAGATCTATGAAACAATCGGTAGGCTACCGGGTTAATGATGGCGGCGACCCTAAATGGACCAATAAACCTAGGGCCCAATTTCAGGGATTGTACTTTGAGCTTTATGTTTTTTGTGGACAACCACACCCAATCACCCACACTCAGGTCCGGACCTGGCACACGTCTACTGTCAGCCACTCGTTTGTACCTAACACCCACGCTCAGCAAGCGCTGTTTCACTCTCCTCCAAACAGATGACAGTTGTGCTCCTAGCTGGTCCTCCTCAGGAACGCCAGCAGAGCCACCCTGATGCAGAGTACAAAATTGAGGATGGTACCCGTAAACAGAAAAGAACGGGGACTCCCCAGACGATTCCTGGCGGTGATTGTTAATGGCAAACTCAGCCAAAGGAAGGAACGTCGACCATTCGTCCTGGTTGTCAGAAACAAAGCAGCGTAAGTACTGCTCCAAATTCTGGTTCATACACTTGGTCTGACCATTTGACTGAGGATGAAACGCCAAAGAATGCGACAACTTGATGCCCAGCCGTGAGCAAAAAGCTTTCCAAAACTTCACCACAAACTGAGTACCTTTATCAGACACTATGTCAGATGGGACCCCGTGAAGTCGGACCACCTCCTGCACAAAAACCTGAGCCAGAGTCTTTGTGTTAGGCAATGAAGGCAAGGACGCAAAGTGCGATATCTTTGAGAACCGATCAACAACCACCAAGATGACCGTGTTCCCAGCAGAGGAAGGTAGGTCTGTAATAAAATCCATGGAGATCTCCGTCCATGGCCTACTGGGGACCCCTAGAGGATGTAATGAGCCAGCAGGACGGGAGCGAGGCGTCTTAGCCCTAGCACACGTGGTACATGCTGATACGTACGAGACCACGTCCTGTCGGATTTTGGGCCACCAAAACCGATGCGACACCAACTCCAAGGTACCCCTAACCCCTGGATGGCCAGCCAGAATAGCATCATGATGCTCACCCAACACTTTTAGGCGAAGATGGAGCATTACAAATGATTTGTTAATGGGAAGCTCTGGTGGTACTTTCTCCTGAGCCTCGACAATCTCCGCCTCAACCTCTGTCGTGAGAGCTGAGACCACTACACCCTTTTGGAGGATGGGTACCGGATCTTCCCGAGGTTCTCCCTCCCAGAAAACACCTGGATAAAGCATCTGCCTTAGTGTTCTTAGACCCCGGACGGTACGTGACAAAAAAGTTGAAACGCGTGAAAAACAATGCCCAGCAAGCCTGCCTGGGGGACAGACGCTTGGCTGACTCTAAATAGAGCAGATTTTTATGGTCGGTGATAACTGTAACCTGGTGGACCGCCCCCTCCAAGAAGTGTCGCCATTCCTCAAAAGCCAACAACTCCCTGTTGCCGATATCATAGTTACATTCGGCGGACGACAGCTTCTTGGAAAAGTAGACACATGGACGCAACTCGCCCAAGGATGAGCCTTGTGACAGCGCCACTCCAACCTCAGATGCATCGACCTCCACGGTTGCACCAGAATGGGGGTCGAAGCAAAACTGTTCTTCAGAAATTCAAATGCGCGCACAGCAGCCTCCGGCCAAGTGGAAAAATTGATACCCTTTTTCGTCATGTCAGTAAGCGGTTTAGCAATGGTAGAAAAATCTTTGATAAATTTTCTATAATAATTAGAAAATCCAAGGAACCGCTGGAGTGCTTTCAGGTTATCAGGCCGTTCCCAATGCAGCACCGCTTGCACCTTAGCGGCGTCCATTTTAAACCCTGAAGCAGACACAATATAACCCAAGAAAGGCAACTCCTGAACAGAAAAAAACACATTTCTCAAGTTTTGCATAGAGCTTATTTTCTCTGGGTAGCTGTAACACCTGCCTCACATGCTCTAAATCAGGGGTCCCCAACTCCAGTCCTCAAGGCCCACCAACAGGTCATGTTTTCAGGATTTCCTTAGTATTGCCCAGGTGATAATTGCATTACTTGTGCAAAACAAAGGAAAACCTGAAAACATTATCTGTTGGTGGGCCTTGAGGACTGGAGTTGGGGAACACTGCTCTAAATGAGTATCACGGTCGCATGAATAAATGAGAATGTCATCTAGGTACACAATAATGAATTTCCCCAGTATATGCGAGAACGCATCATTTATGAAATGTTGGAATACAGCAGGCGCGTTTGTCAATCCAAATGGCATCACCAAATTTTCAAAATAACCCTCAGGATTATTAAAAGCCGTCTTCCACTCATCACCTTGACGGACTCTTATGAGGTTGTACGCCCCCCTGATCTCAAGCTTGGAAAACCACTTAGCACCAGCCACCTGGTTGAACAAATCAGGTATCAGTGGCATAGGGTATGGATCACGATCTGTAATCTGGTTTAACTCCTAAAATCCAGACACGGGCGTAGTCCGCCATCTTTCTTCCTAACGAAGAAGAACCATGCTGCCACCGGCGAGGACGAAGGCCTGATGTGCCCTTTGCTCAGACTCTCAGCAATGTAGTCCTTTAGGGCTTGCCTCTCAGGACCAGAGATGTTAAACATCCTCAGCCACAAACTCAGTAATCTCCCCCTGTGGGAGTGGAGTAGCATTGATGGTGACCACCCGGATAGGATCAGGCAGTTTATCGACCGTGAACCCGGCCGTGTGCGCAAACTCCGCATCAATGAGATTAGTGGCCGACCCACTATCCACAAAAACAGTGATTGGCAGCTCTCTGCCAGCGACAATAACTCTGGCAGGGAGCATACATTGAGAGACCCCCATGGAGGATATGCATAAGCTCAGATTGGCCTCCTCCACACCCTCTGAGCTTAGAAGTTTTCCGCCGTTGCGCTTTTCTTAGAAAACAGAGGACAAACATTTACATAATGCCCTTTTTTACCACAGCAAAAACAGGCTCCCTGCTTCCTGAGTGAGGAGGCAAGATGATGTGATACCCCTGCGATTTGCATAGGCTCCATGGGCTCACCTGCAGCAACCACACGTGTACCTACGCCCTCCCCCATAGACAGCGTATCTTGCGCCCCCTGACGCAAATGGCGATCAATGCGGACAACAAGACTCATGGCAGACTCTAGGGAAAGAGGAATCCAAAGAAAAAAGATGAACAGCGCTCCAAGCGGGTATTGCAATATCAAAACGAAATCTTTATTGGTCCATGAAAGAGCAACGTTTCGACCAGTATCCTGGTCTTTGTCAAGCATACCACTGGGTACAATGTGTCGGCTTAAATGGTGTGGATACCATGCAAGGCACCAATCACCAACCAGCCACTAATTAAATATATAGACACAACAAATAACATCAATCAAACAACACAGAAAAGCATTAAAATGGATACACACAATGTCTGCAGTACCTAAAAAAAGAAAAACAGAATTCAACACATAAATAATGTAACCATACTGCAGTGTTTATGTTCCGTCCAACCAATTAGGTTCCGGCATAATTGAAACCATGGATACGAGGGTCCAATGGAAAGGTTAAAGTATCAATCCTCTTAGCCAATCCGAATCCTTCCTGTGGATAGCGCCAAAAATCCAGCCAGCCTATCCAACTTCCTCTTATTCCTTGTAAGGATCTACGTAGCAAATCAGATAACCACTTACAAATATGCAATGAGACAGCATCATAGTCAAGCGCCATCCCCCCAGCGGGTCACATGACCACAAAGTATTCAGGGATACCATATCGTATATGGCTGCGCACCATGGCAACAGCCGGCCCCTCACGTGAACACAGAGAAGGGATCCGCCCCGCCACCACGTGACCATACGTCATCCCTGCGAGAGAGGAACCGCGGTCGTGCGCACGCGCAACACCGCCGGAACCCGCAGCATCGCAAACGCGATGCAAGCATGTCCAGCGGCGCCGCGAGCGCCACACCCCCCGGACTCCTCCCACTCAAAGGAGACACAGGCGCGCCGCTGCCGGGACATCCCAACCACAACGTCACAGAGAGAGCAGGCTGGACTCCAGTGCGCAAGCGCCTACTATACCTATGGGTCAATGTGGCCGCAGCCAACATAGATAACCATAGGCGCATAAGTAGATTATTAAACCACATATAAACAATACAGCTCGAGCCACATATACAGAAAAGACCACAGTATACATACATAATCTCGCAGTTATAATAACTGAGGACAGAAAAACATTGGTTAATCCCATGTATAATAAAAAAGCATTAAAAATAGACACCTTAAAAACAAAATACCGATGAAGTTTTGCTCTACGTGATTTGGGTTTGTATACTAAAAGTAATTTCCAGCCACCCAATAGGGACCATTTTGTAGAATCTTATATTGAATTGGTACAGAGGGATATCGATAAGTTAAAAAAAACATTTAAACCCCTGGGCAGTCAGAATATGACATTGACTGAGAAGAAGGTGTTGAGGGCCTTGGCGGACAATGCTGCGTTGACCATCAAACAGGCCGACAAAGGCGGGGCGGTGGTCGTTATGGACAGTGATAAATACAGAGCAGAAATTTTGCGGCAATTGGGGGACCAATGTGTCTATGAGAAACTACCAAATAACCCTACTTTTCGTTTTCAGAAAGAGTTGCAACTTGTGGTCAGTGACTCCCTGGCCATGGGACTCATTGACCATAAGTTGTCTGAATACCTGATCGTGGATACACCGGTAATACCGGTATTATACATACTACCGAAAATTCATAAGGACCTGCTTAACCCTCCCGGTAGACCCATTGTGTCGGGTAGGGGCTCTCTGTTTAACAAGACAGCGATTTTCCTGGATAAGGTATTACGTACCTATGCGACATCTGCCAAATCCTATATCCGTGACACAAATGACTTTCTTAATAAATTAGAGGATATTACTGTGTCTGAGACTACTCTGCTCGCCTCGTTTGACGTTGTATCGTTATACACGTCGATCGAGCACGACAAGGGTCTTGATGCAGTCTCTTGTGCGCTATCGGGCTCTGACGTGGCCCCGGAGAGTGCACGACTTGTCCTCACACTGTTGGAGCTCATCCTCAGGAGGAATTATTTCCTCTTTGGGGATGAGTTCTTTTTACAGCTAAGGGGTACCGCCATGGGGTCCAATGTGGCCCCTACGTATGCGAACATCTACATGGCGGTATTCGAGGACAGGTTCGTGTACTGTTCCAACCTCTGGCGCCACGTCAGAGCCTGGTGGCGCTATATTGACGATATTTTTTTGATTTGGGACGGCAACACAACAGAGCTTGATGAGTTTCATGAATACCTTAATGGTATTTATGTGGAGTTACAATTTACCCTGACATCGTCTACCACTCAGCTTCAGTTTTTAGATACCCTTGTATATAAGGAAGGGGATAAGCTAAAGACAGATATTTTTGTGAAAGAGACGGACAGAAATGGCCTGTTGCTATTTGATAGCAACCATCCTCGTAGAATGGTTAACTCCTTACCGTGGAGTCAACTCCTGAGGGTCCGGAGAATAGTGTCGGATGACACTGTGGTTGACCGGAGGCTTGATGAGATGTGCCTCAAATTTTCCAATAGGGGTTATCCTAAGAAGGAGTTACGCAGGTTTAATTGTAAGGCCCGGAATATAACGCGAGAATCTGTTCGTAAACCAGGTTCCCTTGAACGGTCTGGTGAACGCATCCCCTTTGTATCTACCTATACTTCAGCTAGTTGCCACATTGATAAAATCCTGAGGAAACATTGGTTAGGTTTACAGCGCGGTTTACCATCAATACCGGCGTTTAATAACTACCCTATGATGTCTTACAGGAGGGGACGCAATCTGGGCGATAGTCTAGTGAGATCAGATATTGGGTCATCTAAAAGCTCCTTTGTTCAGACAACTTTGGGCACACCCAGGCTTGGAAATTTTCCATGCCTGGGTTGTGCGAGTTGCAACAATATGCTCAAAGGGGAGTTTTTTCATCACCCGCATACGGGTAAAAAAATCTATCTGAAGGAACGGTATACCTGCTCTTCGAGTTTTGTTGTTTACATGATTACGTGTCCATGTGGGTTGGCATATGTGGGGGAGACCACAATGGAGGTGCGGGCACGAATCAGTAAACATAAGAGCACGATACGCACGGGACTCACTGATTTGCCGATCCCTAGACATTTTTTGGAGAAAAAACATTCTATTAATCAGTTACGCTTTAGAGTAATAGACAGTGTCCCAGTTTTGAGGAGAGGTGGGGATAGATTATTATTACTCAGAAAAAAAGAAATGAGGTGGATTTACTCATTGGGGACCCTACAACCTGGGGGTTTAAATTTAGACTTTAATTTACAGGTCTGTATCCCTAAATAATTCTTCTCCCCTCAATTATGGCAACTTCATCGGTATTTTGTTTTTAAGGTGTCTATTTTTAATGCTTTTTTATTATACATGGGATTAACCAATGTTTTTCTGTCCTCAGTTATTATAACTGCGAGATTATGTATGTATACTGTGGTCTTTTCTGTATATGTGGCTCGAGCTGTATTGTTTATATGTGGTTTAATAATCTACTTATGCGCCTATGGTTATCTATGTTGGCTGCGGCCACATTGACCCATAGGTATAGTAGGCGCTTGCGCACTGGAGTCCAGCCTGCTCTCTCTGTGACGTTGTGGTTGGGATGTCCCGGCAGCGGCGCGCCTGTGTCTCCTTTGAG
Source organism: Ranitomeya imitator (assembly GCF_032444005.1). Classification (NCBI taxonomy): domain Eukaryota; kingdom Metazoa; phylum Chordata; class Amphibia; order Anura; family Dendrobatidae; genus Ranitomeya; species Ranitomeya imitator. The sequence goes on along the minus strand of NC_091288.1, from coordinate 130,744,224 downwards.
TGGGAGGAGTCCGGGGGGTGTGGCGCTCGCGGCGCCGCTGGACATGCTTGCATCGCGTTTGCGATGCTGCGGGTTCCGGCGGTGTTGCGCGTGCGCACGACCGCGGTTCCTCTCTCGCAGGGATGACGTATTGTCACGTGGTGGCGGGGCGGATCCCTTCTCTGTGTTCACGTGAGGGGCCGGCTGTTGCCATGGTGCGCAGCCATATACGATATGGTATCCCTGAATACTTTGTGGTCATGTGACCCGCTGGGGGGATGGCGCTTGACTATGATGCTGTCTCATTGCATATTTGTAAGTGGTTATCTGATTTGCTACGTAGATCCTTACAAGGAATAAGAGGAAGTTGGATAGGCTGGCTGGATTTTTGGCGCTATCCACAGGAAGGATTCGGATTGGCTAAGAGGATTGATACTTTAACCTTTCCATTGGACCCTCGTATCCATGGTTTCGATTATGCCGGAACCTAATTGGTTGGACGGAACATAAACACTGCAGTATGGTTACATTATTTATGTGTTGAATTCTGTTTTTCTTTTTTTAGGTACTGCAGACATTGTGTGTATCCATTTTAATGCTTTTCTGTGTTGTTTGATTGATGTTATTTGTTGTGTCTATATATTTAATTAGTGGCTGGTTGGTGATTGGTGCCTTGCATGGTATCCACACCATTTAAGCCGACACATTGTACCCAGTGGTATGCTTGACAAAGACCAGGATACTGGTCGAAACGTTGCTCTTTCATGGACCAATAAAGATTTCGTTTTGATACTGCAATACCCGCTTGGAGCGCTGTTCATCTATTTTCTTTGGATTACACGTATATCCAGGTTGGTTCCCTGGATCAAGGAACGAGCGCCCTTTTGTGTGAGTGCTGTCAGCCCTATTTTTCTTTACTCTAGGGAAAGAGGAGTCTCATACATAAGGAGGGCTTGTTTAACCCTTCTCAAAACCCCATGTACAAATTGACTCCACAGCGCAGGGTCATTCCATTGTGTGTCCACTGCACAGCGGCGAAATTTAGAACAGTAATCCTCCGCCATTTGCTCCCCCTGGCGGAGAGCGCGTATTTTGGACTCTTAAAATCTCCACTGCTTTAAATGCAGCTGAATCAGATGGTAATAAAAACGCCATGCTTGGGGGTCTCCGTTCAGTAATGACAATACTAGGCCCACACGCTGAGCCTCATTACCTGAGGAAACCGGGCGCATACGAAAATATAATTTGCAAGCTTCACGAAAAACAACAAATTTACTGCATTCCCCAGCAAAGGGATCTTTGGCTCTGCGACTCTACCTGTAGTTTCAGCTTGCACATTAGACACTACAAGACTTTGTTGCTGAACTGCCCCCTTCAACTCAGTGACCTGTAAGGACAGCGCCTCCAACTGGCAGGTTACGGAAGTCATGGGATCCATGGCATCCAAAATGTATTTAGGCCGATTATAATGTCACGGGCGTATTGGGTAAACTAAAGCTGATTACCCGGGCCCCTGCGATATCCCTCAGACTAGGGGAAACCCTGTCTGTCCCTCCCCCAGAATTTACACTGATGGTGTGCTTGTCTGACCCTAACTCCTGTTTCAGCCCTATGCTGAAACCTACACCCGCCACCCAGTGATAAGACCACACACCAACCTACACATATAGTACAGACAGGGAAAACTGAAAACGCACCGCGCCGCAGACATACAGGAAAACACTATAATGTGCACAGGGCAAAAATAAACACAAATATAGGAAGGAGAAATATGACAAAGGATAATACACCACCAGATATGATACTTCAACTCCTAGACCACCACTCCAGACCGAGATCACCAGGCACAGGACACAAGCTATAATCGGCGACGCCCAAAGTCCAGAATGACTATTTAAAGGCCACGGGCGTGACCCAGCCTCCAACCAGATTACCAGCCAGATTAATCCTGGATAACCTGGATAAAATCTAGCCGGCGCCACTGAGTGTATAGTGGACAAATGTGGAATTACCGCTGTCTGTCGGACGCCCTAGTGTGAATAGCATCCGATATGACATGTACACTGCCCAGCCATGACTGAGTTTCTTGCTGCAAGTACTCGGCCAGTAATTCCGCGGTGTGTCTGTTGTCGCCCAAACACTTCATTTGCAGCACAGCCTGCTGACGCTTACCACAAGCTGTTCGATAATGGGACACCTCGGGTGCAACACTGGCAGCGGATGGAGTGGTCGTGCGACTGCGCTCTGTGGACGAGCTTTCGCTTCTGGAGAAGGAGGAGGAGGAGGAGGGGGGGGGGCAAAAGCCTACAGCCAACTGTTTTCTAGACCGTGGGCTAGGCACAACTGTGCCACTATGGCTGTCCCCTGTGGACCTTGCATCCACCACATTAACCCAGTGTGCCGTGATGGACAAGTAACGTCCCTGGCCATGCCTACTGGTCCATGCATCTGTTGTAAGGTGTGCCTTTCAACTGACCAATTGCCTCAGTGCATGGAAAATGCGTTCTTTGACATCTTGGTGGAGTGCTGGGATGGCTTTTCTCGCAAAGAAGTGTCGACTGGGTAGGTCATAGCGTGGTACTGCGTAGGCCATCAGGGCTTTGAAAGCTTCGCTTTCAACCAACTGGTAGGGCATCATCTCTAGCGAGATTAGTCAAGCAATGTAGCCGTTCAAACCCTGTGTACGCGGATGAGAGGAAGAGGACTTTCTTTTCCTATCGAGAGTCTCTTGTAGGCTGAGCTGGACTGGAGTGCTGCATATGGTGGAACTAGCGGGGGTGGTGGTGGACATGGCAGATTGAGAGAGGCTTGGTGATGGTATTCTTGATGTGGGCCTACCTATAGTGTTTCCAACCAAGAACCTTGTGATTCCCTGACTGCTTTGGCCTTGCAACAATACCTCCACATTTGGTACTGGTGGAGTCATAATCGGTGGGCTTCCAGTGAGGGAAGCAATGTTGCATTGCTGACTAGCTTCAACATGAGCAGGTGCACCAACGTTACGGGACGTTTGGTAGTTAGTCCATGCTTCTAAGTGCTTGCTGGTTAAATGTCTACGCATGCACGTTGTATTTAAATTTTGAACATTCTTCCCTCTGCTAAAGGTCTTAGAGCATATCTTACATATAACTTTGGACTGATCATTCGGATCTTGGTTAAAAAATTGCCACACTGCACTCGTCCTACTATGGAATACCTTTTCAGGCTTTGCACGCTGTGCTACTGTCACCGGATGGCCACGCTGTCCTACACCTGTTGTGGTTTTTGACACACGTTTTTGGTCTGATACGGGCCTGTCAGATGACAGCTTTTGGAATGTAGATGGCTGCTGCAGATCATCCTCCTCCGCTTCTGAGCTATTGGCAGCGGCACCCTCTTCCCCTAGTGGCTGCCAATCTGGGTCAACAACTGGGTCATCTATCACCTCCTCTTCAATGTCATGTGCACCGTCCTCTGTGTCACCGCGTAAGGTGCTATAGCGTTCGGGACTGGGCACCATAGTCTCATCAGGGTCAGATTCTGGCTCAGTACACTGCGAGGGCAATGTAGTGATCTGAGTCAATGGAACAGCATAATAATCTAGCTGTGGCTGTGCATCTGTGCACTCCATGTCCGATTCATTTTGTAATGGGCTTTTAACAATTTCTCTCTCTAACCCAGGCACGGTATGTCTAAAGAGCTCCATGGAGTAAAGTGTTGTGTTGCCTGCCGCATCCTTCACTTTTGTTTTGGGTGAAGGACACAAGGAAGCTACTTTTTCTGGACCAGGAGCAGCCACTGACAACTCGCTGATTTTTTATTTTGAACCTTCTGAAGAGGAGGCGAAAGAGCTAAAGGCTGAGTCAGCAAGAAAGCCAAAACTTGTTTCTGCTGCTCCGGCTTTAAAAGCTGTTTTCCAACTCCAAGATAAGGGAGCTTTCGAGGCCTTGTCTAGCCAGACGATGACGCTGGCTCAACACCTCCAGCCTTTGGTGCTATCTTGCTTTTCCCAGTACCACCAGATGCTCCACTACCACCACCACCACCATCATCAGTACCAGCTGGCAACGACCGCCCACGGCCTCATCCACCAGACTTCCTCATTTTAGAGGAAATGTTACCAAAATAACAACCGCTATATGGTACTGTTAAATAAGGTAGAAGGTGTATATTAACTTTTGGAGAATTTATATCTCCCTTTTTTTGGCGGGAAGACTGCAGCAACAAACAAGCCCTGTGTATTACACTACACAATGTCAGTGGCAGAACGTGGCTGCCAGATATACGACCAACAGAACTGACGTATTGAAACTTGTTGGCAATTTAACTCTCCCTTTTTTGGGGGGAGAATGCAGCAAAAAACAGGCCCAGTGTATTACACTACACAATGTCAGTGGTAGAACGTGGCTGCCAGATATACGACCAACAGAACTGACGTATTGAAACATGTTGGCAATTTAACTCTCCCTTTCTTGGAGGGGGGAGAGTGCAGCAAAAAACAGGCCCAGTGTATTACACTACACAATATCAGTGGCAGAAAGTGGCTGCCACTGACCAACAGAACTGACGTATAGAAACTTGTTGTCAATTTAACTCTCCCTTTTTTGGGGGGAGAATGCAGCAAAAAACAGGCCCAGTGTATTACACTACACAATGTAAGTGGCAGAACTTGGCTGCCAGATATACGACCAACAGAACTGACGTATAGAAACTTTTTGGCAATTTAACTCTCCCTTTTTTGGGGGGGAGAGCGCAGCAAAAAACAGGCCCAGTGTATTACACTACACAATGTCGGTGGCAGAACATGGCTGCCAGATATACGACCAACAGAACTGATGTATAGAAACATGTTGGCAATTTAACTCTCCCTTTTTTTGGGGGGGGAGAGTGCAGCAAAAAACAGGCCCAGTGTATTACACTACACAATGTCAGTGGCAGAACGTGGCTGGCAGAACGTGGCTGCCAGATATACGACCAACAGAACTGACGTATAGAAACTTGTTGGCAATTTAACTCTCCCTTTTTTTGGGGGGAGAATGCTGCAAAAAACAGGCCCAGTGTATTACACCTAGTGTTGAGTGATACCTTCCGATATTCAGAAGCATCGGTATCGGATTGGATCGGTCGATATAAAAAAAATACCGATACCCGATACCAATGCAAGTCAATGGGACAAAAATATCGGAATTAAAATAAACCCTTTCTTTCCTTGTAGGTTTATTCCACATGAAGGAAAACAACTCAGAATAACGTAGAATGCATCGAAGGAGGTGGAGGAGACATTAAGGGCATAGAGGTTTAGCCCTTTCAAATGGAATAGCAGGAATTAAAAAATGTTTAAGACGTTCGGAGTTACAAAGATTTTGACTATGTTTAGATTTTTTAGTTTTTTCAGATATTTATGTTTCTCTACTTCCATGCTCTGCACCTTTTTTTACTTCTACCACACTTTCTTCTTCATCTTCCTCAGCAGCAGCATCTTTTTCACCAACTTCTTCTTCACCTTTTCATCTTCTTCTTCAACTTCTTCCTATTATTCTTTTTTTAAAAAATTCTTCATATTCTTCCCATTCAACTCTTCTTCTCCTTCATATTCAACTTCATCATCTCCTTCATATTCCTCTACTTCATCAAAATCTTATGTGTGACAGGCATTCCTGTAGTTGTTATCTTTCAAAGTTTGAAGATTACACCTTCCGTTCTGCCTGTCACAAAAGATTTCAAACAGGATTTGTCCGCGTTCAGTTTGGCCTGCAGCAGCAGGTTTTTTCCAGGGGCACCTGTTATGTCTGCTAATGAGAGGTGTTATGAAGGCAATCCAGAGACACAGTGTGCCTAGCGATCAGAGCGCACAGAGTGATCTGACAAATACCCAAAAACAAAAGAACGAGCTCTGAGACGTGGAAACTCTGTAGACTGCACACCTGATCCTATCCTAAACACAACTAAAAGCGGCTGTGGATTGCGCCTAACAACTACCTATGCAACTCGGCACAGCCTAAGAAACTAGCTAGCCTGAAGATAGAAAAATAGGCCTGACTTGCCCCAGAGAAATACCCCAAAGGAAAAGGCAGCCCCCCACATATAATGACTGTGAGTAAGATGAAAAGACAAAACGTAGGGATGAAATAGATTCAGCAAAGTGGGGCCCGATAATCTTAGACAGAGCGAGGACAGTAAAGCGAACTTTGCAGTCTACAAAAAACCCTAAAGCAAAAACCACGCAAAGGGGGCAAAAAAGACCCACCGTGCCGAACTAACGGCACGGCGGTACACCCTTTGCGTCTCAGAGCTTCCAGCAAAACAAAAGACAAGCTGGACAGAAAAAAAGCAACAAAATAGCAAAAAAGCACTTAGCTATACAGAGCAGCAGGTCACAGGAACAATCAGGAGAAGCTCAGATCCAACACTGGAACATTGACCAGGAGCAAGGATAGCAGCATCAGGTGGAGTTAAGTAACGAAGCAGCTAACGAGCTCACCAGAACACCTGAGGGAGGAAGCTCAGAAGCTGCAGTACCACTTGTGACCACAGGAGTGAATTCAGCCACAGAATTCACAACAGTACCCCCCCCTTGAGGAGGGGTCACCGAACCCTCACCAGAGCCCCCAGGCCGACCAGGATGAGCCGCATGAAAGGCACGAACAAGATCGGGAGCATGAACATCAGAGGCAAAAACCCAGGAATTATCTTCCTGAGCATAACCCTTCCATTTAACCAGATACTGGAGTTTCCGTCTAGAAACACGAGAATCCAAAATCTTCTCCACAATATACTCCAATTCCCCCTCCACCAAAACCGGGGCAGGAGGCTCAACAGATGGAACCATAGGTGCCACGTATCTCCGCAACAATGACCTATGGAATACATTATGTATGGAAAAGGAGTCTGGGAGGGTCAGACGAAAAGACACAGGATTGAGAATCTCAGAAATCCTATACGGACCAATAAAACGAGGTTTAAATTTAGGAGAGGAAACCTTCATAGGAATATGACGAGAAGATAACCAAACCAGATCCCCAACACGAAGTCGGGGACCCACACGGCGTCTGCGATTAGCGAAAAGTTGAGCCTTCTCCTGGGACAAGGTCAAATTGTCCACTATCTGAGTCCAGATCTGCTGCAACCTGTCCACCACAGAATCCACACCAGGACAGTCCGAAGACTCAACCTGTCCTGAAGAGAAACGAGGATGGAACCCAGAATTGCAAAAAAATGGAGAAACCAAGGTAGCCGAGCTGGCCCGATTATTAAGGGCGAACTCAGCCAACGGCAAAAAGGACACCCAATCATCCTGGTCTGCAGAAACAAAACATCTCAGATATGTTTCCAAGGTCTGATTGGTTCGTTCGGTCTGGCCATTAGTCTGAGGATGGAAAGCCGAGGAAAAGGATAGGTCAATGCCCATCCTACCACAAAAGGCTCGCCAAAACCTTGAAACAAACTGGGAACCTCTGTCAGAAACAATATTCTCAGGAATGCCATGCAACCGAACCACATGCTGAAAGAACAAAGGTACCAAATCAGAGGAGGAAGGCAATTTAGCCAAGGGCACCAGATGGACCATTTTAGAAAAGCGATCACAGACCACCCAAATGACTGACATCTTTTGAGAAACGGGAAGGTCAGAAATGAAATCCATCGAAATATGTGTCCAAGGCCTCTTTGGGACCGGCAAGGGCAAAAGCAACCCACTGGCACGAGAACAGCAGGGCTTAGCCCTAGCACAAATCCCACAGGACTGCACAAAAGTACGTACATCCCGTGACAGAGATGGCCACCAGAAGGATCTAGCCACTAACTCTCTGGTACCAAAGATTCCAGGATGACCAGCCAACACCGAACAATGAAGTTCAGAGATAAGTTTATTAGTCCACCTATCAGGGACGAACAGTTTCTCCGCTGGACAACGATCAGGTTTATTCGCCTGAAATTTTTGCAGCACCCGCCGCAAATCAGAGGAGATGGCAGACACAATGACTCCTTCCTTGAGGATACCCGCTGGCTCAGATAAACCCGGAGAGTCGGGCACAAAACTCCTAGACAGAGCATCCGCCTTCACATTTTTAGAGCCCGGAAGGTACGAAATCGCAAAGTCGAAGCGGGCAAAAAATAACGACCAACGGGCCTGTCTAGGATTCAAGCGCTTGGTAGACTCGAGATAAGTCAAGTTCTTATGATCAGTCAATACCACCACGCGATGCTTAGCTCCTTCAAGCCAATGACGCCACTCCTCGAATGCCCACTTCATGGCCAGCAACTCTCGGTTGCCCACATCATAATTACGCTCAGCGGGCGAAAACTTCCTGGAAAAGAAAGCACATGGTTTCATCACTGAGCAATCAGAAACTCTCTGTGACAAAACCGCCCCTGCTCCAATCTCAGAAGCATCAACCTCGACCTGGAACGGAAGAGAAACATCTGGCTGACACAACACAGGGGCAGAACAAAAACGACGCTTCAACTCCTGAAAAGCTTCCACAGCAGCAGAAGACCAATTAACCAAATCAGCACCCTTCTTGGTCAAATCGGTCAATGGTTTGGCAATGCTAGAAAAATTACAGATGAAGCGACGATAAAAATTAGCAAAGCCCAGGAACTTTTGCAGACTTTTCAGAGATGTCGGCTGAATCCAATCCTGGATGGCTTGGACCTTAACTGGATCCATCTCGATAGTAGAAGGGGAAAAGATGAACCCCAAAAATGAAACTTTCTGCACACCGAAGAGACACTTTGATCCCTTCACAAACAAAGAGTTAGCACGCAGGACCTGAAAAACCATTCTGACCTGCTTCACATGAGACTCCCAATCATCTGAGAAGATCAAAATGTCATCCAAGTAAACAATCAGGAATTTATCCAGATACTCACGGAAGATGTCATGCATAAAAGACTGAAACACAGATGGAGCATTGGCAAGTCCGAACGGCATCACTAGATACTCAAAATGACCCTCGGGCGTATTAAATGCAGTTTTCCATTCATCTCCTTGCCTGATTCTCACCAGATTATACGCACCACGAAGATCTATCTTAGTGAACCAACTAGCCCCCTTAATCCGAGCAAACAAGTCAGATAACAATGGCAAGGGATACTGAAATTTAACAGTGATCTTATTAAGAAGGCGGTAATCAATACACGGTCTCAGCGAACCATCCTTCTTGGCTACAAAGAAGAACCCTGCTCCCAGTGGTGATGACGATGGGCGATTATGTCCCTTCTCCAGGGATTCCTTCACATAACTGCGCATAGCGGCGTGTTCGGGCACGGATAAATTAAATAATCGACCTTTAGGGAATTTACTACCAGGAATCAAATTGATAGCACAATCACAATCCCTATGCGGAGGTAGGGCATCGGACTTGGGCTCTTCAAATACATCCTGATAATCAGACAAGAACTCTGGGACCTCAGAAGGGGTGGATGACGAAATCGACAAAAATGGAACATCACCATGTACCCCCTGACAACCCCAGCTGGATACCGACATGGAATTCCAATCCAATACTGGATTATGGGTTTGTAGCCATGGCAACCCCAACACGACCACATCATGCAGATTATGCAACACCAGAAAGCGAATAACTTCCTGATGTGCAGGAGCCATGCACATGGTCAGCTGGGCCCAGTACTGAGGTTTATTCTTGGCCAAAGGTGTAGCATCAATTCCTCTCAATGGAATAGGACACCGCAAAGGCTCCAAGAAAAACCCACAACGTTTAGCATAATCCAAATCCATCAGATTCAGGGCAGCGCCTGAATCCACAAACGCCATGACAGAAAACGACGACAAAGAGCATATCAAGGTAATGGACAGAAGGAATTTGGACTGTACAGTACCAATGACGGCAGACCTAGCGGACCGCTTAGTGCGCTTAGGACAATCAGAAATAGCATGAGTGGAATCACCACAGTAGAAACACAGCCCATTCAGACGTCTGTATTCCTGCCGTTCAACTCTGGTCATAGTCCTATCGCACTGCATAGGCTCAGGTTTAACCTCAGGCAATACCGCCAAATGGTGCACAGATTTACGCTCGCGCAAGCGTCGACCGATCTGAATGGCCAAAGACAAAGACTCATTCAAACCAGCAGGCATAGGAAATCCCACCATGACATCCTTAAGAGCCTCAGAGAGACCCTTTCTGAACAAAGCTGCCAGCGCAGATTCATTCCACTGAGTGAGTACTGACCATTTCCTAAATTTCTGACAATATACTTCTATATCATCCTGACCCTGGCACAAAGCCAGCAAATTTTTCTCAGCCTGATCCACTGAATTAGGCTCATCGTACAGTAATCCGAGCGCCAGGAAAAACGCATCGACACTACTCAATGCAGGGTCTCCTGGCGCAAGAGAAAATGCCCAGTCTTGAGGGTCGCCGCGCAAAAAAGAAATAATAATCAAAACCTGTTGAATAGGATTACCAGAAGAATGAGGTTTCAAGGCCAGAAATAGCTTACAATTATTTTTGAAACTTAGAAACTTAGTTCTATCTCCAAAAAACAAATCAGGAATAGGAATTCTTGGTTCTAGCATAGATTTCTGATCTATAGTATCTTGAATCTTTTGTACATTTATAACGAGATTATCCATTGAAGAGCACAGACCCTGAATATCCATGTCCACACCTGTGTCCAGAATCACCCAAATGTCTAGGGGAAAAAAAAAAATGAACACAGAGCAGAAAAAAAAAAAAATGATGTCAGAACTTTTTCTTTCCCTCTATTGAGAATCATAAGTTTGGCTCCTGGTACTGTTATGTCTGCTAATGAGAGGTGTTATGAAGGCAATCCAGAGACACAGTGTGCCTAGCGATCAGAGCGCACAGAGTGATCTGACAAATACCCAAAAACAAAAGAACGAGCTCTGAGACGTGGAAACTCTGTAGACTGCACACCTGATCCTATCCTAAACACAACTAAAAGCGGCTGTGGATTGCGCCTAACAACTACCTATGCAACTCGGCACAGCCTAAGAAACTAGCTAGCCTGAAGATAGAAAAATAGGCCTGACTTGCCCCAGAGAAATACCCCAAAGGAAAAGGCAGCCCCCCACATATAATGACTGTGAGTAAGATGAAAAGACAAAACGTAGGGATGAAATAGATTCAGCAAAGTGGGGCCCGATAATCTTAGACAGAGTGAGGACAGTAAAGCGAACTTTGCAGTCTACAAAAAACCCTAAAGCAAAAACCACGCAAAGGGGGCAAAAAAGACCCACCGTGCCGAACTAACGGCACGGCGGTACACCCTTTGCGTCTCAGAGCTTCCAGCAAAACAAAAGACAAGCTGGACAGAAAAAAAGCAACAAAATAGCAAAAAAGCACTTAGCTATACAGAGCAGCAGGTCACAGGAACAATCAGGAGAAGCTCAGATCCAACACTGGAACATTGACCAGGAGCAAGGATAGCAGCATCAGGTGGAGTTAAGTAACGAAGCAGCTAACGAGCTCACCAGAACACCTGAGGGAGGAAGCTCAGAAGCTGCAGTACCACTTGTGACCACAGGAGTGAATTCAGCCACAGAATTCACAACAGGCACCACGAGGAGGAACGGACTCACCCCCATACACTGCTTAGACTTCTTCTGCTTATAATTTAGATAATATCTTTTGCTCTGATTTTTAGTCTTATGCTTAATATTCTTCTGCTTTTTGTTCTGCAGCTTCTTGTTCTTTTGCTTCTCGGTCTTCAGGGTCGTCATGCTTGAACTTGGAACTGTAGCAGGAGGTACAAAAAGGCTGAGGAACTGCCGAGAACCAGCTGCCGGTACTGGAACCCGGATGGCTACCCGAAGGTAGAAGAACCAATGGCACGACCGAGGACCAGCTGAAGGTACTGGAACCCGGTGACTAAGCAGGAGGTACCCGTGCCACAAAGCACTACAAAGGACCTAGTCAAGATTGTCATCCCAAGAACCAGCTAACGGTGCTGGAACTCAGGCAGCAGAAGGTCCACAGGGAAAGAAAAAATAGGTAGGCTGCGAGCCGGCCGCAGTTACCGAAAAGCAACAGTCCTACAGGGGGAGCTTGTCCTATTGGCACTACTGAAACAGCCTTGATTGCGACTTCCCGCAGCCCACATACGAAGCACCTAAACTGCAGGCACCATGGAGTCGGCTAACCCGACTGCAGCACAACAGGACAACGTTTTTCTAGGCTAAGTGACCTTGACACTACCCGGAAACAGCTGACGGTGCTGGAACCAGGCTGGGCAGGAGGGAGTAACTGTGCCAAAGACACTGCCGAGAACCAGCTGATGGTACTGGAACCCGGATGCGTTGCCCAAGGTACAAGAGCCAATAGCACGACCGAGGACCAGCTGACGGTACTGGAACCCGGTGACTAAGAAGGATGTACCCATGCCACAAAGCACTACCAAGGACCACCTGACGTTGGTGGAACTCGGATACACAGAAGGAGGCACCTAAGCCAAAGGCTCTGCCCGGAACCAACTGATGGTGCTGGAACCAGGGGGACCTAGTCAAGATGGTCTTCCCAAAAACCAGCTAACGGTGCTGGAACTCAGGCAGCAGAAGGTCCACAGGAAAAGAAAAAATAGCTAGGCCGCGAGTCGGCCGCAGTTACCGAAAAGCAACAGTCCTACAGGGGGAGCTTGTCCTATTGGCACTACTGAAACAGCCTTGATTGCCACTTCCCGCAGCCCACATAGGAAGCACCTAAACTGCAGGCACCATGGAGTCGGCTAAACCGACCGAAACACGACTGGACAACGTTTTGAAGGCTAAGTGACCTTGACACTACCCGGAAACAGCTGACGGTGCTGGAACCAGGGTGGGCAGGAGGGAGTACCCATGCCAAAGACACTTCTGAGCAGCAACTGGCGGTGTTGGAACCCAGGAATTGCACGACAAACAGAATGTAGGCAGTTAGCGCTGCCCATCTTCTGACATCATTTGGTGTCAGGCTGACTGCTCCTGTGCAGCCGCGCTGCCCGAGATCCCGCCCCGCAGTGTCTTCTGATTTAGTCTCACTTTGGGGCTGGGATTCATGGGCATGCGCAGTGCATATGTTCACCTCCCACTCCTCTCCATCCGTCTTCCTCAGAGTGTGCGGCATCAGCTGATCCCTAAACACATGCCACGGCCGTGACGCCGCACAGCATAATTAAAAGAGCCACCTGTTCCTTGTGCAGCATTAGTGTTACACAAGGTGGCTCTTTCAGTTAAAAACGCCTGGGGGGGGACAGGTTCCCTTTAATTGATGTTGCAGTGCCAGCGTGGCAGTCGCTGGACACGTTGCCAGATACACAGCAGGGGATCAGCTGACGTTACTGAAACCCAATAACACTGGGTCATGTGTTGACTGTGCAGCCGGCTCTTCTGGGCAGCAACTGGCGGTGTTGGAGCCCAGGGAAAGCAGGAGGAGCAGACTTTATTTTTTGCCACACACACAGCAGGGGAGCAGCTGGCGTTACTGAACCCCAATAACAGAGGAGCAACTGTTGACTGTGCAGACAGCACTTCCGGGCAACAATGGCGGTGTTGAAGCCCAGGGAAAGCAGGAGAAGCAGAGTGTAGGATTAAAGTTCAGGTGGTTGAAACATGAACACAACAGGAGACCTGGATACTGTTGGCAACCAATTATTCAATCGGTAGGAGTAGTGGCAAATTCCTGTGAGATCCAGGCCTTGTTCATTTTCAAGAAAGTAAGCCGGTCAACGTTATCGGAGGATAGTCGCATGTGACGGTCTGTTAGTACACCACCTGCGGCACTAAAGACGCGTTCCGATAATATACTGGCAGCAGGGCAAGCCAGCACCTCCAATGCATACTGGCTAAGCTCTGGCCATGTATCCAGCTTAGAGACCCAAAACTTGAAGGGGGAAGAGCCGTCTGGGAGTACGCTGAGAGGGCAAGACATGTAGTCTGTCACCATCTGATGGAAACATGGCCTCCTGCTGACTGGATCCGTCTGTGATGGTGTAGACATCTGTGGCGGGCACACAAAACTTTGCCACTGTTGGGCAAGACTGGTCTTGTCTTGTGCTGAGGCACTGCTTTTGCTCCCTCTTTGTGCAGAGGTTCCTCCACTGCCTCGACGCACAGAGCTGCTTTGTAAAGCACTAGCAGTAGCAGGCGCAGCACTTCTCTCGATTGGACTGGAGAAGATGATGGACTGCACCAGTGTGTCTTGGTACAGCCGCATTTTATGCTCCCGCTGCAACGGTGGTATGGGGGTTTGTAAATTGTCCCTGTAGCGCAGATCGAGGAGGGTGTACACCCAATAGTCAGCCGTGGTAAGAACCAACTGGCCAAGAAACGCTGCCCCTTGCTTGAGGAGTGATGTCTGCCTGCTCTGCATCACCCCACCCTCGCTCTACATACTGACTACTGGAGATTTGTGCAACTCCTTCCTCTGGAAAGATGTCTTCCCCCTCCATTGACTCCTCCTCATCCTCCTCACAAAATGTCCCCTGCCTAGGCCTCTGTGAGGAACCACGTCGCGAAGACTGTCCAGAAGCAGATGGCATTTCTGACTCCTCATCCTTAACCTCTTCCACCACCTCATTACTTAGCGCTTGCAATGTTCTTTCAAGCAGGCAGATAAGGGGGACAGTCATGCTGATTAGTGCATCATCTGCACTCGCCATCCGTGTGGATTAATCGAAGGCATGCAAAACCTGGCAGATGTCCTTCATAGTGGCCTACTCAGTGGTTGTGAAGTCTGAACGGCGCGCACTGCGACTTTTTTGCGCCTGATGCAGCTGGTACTCCATTACTGCTGGCTGCTACTCACACAACTGCTCCAACATATGTAACGTTGAATTCCACCTGGTGGGGAGGTCACATATGATGCAATGTTCCGGCAGGCGGAATCAGTGCTGCAGAGTTGCAATGCGCGATCTTGCCATGCCGGAACGACGCAAGTGAGCACACTCTAGGCGGACCTTGTGCAGCAGTGCATCAAGATCCGGATAGTCCCTCAGAAAACTCTGCACGACCAAGTTGAGCACATGTGCCAGACATGGGATGTGAGTGAGGTTGCCGAGGCCCAGAGCTGCCACCAGATTTCGGCCATTGTCACACACTACCATGCCTGGCTGGAGATTTGCTGGCACAAACCACACGTCGCTCTCCTGATTGATGGCATTCCAGAGCTCCTGCGCTGTGTGGCTTCGATTCCCCAAAGAAATTAAATTCAGTACGGCCTATTGACGTTTGGCCACGGCTGTGCTCTTCTTGCTCGCCGCGCGTGCGCACTCGGCTTGACGCCATGCTCCACGGCCAGGGCCTGTCGGGCGCAGTGTGCACGTGATTTATCATGTGACCAGGATCGGGGGCTATTTTAAGGTCCTGGAAGGCACAAATAGATTATCCCCTTGAGAAAGTGGCACCGTGCTGCCGCGAAACGCGCGTCGGGGTCCACCTTCCGGCTGTCTTCCCACTCTGCCCCCGTTATAGGTAAGCCCTGTTTCTTGACCAACTCCTTATTTAGCAGCGCCATATTTAACCCTACTGAGGGACGCTGACTTTGGGGTATTGGCAGTTGTTATTGAGCTATGCCGATTGTGGCGCTCTTACTATAGGGTACCTGTTTACAATGTGACCCTTCCCACTTTTTTGGGGGGGTCACTTTGTTACTCTCCATTGCGGGGGCACCATCTGTGGGAATTTTTGGGAAGCATCAGCATCTCTAGGAATTCTATTCGTGTATGTTACTGCATAATGTTAATGATGTTAAACTTCACGTTTTATTAGATACTATTTATAAAATAATCATTTGTGATATTTTTTTCATCAATGCTCTGTATTCTTTCTGCTGTTCAAAAACATGGCATCTTGGAGCTGATTTAGTGAGTGTCAGGTAAATTTTGCCACACCCCGTATCTCACAACATGTATTTGGGGTCTTTATTACCAGAAATTAATTTAAGTACGGCCTGTTGACGTTTGTCCACAGCTGTGCTCATATCGGTCGTAACAGGTAAGGGTTCATGGGTCAAGGTGGAGGTAGACCGTGACGGCTCCTGCAGCGATGATTCTGAGGAACTGGAGTATGAGGAGGAATCAATGTGCACAGACTGGATTCCTGCAATCCTTGGAGTTGGCAGAACAACTCGCCAGATCTGTACCCGGCTCCACAACATTGACCCAATGGGCAGTGAGGGAAAGGTATCGTCCCTGTCCATCGTGACTGGTCCACGCATCGGTGGTGAGGTGGACCTTGCTACTAACGGCGTTTAGTAGCGCATGTTTAATGTTTCTCTCCATATGCTTTTTCAGGGCAGGAACGGCTTGCCTGCTGAAATAAAAGCAGCTGGGCACATTGTATTGTGGGACTGCCAATGCCATCAAGTTACGGAAGCTGTCAGTCTCCACCAGCCTGAATGAGAGCATTTCAAGGGACAGAAGTTTTGCAATGCCTGCATTCAGAGCCTGTGCTCGTGGGTGATTTGCCGAGAAAGGCCACCTTTTCTCCCATACCTGTGCTACTGATGGCTGCAGACTGGGCTGGGAGAGTGAGGATGACTGGGAACATGGTGCTGTGGGTGGAATTACACTGGGTCTCTGGACAACGGTGCCAGAGATTCTTCCATGGCGATCATGTGAGGAAGCCAAACCAGTAGTGTGTGAGCTGGAGGAAGAGGCTCCAACACGAGCTGAAGAGGTGGTAGGTGCCACTGTAGGGTGGCCTAGATCTTCAGTGTGTTTTGTAACTCCACCCCGTGCTTGGTCCGCACATGTTTCCACATATTTGAGGTATTGAGGTTGCTGACATTTCTCCCTCGTTTGATTTTCTGTCGACACAGCTTGCATTTGACAAAGCAAATGTCATCTGCAACTGTGTCAAAAAAGGACCAGGCACTGCAAGTCTTGGGAGCGCCCGCTTTGGCTTTTGGAAGAGGCATGCTCCTAATGGGTGCCGAAGTGGAGGCTACAGGCACCGCAGTCTTCCCCCTTCCCTTCGGGTAATCTCTTCCTCAGAGCTGCTCCCACCACCTTCCGGTTCCTCACGCCATGATGAGTTGAGGACCTCATCATCTACGCTACCCTCTTCCACCAACTGCTTCTCCTGGGTAGTCTCGGCAGCACAGTATGCACCAGAAAGTGGCACCTGAGTCTCATCATCAGATGCGTACTGAGATGTGGTAACCGGAGGCACTGTCCCACCTGCCTCTTCTGATTGAGAGACAAAGCTGTTGGGCATCACTGCACACAGCCTCTTCTTCTGATTCTCGAATGCTGCTTGGCTGGCCCCCTGTTTCCAAGCCAAGAGATTCAGAGAACAGAAGTAGAGATGGCTCCTGTCCTGGGCTCTCTGACTGCCTGGGCAATTTGGCAGGTGGTGAAGAGACAGATGGTTGCTGTTCAGTGCTCTGTGCCTGAGAGGATGTGGCACTAATTGAAGTCGATGCGTTAGCTGCCATCCATCCGACAACAGCTTCAATTTGTTCGTCCCGCAGCAGCGGGGTACATCAAGCTCCTACAAAGCTGAGTATGAAGGTCTGTTCCCTGCTAAAACTGGTGGATAATGAGTCACCGATGCCCGCAGCAGGCACAGAATCCCCACGTCCTCTCCCTACTCCACGCCCGCGCCCACATGCCTTACTCCCTGCCTTCTTCATCTTGACAGACTGATAAAGATAGGCAGAAAAGTACTAAGGGCTTAGTGTGCTTATTCCTGAACAGCTGCTAACAGGTATAACACTAATTTTATGAAGTGTGGACTACACTTTATTATCAGCTTATGTGGCCTACACAACGGTAAAGTGGAGTGTTTGATGAACTTTAAAAATTTGGGGTTTGATTCGCAGAACAGACACTACAGAGTGAGCGCAGTACTCACACACAGACCATGCAGACAGCCGAGAACGGCGCTACAAGGCCAAGAAAAGCTCCACTATCTAATCTTCTATAGTGTTTTTTCACAATCTAGCAGGATACAGATGGAAAGCCACTAATATAGGATATATTTGAAAAACTGAGCAGCAGGCTGCACTAATTGCAAAAAATGACAATGGATTGAGCAGTATGAGGCAGTGACGCACCCTGAGCTGACCACGACCGGCTGTGGCTGTGGCCAGACAACAGAGTGAACTGCACTCACACAAACCTTGCAGACAGCTGTGAACAGTGCTGCAAGGCAAAAGCAAGGTTATCACACAGCAGTTGCTAAATTAGCCTGGGTAAAGCACAATGAAGCAAATCGCTATCTCTAAACTGGCCCTCAGTCAGAACACAGCGTCCTGTCCCTAACTAAATTCACAGCAGAGTGAGCCCAAAATGGCGGCGGCGACTTTTATAGGGCGTCGTGACATCATTTCAGCAGCCAATCACAGCCATGCTAGTAGTTACATGGTACCATGCAGAACAGGATGTGCCCACACTTCTAATCATTCCTCATTGGCTGATTTAAATAAAATCGGGAGTTTGCATGATGGGAATTTCCGATTCCGGTTTCCGATATACTGAAAGTATCGGAACTCGGTATTGGAATTCCGATACCGGAAATATCGGCCGATACACGACACTTGCGGTATCGGAATGCTCAACACTAATTTCACTACACAATGTCAGTGGCAGAATGTGGCTGCCAGATATACGACCAACAGAACTGACGCATAGAAACTTGTTGGAAATTTAACTTTCCCTTTCTGTGGGGGGAGAATGCAGCAAAAACAGGCCCAGTGTATGACATTACACAATGTCAGTGGCACAACGTGGCAGGCAGATATACGACAAACAGAACTGACGTATGGAAACGTTTTGGCAATTTAAAACTCCCTTTTTGGGGGGGGGAGAAAGCAGTAAAAAACCTGGCCCAGTGTATTACACTACACAATGTCAGTGGCAGAACGTGGCTGCCAGATAAACGACCAACAGAACCCACATATAGAAACTTGTTGGCAATGTAACTCTCCCTTGTTTTGGTGGGAGAATTGTTATGATCCGGCGGCCTTGGAACAACATGAAAAAACCTTCGCTGGAGTAGTGGTAACTATACAGACCGCTAACCCTGAACTTATCACAGACAATAGATGTAGCCGTGGGGTGTACCTATCCAGACCTAGACACAGCCGGAGGACTAATTATCCCTAAAGATGGAAAATAGGAAAACTGACTTGCCTCAGAGTAGACCCCCAAAGTATAGGCAGCCCCCCACAAATAATGACGGTGAGTAGGAGAGGAAAAGACACACGCAGGCGGAAAACAGATTTAGCAAAGGAGGCCACTTCTACCTAGATAGGGAAGTATAGTACAGGATACTGAGCGGTCAGCACAAAATCTACAAAATATCCACAGCAGAAAAATACAAAAACTCCACCACCTAACTAAAGGTGTGGAGAGTATATCTGCAACTCCAGCGAATCCAACCAGACTGAGAAAACAACAGGACAGTCGAAGCTGGAACAAAATAGAAACTAAGAACAGCACAAAAAAATAGACACACAGCCTGTGAGCCTAAGAAAAAGAATAAGACACTTATCTTTAGCTGAAATGGCAGCAGGCAGGAAAGGCCAGGCAGAGAACCATTACTGGCAATAGAACATTGACAACTGGCAGGGACTAATGAGCCCTGCAAACCTAAATACCCCCATCAGCCTTGCAATTAGCAGATACACCTGTCCAATCCTGCAGTCCAGGCCCAACTGCATTACCATCTACAACCACCAGAGGGAGCCCAAAAGCAGAATTCACAACAGTTTTCCCCCCCTTGAGGAGGGGTCACCGAACCCTCACCAGAGCCCCCAGGCCGATCAGGATGAGCCCGATGAAAGGTACGAACCAAATCAGCGGCATGGACATCAGAGGCAGAAACCCAAGAATTATCCTCCTGGCCATAACCCTTCCATTTGACAAGGTACTGAAGCTTCCGCCTCGAAAAACGAGAATCCAAAATCTTCTCAACAACATATTCCAACTCCCCATCAACCAACACAGGGGCCGGAGGATCAACAGAGGGAACAACGGGCTCCATATATTTCCGCAACAAAGATCTATGGAAGACATTATGAATAGCAAAAGAGGCCGGAAGCGCCAGGCGAAAGGACACCGGATTAATAATCTCAGAAATCCTATAAGGACCAATAAACCGAGGCTTAAACTTAGGGGAAGAAACCTTCATAGGAACATGACGGGAAGATAACTGTTGTGAATTCCGCTCTTGGGCTCCCTCCGGTGGTTGTAAGTAGTATTTTTGTGAGTTCTGCTGTTGGGCTCCCTCCTGTGGTTTTGAGTGGTATGGCGGCTTCTTGGATTTAGCTTCTGCAGCTGTTTTCACTGATTGTCTTTTGGGCTCGGCTATATTAGTCTGGCCTTAGCCCTCATTCAATGCCAGTTGTCAATTGTTCCAGCCTGGAGTCATTGCTCTTTGGATTTTCCTGACACTCTGACCAGTTCTGCAAAGCTAAGTCCTTGCTTGTCCTTTGCAGTTCACTTATTGTGGACTCTGTTGTTCTGTACTGTCTTTGTTTTTGCTCATTTGTCCAGTTTATCAGTATGGATTTATTCAGCTAGCTGGAAGCTCTGGGCAGCAGAGTTTGCCTTCCACACCTTTAGTTAGGTGTGGAGTTTTTTTGCATTTCTCTGCGGTGGACTGTTTCTAGGTTTTGTTACTGACCGCACAGTGCTCTTTCCTGTACTGTTCCTATCTAGCTAGAAGTGGCCTCCTGTACTAAATCTTGTTTCATACTACGTATGTCATTTCCTTCTCCTCTCACAGTCATTACATGTAGGGGGCTATCTATCCTTTGGGGATTTTCTCTGAGGCAAGATAGTTTTCCTGCTTCTATCTTCAGGGGTAGTTAGCTCTTAGGTTGTGATGAGATGCCTAGGCAGAGTTAGGAGCATTCCACGGCTACTTCTAGCGTTGTGTTGAGCTCAGGGACTGCGGTCAGTATAGTTCCCACCTGCTCAGAGCTATTCACATGTCGCTCCTTAATCACCAGACCATAACAGTACAACTGGCCATAAATGAGCTGAATGCATCTCAAAAGAAGGAAAAGAAAAGGAGTTCTGAGCCATTTTTTTTTCTTTGGTTTGTTTTGTCTTTTTTTTTCTTCCTCTTGATCTCTGGGTGATTCTGGATTTGGATGCAGGCATGGATGTTCAGGGGTTATTTTCTCATGTGGATCAGCTTGCTGCAAGAGTACAGAGTATTCAAGATTATGTTGTTCAGACTCCGGCCTTAGAGCCTAGAATTCCTACTCCGGATTTGTTTTACGGGGATAGATCTAAGTTTTTGAACTTTAAAAATAACTGCAAATTGTTTTTTGCTCTGAAACCCCGTTCCTCTGGTGATCCCATTCAGCAAGTAAAGATAGTTATTTCTCTGCTGCGTGGCGATCCTCAGGACTGGGCATTCTCTCTTGAGTCAGGGAATCCGGCATTGCTTAATGTAGATGCATTTTTTCAATTGCTCGGATTATTGTATGACGAACCTAACTCTGTAGAGCATACTGAGAAAACACTGTTGGCCCTGTGTCAGGGTCAGGAAGCGGCAGAATTATACTGCCAGAAATTTAGAAAATGGTCTGTGCTCACTAGATGGAATGAGGACGCTCTGGCAGCCATTTTCAGAAAGGGTCTTTCTGAAGCCCTTAAAGATGTTATGGTGGGGTTTCCCACGCCTGTTGGTTTGAGCGAATCTATGTCTCTGGCCATTCAGATTGATCGGCGCCTGCGCGAACACAAAGTGGTGCACCATATGGCAGTGTCCTCTGAGCAGAGTCCTGAGTCCATGCAATGTGATAGGATTTTGACTAGAGTGGAACAGAGGGGATACAGACGTCAGAATGGGCTGTGTTTTTACTGTTGTGATTCTGCTCATGCTATTTCTGATTGCCCTTAGCGTATTAAGAGGGTCGCTAGATCTGTTACCATTGGTACTGTGCAGCCTAAGTTTCTCGTGTCTGTGACCCTGATTTGCTCATTGTCATCTTTTTCTGTCATGGCATTTGTGGATTCAGGCGCGGCTCTGAACTTAATGGACTTAGAATTCGCTAGGCGCTGTGGTTTTTCTTTGCAGCCTTTGCAGAGTCCCATACCCTTGAGGGGTATTGATGCTACACCATTGGCCAAGAATAATCCTCAGTATTGGATTGCATGGCTCCTGCACATCAGGAAGATTGCCGTTTTCTGGTGTTGCATAATTTACATGATGTTGTTGTACTGGGTTTTCCATGGTTATAAGTACATAATCCAGTGCTGGATTGGAAATCAATGTCTGTGACTAGTTGGGGGTGTCAAGGGGTACATAGTGACGTTCCTTTAATGTCAATTTCCTCTTCCCCCTCTTCTGATGTTCCTGAATTTTTGTCAGATTTCCAGGATGTATTCGATGAGCCCAAGTCCAGTTCCCTTCCTCCACATAGGGACTGTGATTGTGCTTTTGACTTGATTCCTGGCTGTAAGTTCCCTAAGGGCCGACTTTTCAATCTGTCTGTGCCAGAGCATGCCACCATGCGGAGCTATGTTAAGGAGTCTTTAGAGAAGGGGCATATTCGGCCGTCTTCGTCACCATTGGGAGCGGGATTTTTTTTTGTTGCCAAAAAGGATGGCTCCTTAAGACCCTGTATTGATTATCGCCTTCTTAATAAGATCACGGTCAAATTCCAATACACTTTACCTTTGCTCTCTGATTTGTTTGCTAGGATTAAGGGGGCTAGTTGGTTTACCAAGATTGACCTTCGAGGGGCATATAATCTTGTTCGTATTAAACAGGGTGACGAATGGAAAACTGCATTTAATACGCCCGAAGGCCATTTTGAATACCTGGTGATGCCTTTCGGGCTTTCTAATGCTCCTTCTGTATTTCAGTCCTTTATGCATGATATTTTCCGCAATTATCTTGACAAATTCTTGATTGTGTATTTGGATGATATTTTGATTTTTTCTAATGATTGAATGATTGGGAGTCTCATGTGAAGCAGGTCAGGATGGTATTCCAGATCCTTCGTGATAATGCTCTATTTGTGAAGGGGTCTAAGTGCCTATTTGGAGTTCAGAAGGTCTCTTTTTTGGGGTTAATTTTTTCTCCTTCGTCTATAGAAATGGATCCTGTTAAGGTCCAAGCCATTCATGACTGGATTCAACCCACATCTGTGAAGAGCCTTCAGAAATTTTTGGGCTTTGCTAATTTTTATCGCCGTTTCATTGCCAACTTCTCTAGTGTGGTTAAACCCCTGACCGATTTGACGAAGAAGGGCGCTGATGTGACTAATTGGTCCTCTGAGGCTGTTGAGGCCTTTCAGGAACTTAAACGCCGATTTACTTCTGCCCCTGTCTTGCGTCAGCCGGATGTTTCTCTTCCTTTTCAGGTTGAGGTTGACGCTTCTGAGATTGGGGCAGGGGCCGTTTTGTCACAGAGAAATTCTGATCTTTCCTTGATGAAGCCATGTGCCTTCTTTTCCCGAATGTTTTCACCTGCGGAACGCAATTATGATTTCGGCAATCGGGAGTTGTTGGCTATGAAGTGGGCATTTGAGGAGTGGCGACATTGGCTGGAGGGAGCCAAGCACCGCATTGTGGTCTTGACTGATCATAAGAATCTGATTTACCTTGAGTCGGCCAAGCGGCTGAACCCTAGACAGGCTCGGTGGTCCCTGTTTTTCTCCCGTTTTGATTTTGTGGTCTCATATCTTCCGGGATCTAAGAATGTTAAGGCGGATGCCCTCTCTAGGAGTTTTTTGCCTGATTCCCCTGGAGTCCTTGAGCCGGTTGGCATTCTTAGGGAAGGGGTGATTCTATCTGCCATCTCCCCTGATTTGCGGCGGGCGCTTCAGGAATTTCAGGCTGATAAGCCTGACCGCTGTCCGGTAGGGAAGCTGTTTGTTCCTGATAGATGGACAAGTAAGGTAACTTCTGAGGTCCATTGTTCTGTGTTGGCCAGTCATCCTGGGATTTTCGGTAACAAAGATTTGGTTGCTAGGTCCTTTTGGTGGCCTTCCTTGTCGCGGGATGTGCGTTCTTTTGTGCAGTCCTGTGGGACCTGTGCCCGGGCTAAGCCTTGCTGTTCCCGTGCTAGTGGGTTGCTTTTGCCTTTGCCCATTCCGGAGAGGCCTTGGACGCATATTTTGGATTTTATTTCAGATCTTCCTGTGTCCCAGAGGATGTCGGTTATCTGGGTGGTTTGTGACCGGTTCTCTAAAATGGTCCATTTGGTACCTTTGCCTAAATTGCCTTCCTCCTCTGATTTGGTTCCATGGTTTTTTCAACATGTGGTTCGTTTGCATGGCATTCCGGAGAATAGTGTGTCTGATAGAGGTTCCCAGTTTGTTTCCAGGTTTTGGCGGGCCTTTTGTGCTAGGATGGGTATTGATTTGTCTTTTTCTTCGGCGTTCCATCCTCAGACAAATGGCCAAACTGAGCGAACTAAATCAAACCTTGGAAACCTATTTGAGACGCTTTGTGTCTGCTGATCAGGATAATTGGGTGACTTTTTTGCCGTTGGCCGAGTTTGCCCTTAATAATCAGGCCAGTTCGGCTACTTTGGTTTCTCCTTTCTTTTGTAATTTTGTTTTACATCCTCGTTTTTCTTCAGGGCAGGTTGAGCCTTCTGATTGTCCTGGTGTGGATTCTGTGGTGGACAGGTTGCAGCGGATTTGGGCTCATGTGGTGGACAATTTGATGTCCCAGGAAAGGGCTCAGCGTTTTGCTAACTGCCGTTGGTGTGTTGGTCCTCGGCTTCGTGTGGGGTATTTGGTCTGGTTGTCCTTTCGTCATGTCCCTATGAAGGTTTCTTCCCCTAAGTTCAAGCCTCGGTTTATTGGTCCTTATAAGATTTCTGAGATTATCAATCCTGTGTCTTTTCGTTTGGCCCTTCCAGCTTCTTTTGCCATCCACAATGTTTTCCATAGATCTTTGTTGCGGAGATATGTGGTGCCCGTTGTTCCATCTGTTGATCCTCCTGCCCCAGTGTTGGTTGAGGGGGAGTTGGAATATGTGGTTAAGAAAATTTTGGATTCTCGTTTTTCAAGGCGGAAGCTTCAGTATCTTGTCAAGTGGAAGGGTTATGGCCAGGAGGATAATTCTTGGGTTGTTGCGTCCGATGTTCATGCCGCTGATTTGGTTCGTGCTTTTCATTTGGCTCGTCCTGATCGGCCTGGGGGCTCTGGTGAGGGTTCGGTGACCCCTCCTCAAGGGGGGGTACTGTTGTGAATTCCGCTCTTGGGCTCCCTCCGGTGGTTGTAAGTAGTATTTTTGTGAGTTCTGCTCTTGGGCTCCCTCCTGTGGTTTTGAGTGGTATGGCTGCTTCTTGGATTTAGCTTCTGCAGCTGTTTTCACTGATCGTCTTTTGGGATCGGCTATATTAGTCTGGCCTTAGCCCTCATTCAATGCCAGTTGTCAATTGTCCCAGCCTGGAGTCATTGCTCTTTGGATTTTCCTGACACTCTGACCAGTTCTGCAAAGCTAAGTCCTTGCTTGTCCTTTGCAGTTCACTTATTGTGGACTCTGTTGTTCTGTACTGTCTTTGTTTTTGCTAATTTGTCCAGTTTATCAGTATGGATCTATTCAGCTAGCTGGAGGCTCTGGGCAGCAGAGTTTGCCCTCCACACCTTTAGTTAGGTGTGGAGTTTTGTGCATTTCTCTGCGGTGGACTGTTTCTAGGTTTTGTTACTGACCGCACAGTGCTCTTTCCTGTACTGTTCCTATCTAGCTAGAAGTGGCCTCCTGTGCTAAATCTTGTTTCTTACTACGTATGTCATTTCCTTCTCCTCTCACAGTCATTACATGTAGGGGGCTATCTATCCTTTGGGGATTTTCTCTGAGGCAAGATAGTTTTCCTGCTTCTATCTTCAGGGGTAGTTAGCTCTTAGGTTGTGATGAGATGCCTAGGCAGAGTTAGGAGCATTCCACGGCTACTTCTAGTGTTGTGTTGAGCTCAGGGACTGCGGTCAGTATAGTTCCCACCTGCTCAGAGCTAGTCACATGTCGCTCCTTAATCACCAGACCATAACAGATAACCTAACCAGATCCCCAACCTGAAGCCAGGAACCAACACACCGACGACGGTTAGCAAAATGTTGAGCCTCCTCCTGAGACAGTACTAAATTGTCCACCACATGAGCCCAAATCTGCTGCAACCTGTCGACCACAGAATCCACATCAGGAAGGTCAGAAGGCTCAACCTGCCCAGAAGAAAAATAAGGATGAAAACCAAAATTACAAAAAAAAGGCGAAACCAAAGTAGCCGATCTAGCCCGATTATTAACCCCTTTCTGCCATTAGACGTACTATTCCGTCCATGTGGGGTGGGCTTTACTTCCCAAGGACGGAATAGTACGTCATAGGCGATCGGCCGCGCTCACGGGGGGAGCGCGGCCAATCGCGGCCGGGTGTCAGCTGCTTATCGCAGCTGACATCCGGCACTATGTGCCAGGAGCGGTCACGGACTGCCCCCGGCACATTAACCCCCGGCACACCGCGATCAAACATGATCGCGATGTGCCGGCGGTATAGGGAAGCATCGCGCAGGGAGGGGGCTCCCTGCGTGCTTCCCTGAGACCCCCGCAGCAACGCAATGTGATCGCGTTGCTCCGGGGGTCTCCTACCTCCCTCCCTGCAGAAAGTCCCGGATCCAAGATGGCCGCAGATCCGGGTCCTGCAGGGAGGGAGGTGGCTTACCAAGTGCCTGCTCAGAGCAGGCACTTGGTAACGCTGCAGCGCTGTTTGACAGATCGGTGATCTGTCAGAGTGCTGTGCAAACTGGCAGATCACCGATCTGTATTGTCCCCCCCTGGGACAAAGTAAAAAAAAAAATGTTACAAGTGTGTAAAAAAAAAAAAAATCCTAAATAATGAAAAAAATAAATAAATATTATTCCCATAAATACATTTCTTTATCTAAATAAAAAAAAAAAAAAACAATAAAAGTACACATATTTAGTATCGCCGCGTCCATAACGACCCAACCTATAAAACTGGCCCACTAGTTAACCCCTTCAGTAAACACCGTAAGAAAAAAAAAAAAACGAGGCAAAAAACAACGCTTTATTATCATAACGCGGAGCAAAAAGTGGAATAACATGCGATCAAAAAGACAGATATAAAAAACCATGGTACCGCTGAAAGCGTCATCTTGTCCCGCAAAAAACGAGCCACCAAACAGCAACATCAGCAAAATAATAAAAAAGTTATAGTCCTCAGAATAAAGCGATGCAAAAATAATTATTTTTTCTATAAAATAGTTTTTATCGTATAAAAGCACCAAAACATAAAAAAAATATAAATGAGGTGTCGCTGTAATCATACTGGCCCGAAGAATAAGACTGCTTTATCAATTTTACCAAACGCGGAACGGTATAAACGCCTCCCCCAAAAGAAATTCATGAATAGCTGGTTTTTGCTAATTCTGCCTCACAAAAATCAGAATGAAAAGCGATCAAAAAATGTCACGTGCCCGAAATTGTTACCAATAAAAACGTCAACTCGTCCCGCAAAAAACAAGACCTCACATGACTCTGTGGACTCAAATATGGAAAAATTATAGCTCTCAAAATGTGGTAATGCAAAAAATATTTTTTGCAATAAAAAGCGTCTTTCAGTGAGTGACGGCTGCCAATCATAAAAATCCGCTAAAAAACCCGCTATAAAAGTAAATCAAACCCCCCTTAATCACCGACCTTAGTTAGGGAAACATAAAAAAATTTTTAAAAAATGTATTTATTTCCATTTTCCCATTAGGGTTAGGGCTAGGGTTAGGGTTAAGGCTACGGTTAGGGTTAAGGCTACAGTTAGGGTTAAGGCTACAGTTAGGGTTAAGGCTACAGTTAGGGTTAAGGCTACAGTTAGGGTTCAGGCTACAGTTAGGGTTAAGGCTACAGTTAGGGTTAAGGCTACAGTTAGGGTTAAGGCTACAGTTAGGGTTAAGGCTACAGTTAGGGTTAGGGTTTGGATTACATTTGCGGTTGGGAATAGGGTTGGGATTAGGGTTAGGGGTGTGTCTGGGTTACAGGTGTGGTTAGGGTTACCGTTGGAATTAGGGTTAGGGGTGTGTTTGAATTAGGGTTTCAGTTATAATTGGGGGGTTTCCACCGTTTAGACACATCAGGGGCTCTCCAAACGCGACATGGCGTCCGATCTCAATTCCAGCCAATTCTGCGTTAAAAAAGTAAAACAGTGCTCCTTCCCTTCCGAGCTCTCCCGTGTGCCCAAACAGGAGTTTACCCCAACATATGGGGTATCAGCGTACTCAGGACAAATTGGACAACAACTTTTGGGGTGCAATTTCTCCTGTTACCCTTGGGAAAATACATAACTGGGGGCTAAAAAATAATTTTGGGGGGAATGTTTTTTTTAATTTTCACGGCTCTGCGTTACAAACTGTAGTGAAACACTTGGGGGCTCAAAGTTCTCACAACACATCTAGATAAGTTCCTTGGGGGGTCTAGTTTCCAATATGGGGTCACTTGTGGGGGGTTTCTACTGTTTAGGTACATTAGGGGCTCTGCAAACGCAATGTGACGCCTGCAGACCATTCCATCTAAGTCTGTATTTCAAATGGCGCTCCTTCCCTTCCGAGCCTTCCCATGCGCCCAAACGGTGGTTCCCCCCCACATATGGGGTATCAGCGCACTCAGGACAAATTGCACAACAAATTTTGGGGTCCAATTTCTCCTGTTACCCTCGGGAAAATACAAAACTGGGGGCTAAAAAATAATATTTGTGGGAAAAAATGTTTGTTTTATTTTTACGGCTCTGCATTATAAACTTCTGTGAAGCTCTTGGTGGGTTAAAGTGCTCACCACACCTCTAGATAAGTTCCTTAGGGGGTCTACTTTCCAAAATGGTGTCACTTGTGGGGGTTTTCAATATTTAGGCACATCAGTGGCTCTCCAAACGCAACATGGCGTCCCATCTCAATTCCAGTCATTTTTGCATTAAAAATATTCAAATGGCGCTCCTTCCCTTCCGAGCTCTGCCATGCGCCCAAACTGTGGTTTACCTCCACTTATGGGGTATCGGCGTACTCAGGACAAATTGTACAACAAGGTTTGGGGTCCATTTTCTCCTGTAACTCTTGGCAAAATAAAACAAATTGGAGCTGAAGTAAATTTTTTGTGAAAAAAAGTTAAATGTTAATTTTTATTTAAACATTCCAAAAATTCCTGTGAAACAACTGAAGGGTTTATAAACTTCTTGAATGTGGTTTTGAGCACCTTGAGGGGTGCAGTTTTTAGAATGGTGTCACACTTGGGTATTTTCTATCATATAGACCCCTCAAAATGACTTCAAATGAGATGTGGTCCCTAAAAATAAAATGGTGTTGTAAAAATGAGAAATTGCTGGTCAACTTTTAACCCTTATAACTCCCTAACAAAAAAAAATTTTGGTTCCAAAATTGTGCTGATGTAAAGTAGACATGTGGGAAATGTTACTTGTTCAGTATTTTGTGTGACATATCTCTGTGATTTAATTGCATAAAAATTCAAAGTTGGAAAATTGCGACATTTTCAAAATTTTCGCCATGTTTCCGTTTTTTTCACAAATAAACGCAGGTAATATCAAAGAAATTTTACCACTATCATGAAGTACAATATGTCACGAGAAAACAGTGTCAGAATCACCGGGATCCGTTGAAGCTTTCCAGAGTTATAACCTCATAAAGGGACAGTGGTAAAAATTGGCCCAGTCCATAACGTGCAAACCACCCTTGGGGGTAAAGGGGTTAAGGGCAAACTCGGCCAATGGCAAAAAAGCCACCCAATCATCCTGATCAGCAGACACAAAGCATCTCAAATAGGTCTCCAAGGTCTTAGTTCGCTAAGTCTGGCCATTTGTCTGAGGATGAAATGCAGAAGAAAAAGACAAATCAATGCCCAGCTTGGCACAAAAGGCCCGCCAAAACCTGGAAACAAACTGGGAACCTCTGTCGGACACAATATTCTCCGGAATACCATGCAAACGGACCACATGCTGAAAAAACAACGGAACCAAATCAGAAGAAGAAGGCAATTTAGGCAAAGGCACCAAATGAACCATCTTAGAGAATCGGTCACAAACAACCCAGATAACCGACATCCTTTGGGAAACAGGAAGATCAGAAATAAAATCCATAGAAATATGCGTCCAGGGCCTCTCAGGGACCGGCAAAGGCAAAAGCAACCCGCTAACACGGGAGCAACAAGGTTTGGCCCGCGCACAAGTCCCACAGGACTGCACAAAAGACCGCACATCACGCGACAAAGAAGGCCACCAAAAGGACCTACCAACCAAGTCTCTGGTACCGAAAATACCAGCATGACCAGCCAACACAGAACAATGAACCTCAGAAATCACTCTACTAGTCCATCTGTCAGGAACAAACAGTTTCCCTACAGGACAACGGTCAGGTTTGTCAGCCTGAAATTTCTGAAGAACCCGTCGTAAATCAGGAGAAATGGCAGAAAGGACCACCCTTCCTTCAAAATACCGACTGGTTCCAAGATCTCAGAAGAATCAGGCAAAAAACTCCTAGAGAGGGCATCAGCCTTAACATTCTTAGTACCAGGAAGGTACGAGACCACAAAATCAAAACGAGAAAAAAACAAGGACCATCGAGCCTGTCTAGGATTCAACCGTTTGGCAGACTCGAGGTAAATCAAATTCTTATGGTCGTTCAAGACCACAATACGGTGCTTAGCTCCCTCAAGCCAATGTCGCCACTCTCCAAACGCCCACTTCATAGCCAACAACTCCCGATTGCCGATGTCATAATTGCGTTCCGCAGGCGAAAATTTACGGGAAAAGAAGGCACACGGTTTCATCAAGGAACCAACAGGATCCCTCTGAGACAAAACGGCCCCTGCCCCAATCTCAGAAGCGTCAACCTCAACCTGAAACGGAAGAGAAACATCCGGCTGGCGCAACACTGGAGCAGAAGAAAAACGACATTTAAGTTCTTGAAAGGCAGAGACAGCCGCAGAGGGCCAATTCGCCACATCAGTGCTCTTCTTAGTCAAATCAGTCAAGGGTTTAACCACGCTGGAAAAATTAGCAATGAAACGGCGATAAAAATTAGCGAAACCCAAAAATTTCTGAAGGCTCTTCCCGGATGTGGGCTGAATCCAATCATGAATGGCCTGAACCTTAACCGGATCCATCTCTATAGATGAGGGAGAAAAAATAAAGCCCAAAAAGGAAACCTTCTGCACCCCAAAAAGACACTTAGACCCTTTCACAAACAAGGCATTGTCACAAAGGATCTGAAATACCATCCTGACCTGCTGCACATGAGACTCCCAATCATCGGAAAAAAATCAAAATATCGTCCAAATATATGATCAAGAATTTATCAAGATAACTCCGGAAGATATCATGCATGAAGGACTGAAAAACAGATGGAGCATTAGAGAGTCCGAATGGCATCACAAGGTATTCAAAATGGCCTTCGGGCGTGTTAAACGCAGTTTTCCATTCATCACCCTGCTTTATACGAACAAGATTATAAGCCCCCCGAAGGTCAATCTTAGTAAACCAACTAGCTCCCTTAATCCTAGCACACAAATCAGAAAGCAAAGGCAAGGGGTATTGAAACTTGACCGTGATCTTATTTAAGAGGCGATAATCAATACAGGGTCTCAAAGAACCATCTTTTTTAGCAACAAAAAAGAACCCCGCTCCCAACGGTGAAGAAGATGGTCGAATATGCCCTTTCTCCAAAGACTCCTTAATATAGTTCCGCATGGCAGTATGTTCAGTCACAGATAGGTTGAAAAGTCGACCCTTAGGAAACTTACAGCCTGGAATCAAATCAATAGCACAATCGCAGTCCCTATGCGGTGAAAGGAAACTGGACTTAGGCTCATCGAATACATCCTGAAAATCAGACAAAAACTCCGGAATTTCAGAAGAGGGAGAAGGGGCGATTGACATCAGAGGAACATCATTATGAACCCCCTGACAACCCCAACTAGTCACAGACATGGACTTCCAATCCAAAACAGGATTATGTATCTGCAACCACGGGAAACCCAGCACGACAGCATCATGTAAATTATGCAACACCAGAAATCGACAATCTTCCTGGTGGGCTGGCGCCATGCGCATGGTCACCTGTATCCAAAACTGGGGCTTATTTTTAGCCAAGGGTGTAGCATCAATGCCCCTTAAAGGAATAGGATTCTGCAAAGGCTGCAAGGGAAAACCACAACGCCTAGCAAAGTCAAAGTCCATCAAATTCAAGGCGGCGCCTGAATCCACAAACGCCATGACAGAAAATGACGACAATGAGCAGATCAAGGACACAGATAACAGAAATTTAGGTTGTACAGTACTGATGGTAAATGAACTGGCGATCCTTTTTGTCCGCTTAGGGCAGACAGAAATGACATGAGAAGCGTCGCCACAATAAAAACACAACCTGTTGAGACGTCTGAAACCTTGTCGTTCCGTTTTAGACAGAATCCTATCACACTGCATAGGCTCAGGAATATGCTCTGAGGATAACGCCACAGCGCGCACAGTTCTGCGCTACCGCAAGCGCCGGTCAATCTGAATGGCCAGAGACATAGAATCACTCAGATTGGAGGGTGTGGGGAACCCCACCATAACATCCTTAACGGAT
This sequence comes from Ranitomeya imitator, assembly GCF_032444005.1. NCBI lineage: Eukaryota > Metazoa > Chordata > Amphibia > Anura > Dendrobatidae > Ranitomeya > Ranitomeya imitator. The sequence continues at coordinate 130,711,755 of NC_091288.1, read as the reverse complement.
TCAGAAAGACCCTTTCTGAAAATTGCCGCCAAAGCATCATCATTCCATTTAGTCAGCACAGACCATTTTCTGAATTTCTGACAATACAATTCAGCCGTCTCTTGCCCCTGAGATAGGGCCAACAAGGTCTTCTCAGCTTGATCCACAGAATTAGGCTCATCATACAATAACCCCAATGCTTGAAATAAAGAAATCAACATTAAGCATAGCAGGATTGCCAGATTCCAGGGAAAATGCCCAATCCTGTGGGTCACCACGCAGAAGGGATATCATGATTTTAACCTGCTGAATGGGATCACCAGAGGATCGGGGTCTCAATGCAAAAAACAGTTTACAGTTATTTTTGAAACTCAAAAATTTGGATCTGTCACCCAAAAATAAATCAGGAGTGGGAATCTTAGGTTCTAAAGCAGGAGTCTGAACAATATAATCTGAAATACCCTGTACCCTAGCAGCAAGCTGATCCACACGAGAAGCTAATTCCTGAACATTCATGTTAGAAATAGGTTCCTCAGCCACCCAGAGATTAAGAGAGAGGAGAAGACAAAACAGGCTGAGGAAAAAAAATGGCTCAAAACCATTCCTCCCTTCTTCTGAGATGCAATTAACTCATTGTTGGCCAGTTGTACTGTTATGATCAGGCGGCCTTGGAACAACATGAAAAAACCTTCGCTGGAGTAGTGGTAACTATAAAGACCGCTAACCCTGAACTTATCACAGACAATAGATGTAGCCGTGGGGTGTACCTATCCAGACCTAGACACCTCGACACAGCCGGAGGACTAATTATCCCTAAAGATGGAAAATAGGAAAACTGACTTGCCTCAGAGTAGACCCCCAAAGTATAGGCAGCCCCCCACAAATAATGACGGTGAGTAGGAGAGGAAAAGACACACGCAGGCGGAAAACAGATTTATCAAAGGAGGCCACTTCTACCTAGATAGGGAAGTATAGTACAGGATACTGAGCGGTCAGCACAAAATCTACAAAATATCCACAGCAGAAAAATACAAAAACTCCACCACCTAACTAAAGGTGTGGAGAGTATATCTGCAACTCCAGCGAATCCAACCAGACTGAGAAAACAACAGGACAGTCGAAGCTGGAACAAAATAGAAACTAAGAACAGCACAAAAAAATAGACACATAGCCTGTGCGCCTAAGAAAAAGAATAAGACACTTATCTTTAGCTGAAATGGCAGAGCTGATGTATAGAAACTTGTGGACAATTTAAATCTCCCTTTTTTGGGGGGGAGAACGTAGCAAAAAACAGGCCCAGTGTATTACACTACACAATGTAAGTGGCAGAACGTGGCTGCCAGATATACGACCAACAGAACTGACATATAGAAACTTGTTGGCAATGTAACTCTCCCTTTTTTGGGGGGAGAATGCTGCAAAAAACAGGCCCAGTGTATTATACTACACAATGTCAGTGCCAGAACGTGTGTTATGGACCTGGTGGTTAGGAGCACCCGGCACGACCTGATAGTTAATCTGACACAGGACAAGCTCTGGGATGTGGGAGCTCTGCTGAACGCAACCCCTAATCCTATCACAACAACTAGAAATAGCCGTGGAGCGTTCCTGACACTACCTAGACGCCTCTTCACAGCCTAAGAGCTAGCTAGCCCTAGAGAAAGAAAATAAAGCCTACCTTGCCTCAGAGAAATTCCCCAAAGGTAAAGGAAGCCCCCCACATATATTGACTGTGAGTTAAGATGAAGTTACAAACACAGAAATGAAACGGATTTTAGCAAAGGGAGGCCAGACTTACTAAACAGACAGAGGATAGGAAAGGTATCTTTGTGGTCAGCACAAAAAAACTACAAAAAAGACCACGCAGAGTGTGCAAAAAGACCTCCGCACCGACTAACGGTGCGGAGATGCCACTCTGCATCCCAGAGCTTCCAGCTAGCAAGGCGAAATCATGATATCCAGCTGGACAAGAAAACAATGAACAAATAATAACTATCAGGGACTTAGCTTCTGCTGGAGCAGACAGGTCACCAGAAAGATCCAAGAGCGAACTGAACAAATGCAGGAACATTGACAGCTGGCATGGAGTAACGATCTGAGTGGAGTTAAATAGAGCAGCCAACCAAAGGATAAACCACGTCACCTGTGTAAGGAACCTCAGAAGCAGCAGCTCCACTCACAGCCACCAGAGGGAGTCCATAGACAGAACTCGCCGAAGTACCATTCACGACCACAGGAGGGAGTTCGACAACAGAATTCACAACAAACGTGGCTGCCAGATATGCGACCAAAAGAACTGACGCATAGAAACTTGTTGGCAATTTAAATCTCCCTTTTTTGGGGGGAGAATGTAGCAAAAAACAGGCCCAGTGTATTACACTACACAATGTAAGTGGCAGAACATGGCTGCCAGATATATGACCAACAGAACTGACATACAGAAACTTGTTGGCAATGTAACTCTCCCTTTTTTTGGAGGTAGAATGCTGCAAAAAACAGGATCAGTGTATGACACTACACAATGTAAGTGGCAGAACGTGGCTGCCAAATATACGACAAACAGAGCTGACGTATAGAAACTTGTGGGCAATTTAAAACTCTCTTTTTTGGGGGGGGAGAATGCTGCAAAAAACAGGCCCAGTGTATTACACTACACAATGTAAGTGGCAGAACGTGGCTGCCAGATATACGACCAACAGAACTGACATATAGAAACTTGTTGGCAATTTAAATCTCCCTTTTTTTTGGGGGGGGGGGGAGAAAGCAGCAAAAAAACAGGCCCTGTGTATTATACTACACAATGTCAGTGGCAGAACGTGGCTGCCAGATATACGACCAACAGAACTGATGTATAGAAACTTGTTGGCAATTTAACTCTCCCTTTTTTTTTGGGGGGGGGGGGGGAATGCTGCAAAAAACAGGCCCAGTGTATTATACTACACAATGTCAGTGGCAGAACGTGGCTGCCAGATATACGACCAACAGAACTGACATATAGAAACTTGTTGGCAATGTAACTCTCCCTTTTTTGGGGGGGAGAATGCAGCAAAAAACAGGCCCAGTGTATTACACTACACAATGTCAGTGGCAGAACGTGGCTGCCAGATATACGACCAACAGAACTAACGCATAGAAACTTGTTGGCAATTTAACTCTCCTTTTTTTTGTGGGAGAATGCTGCAAAAAACAGGCCCAGTGTATTACACTACACAATGTCAGTAGCAGAACGTGGCTGCCAGATATCTGACAAACAGAGCTGATGTATAGAAACTTGTTGGCAATTTAAATCTCCCCATTTTGGGGGGGGGGGAGAATGCAGTAAAAACAGGCCCAGTGTATTACACTGCACAATTTAAGTGGCAGAACGTGGTAGACAGATATACGACAAACAGAACTGACGTATAGAAACTTTTTTGGAATTTTAAAACTCCCTTTTTTGGGGGGAAAATGCAGCAAAAAAACAGGCCCAGTGTATTACACTACACAATGTCAGTGGCAGAACTGTTGTGAATTCTGTTGTCAGGCTCCCTCCTGTGGTCATGAATGGTACTTCGGCTGGTTCTGTCCATGGACTTTCTCTGGTGCCTGTGGGTGTTTCTGAGTTTCCTTCCACAGGTGACGAGGCTAATTCGTTAGTGGGCTGCTCTATTTAACTCCACTTAGATCTTTGCCCCATGCCAGCTGTCAATGTTGTACTATGGCTCTAGTTCGCTCCTGGATCGTTCTGAGTTCCTGTTGCTCCAGCAGAAGCTAAGTTCCTCTGTGCTATTTTGCTTGTTTGCTATTTTTTTCTGTCCAGCTTGCTTTTGTCAATATTGCCTTGCTTGCTGGAAGCTCTGGGACGCAGAGGGGCGCCTCCCGCACCGTGAGTCGGTGCGGAAGGTATTTTTCCCTGCACTCTCTGTGTTCTGCCTCCACATAGGATGCTGTGTGGATTCCAACATACGGCTAAACCTTCATCCACATCCCAGTAAACAGACTGTGTTGATGCTTAAGTCTTATTTATTAGGGTGATGATAACCAAAACTATAACGTTGAACAACAATGGTGGACAGTATTCATAGTAGATGATCGAATAGTGAATGATGTTGATGTACAAAGTGGATGTTCAGTGAATAATCATAGTGGATGACTGGTGAAAAACTGTAAAGAATAACAGCATTTCAGTATATGCACATACAGGGTGCAATCACATAAATAACTGGGACATAACAGCAAGAATTATACAGAGTGCATTACACAGTAATTCTAACAGCACTGCCCTATTCTATACAAGAATGCATCTATCTAAATGCAGAGTACACATTAACCTAACTGCAAGCTGCAAAGCACATCTGCCTAACTATATCTGACTATAGGAGCTGCATAAGGCTTAAATACTAACACAAACATAAGATGCATTAAACCTTTATAAACGTACCGAGATCCGTTAGGACAGGGGTAAGAAAGTAAGCGAGACAGGAGCACGTGTGCCTCTCTGCAGATCTGAGGAAAAATGGCTACTGAAGCTTGTCTTCACAAGAAGAATGTGGGCGGAACTAACCCATAAGACATTGCTCTTAGGAGGGAAAGGTTGGTAAACAACATGAAAAGTAGGCAACTGATGACCTCCAGTGGCCACAACTTGAATAACATGATAATTAACTCTCTGCACATTAAGATGGGCAGAACACTCTGCGCGGTCTTTTGTAGGTTTTGGGGGGGCTGCCTTTTCCTTTGGGGAATTTCTGAGGCAAGGTAGGCTTTATTTTTCTATCTTCAGGGCTAGCTAGTTTCTTAGGCTGTGCCGAGTTGCATAGGGAGCGTTAAGCGCAATCCACGGCTATTTCTAGTGTGTTTTGATAGGTTTAGGGATTGCGGTCAGCAGAGTTCCCACGTCCCAGAGCTCGTCCTTATTATCAGTAACTATCTGGTCCATTATTTGTCCAAACCACCGGATCATAACAGTACAGCTGGCCAAAAGTATTGATGCATCTCAATAGAGGGATAAGTGAAGCTCTGAGACCATTTTTTTTTCTTTGCAGCGTGTTCTGTCTCACTTTTCCCCTTTACCTCTGGGTGGTTCAGAACACAGGTGTAGACATGGACATTCAAGGTCTGTCCTCTTGGATGGATAATCTCACTACAAGGGTACAAAACATTCAAGATTTTATGATTCAGAATCCGATGTCAGAGCCTAGGATTCCAATTCCGGATTTATTTTTTGGTGATAGATCTAAGTTCTTGAATTTCAAAAATAATTGTAAATTGTTTCTAGCTTTGAAACCTCGCTCCTCAGGTGATCCTGTTCAACAGGTAAGGATCATTATTTCCTTATTATGTGGCGACCCTCAAGACTGGGCATTTTCTCTTGCGCCAGGAGACCCGGCATTGCGTGATGTAGATGCGTTTTTCCTGGCGCTCGGATTGCTTTATGACGAACCTAATTCAGTGGATCAGGCAGAGAAAATCTTGCTGGCTCTATGCCAGGGTCAGGATGAAGCAGAGATATATTGTCAGAAGTTTAGAAAGTGGTCTGTGCTCACTCAGTGGAATGAATGTGCCCTGGCAGCAATTTTCAGAAAGGGTCTCTCTGAAGCCCTTAAAGATGTCATGGTGGGATTTCCCATGCCTGCTGGTCTGAATGAGTCTATGTCTTTGGCTATTCAGATCGATCGGCGCTTGCGTGAGCGTAAAACTGTGCACCATTTGGCGGTACAATCTGAGCATGGGCCTGAGCCTATGCAGTGTGATAGGACTTTGACCAGAGCTGAACGGCAGGAACACAGACGTCGGAATGGGCTGTGTTTTTACTGTGGTGACTCCACTCATGCTATCTCCGATTGTTCTAAGCGCACTAAGCGGTTTGCTAAGTCTGCCACCATTGGCACGGTACAGTCTAAATTTCTTTTGTCCGTTACTCTAATTTGCTCTTTGTCGTCCTATTCTGTTATGGCATTTGTGGATTCAGGCGCTGCCCTGAATTTGATGGACTTGGAGTATGCTAGGCGCTGTGGTTTTTTCTTGGAGCCCTTGCAGCATCCTATTCCATTGAGAGGAATTGATGCTACGCCTTTGGCCAAGAATAAGCCTCAGTACTGGACCCAATTGACCATGTGCATGGCTCCTGCACATCAGGAGGATATCCGTTTTTTGGTGTTACATAATCTGCATGATGTGGTCGTTTTAGGGTTACCATGGCTACAGGTCCATAATCCAGTGTTGGACTGGAAATCTATGTCTGTGTCCAGCTGGGGTTGCCAGGGGGTACATGGTGATGTTCCATTTTTGTCAATTTCGTCTTCTACTCCTTCTGAAGTTCCGGAGTTTTTGTCGGATTATCAGGATGTATTTGATGAGCCCAAAGCCAGTGCCCTACCTCCTCATAGGGATTGCGATTGTGCTATCAATTTGATTCCTGGTAGTAAGTTTTTTAAGGGCTGATTGTTCAATTTATCTGTGCCAGAACACGCCACTATGCGGAGTTATATAAAGGAATCCTTGGAGAAAGGCCATATTCGCCCATCGTCATCACCGTTGGGAGCAGGGTTCTTTTTTGTGGCCAAGAAGGATGGTTCTTTGAGACCTTGTATTGATTACCGCCTTCTTAATAAAATTACTGTCAAATTTCAGTATCCTTTGCCGTTGCTGTCCGACTTGTTTGCTCGTATTAAAGGGGCTAGTTGGTTTACCAAGATAGACCGTCGAGGGGCGTATAATCTTGTGCGTATTAAACGGGGCGATGAATGGAAAACAGCATTTAATACGCCCGAGGGCCATTTTGAGTACCTGGTGATGCCATTCGGGCTTTCCAATGCTCCATCAGTGTTTCAGTCTTTTATGCATGACATCTTCCGAGAGTACCTGGATAAATTCATGATTGTATACTTGGATGATATTTTGGTCTTTTCGGATGATTGGGAGTCTCATGTGAAGCAGGTCAGAATGGTGTTCCAGGTCCTTCGTGCTAATTCCTTGTTTGTGAAGGGGTCAAAGTGTCTCTTTGGAGTTCAGAAGGTTTCATTTTTGGGGTTAATTTTTTCCCCTTCTACTGTCGAGATGGACCCTGTTAAAGTCCAGGCCATTCATGATTGGACTCAGCCGACATCTGTGAAGAGCCTGCAAAAGTTCCTGGGCTTTGCTAATTTTTATCGTCGCTTCATCGCTAATTTTTCTAGTGTTGCTAAACCGTTGACTGATTTGACCAAGAAGGGTGCTGATGTGGTCAATTGGTCTTCTGTGGCCGTGGATGCTTTTCAGGAATTGAAGCGTGGTTTTTCTTCTGCCCCTGTGTTGTGCCAGCCAGATGTTTCGCTCCCGTTTCAGGTTGAGGTTGATGCCTCTGAGATTGGGGCAGGGGCTGTTTTGTCGTAAAAAAGTTCTGATGGCTCGGGAATGAAGTCATGTGCTTTCTTTTCTAGAAAGTTTTCGCCTGCTGAGCGCAATTATGATGTTGGTAATCGAGAATTGTTGGCCATGAAGTGGGCATTCGAGGAGTGGAGTCATTGGCTTGAAGGAGCCAAGCATCGCGTGGTGGTCTTGACAGATCACAAAAATTTGACTTATATTGAGTCTGCCAAACGGTTGAATCCGAGACAGGCTCGATGGGCGTTGTTTTTCTCCCGTTTTGATTTTGTGGTTTCGTACCTTCCGGGCTCTAAGAATTTGAAGGCTGATGCCCTGTCAAGGAGTTTTGTGTTTGACTCTCCGGGTGTTTCTGAGCCGGCAGGTATTCTCAAAAAGGGGATAATTTTGTCTGCCATCTCCCCTGATTTGCGGCGGGTGCTGCAAAAATTTCAGGCTGATAGACCTGACCGTTGCCCGGCAGAGAAACTGTTTGTCCCTGATAAATGGACTAATAGAGTTATCTCTGAGCTTCATTGTTCGGTGTTGGCTGGGCATCCTGGAATCTTTGGTACCAGAGATTTGGTGGCTAGATCCTTCTGGTGGCCTTCTTTGTCACGGGATGTGCGTTCTTTTGTGCAGTCCTGTGGGACTTGGGCTCGGGCTAAGCCCTGCTGTTCTCGTGCTAGTGGGTTGCTTTTGCCCTTGCCGGTCCCGAAGAGGCCCTGGACGCATATTTCTATGGATTTTATTTCGGATCTCCCCGTCTCTCAAAAGATGTCAGTCATTTGGGTGGTTTGTGATCGCTTTTCTAAGATGGTCCATTTGGTTCCCTTGTCTAAATTGCCTTCCTCCTCTGATTTGGTGCCATTGTTTTTCCAGCATGTGGTTCGTTTGCATGGCATCCCGGAGAACATCGTTTCTGACAGAGGTTCCCAGTTTGTTTCGAGGTTTTGGCGATCCTTTTGTGCTAGGATGGGCATTGATTTGTCTTTTTCCTCGGCTTTCCATCCTCAGACAAATGGCCAAACCGAACAAACTAATCAGATGTTGGAAACATATCTGAGATGCTTTGTTTCTGCTGATCAGGATGATTGGGTGTCCTTTTTGCCGTTGGCTGAGTTCGCCCTTAATAATCGGGCCAGCTCGGCTACTTTGGTTTTGCCGTTTTTCTGCAATTCTGTTTTCCATCCTCGTTTCTCTTCAGGGCAGGTTGAGTCTTCGGACTGTCCTGGTGTAGATACTGTGGTGGATAGGTTGCAGCAGATTTGGACTCATGTGGTGGACAATTTGACCTTGTCCCAGGAGAAGGCTCAACGTTTCGCTAACCGCCGGCGCTGTGTGGGTCCCCGACTTCGTGTTGAGGATTTAGTTTGGTTGTCGTCTCGTTATGTTCCTATGAAGGTTTCCTCTCCTAAGTTTAAGCCTCGTTTCATTGGTCCGTATAAAATTTCTGAGGTTATCAATCCTGTGTCATTTCGTTTGGCCCTTCCAGATTCTTTTGCCATCCATAATGTGTTCCATAGGTCGTTATTGCGGAGATACGTGGCGCCTGTGGTTCCATCCGTTGACCCTCCTGCTCCGGTGTTGGTTGAGGGGGAGTTGGAGTATGTGGTGGAGAAGATTTTGGATTCTCGTATTTCGAGACGGAAACTCCAGTACTTGGTCAAGTGGAAGGGTTATGGTCAGGAGGATATTTCCTGGGTTTTTGCCTCTGATGTTCATGCGGCCGATCTGGTTTGTGCCTTTCATTTGGCTCATCCTGGTCGGTCTGGGGGCTCTCGTGAGGATTCGGTGACCCCTCCTCAAGGGGGGTGGGGGGGTACTGTTGTGAATTCTGTTGTCAGGCTCCCTCCTGTGGTCATGAATGGTACTTCGGCTGGTTCTGTCCATGGACTTTCTCTGGTGCCTGTGGGTGTTTCTGAGTTTCCTTCTACAGGTGACGAGGCTAATTCGTTAGTGGGCTGCTCTATTTAACTCCACTTAGATCTTTGCTCCATGCCAGCTGTCAATGTTGTACTATGGCTCTAGTTCGCTCCTGGATCGTTCTGAGTTCCTGTTGCTCCAGCAGAAGCTAAGTTCCTCTGTGCTATTTTGCTTGTTTGCTATTTTTTTCTGTCCAGCTTGCTTTTGTCGATATTGCCTTGCTTGCTGGAAGCTCTGGGACGCAGAGGGGCGCCTCCCGCACTGTGAGTCGGTGCGGAAGGTATTTTTCCCTGCACTCTCTGCGTGGTCTTTTGTAGGTTTTTGTGCTGACCGCAAAGTAACCTTTCCTATCCTCGGTCTGTTCAGTAAGTCGGGCCTCACTTTGCTAAATCTATTTCATCTCTGTGTTTGTATTTTCATCTTTACTCACAGTCATTATATGTGGGGGGCTGCCTTTCCCTTTGGGAAATTTCTCTGAGGCAAGGTAGGCTTTATTTTTCTATCTTCAGGGCTAGCTAGTTTCTTAGGCTGTGTCGAGTTGCATAGGGAGCGTTAGGCGCAATCCACGGCTATTTCTAGTGTGTTTTGATAGGTTTAGGGATTGCGGTCAGCAGAGTTCCCACGTCCCAGAGCTCGTCCTTATTATCAGTAACTATCTGGTCCATTATTTGTCCAAACCACCGGATCATAACACAGAACGTTGCTGCCAGATATACGACCAACAGAACTGACGTATAGAAACTTTTTGGCAATTTAACTCTCCCTTTTTTGAAGGGGAGAGTGCAGCAAAAAACAGGCCCAGTGCATTACACCACACAATGTCAGTGGCAGAACGTGGCTGCCAGATATATGACCAACAGAACTGACGTATAGAAACTTGTTGGCAATTAACTCTCCCTTTTTTGAAGGGGAGAGTGCAGCAAAAAACAGGCCCAGTGTATTACAATACACAATGTCAGTGGCAGAACGTGGCTGCCAGATAAACGACTAACAGAACTGACATACAGAAACTTGTTGGCAATGTAACTCTCCCTTTTTTGGGGGGCGGGGAGAATGCAGCAAGAAACAGGCCCAGTGTATTACACTACACAATGTCAGTGGCAGAACGTGGCTGCCAGATATACGACCAACAGAACTGACGTATAGAAACTTTTTGGCACTTTAAATCTCCCCTTTTTTTTTGGGGGGGGGGGGAGAAAGCAGTAAAAAAAACTGGCCCTGTGTATTACACTACACAATGTAAGTGGCAAAACATGGCTGCCAGATATTCAACCAACAGAACTGACATATAGAAACTTGTTGGCAATGTAACTCTCCCTTTTTTGGGGGGGAGAATGCAGCAAAAAACAGGCCCAGTGTATTACACTACAAAATGTCAGTGGCAGAACATGGCTGCCAGATATTCGACCAACAGAACTGACATATAGAAACTTGTTGGCAATGTAACTCTCCCTTTTTCTGGTGGAAGAATGCTGCAAAAAAACAGGTCCAGTGTATTACACTACACAATGTCAGTGGCAGAACGTGGCTGCCAGATATACGACAAACAGAGCTGACGTATAGAAACTTGTGGGCAATTTAAATCTCCCTTTTCTGGGGGGGGAGAATGTAGCAAAAAACAGGCCGAGTGTATTATACTACAGAATGTAAGTGGCAGAACGTGGCTGCCAGATATATGACCAACAGAACTGACGTATAGAAACTTGTTGGCAATTTAACTCTCCCTTTTTTGGGGGGAGAATGCTGCAAAAAACAGGCTCAGTGTATTACACTACTCAATATAAGTGGCAGAACGTGGCTGCCAGATATACGACCAACAGAACTGACGTATAGAAAGTTGTTGGCAATTTAAATCTCCCCATTTTGGGGGGGGGGGGGGGGGGGAAGAATGCAGTAAAAACAGGCCCAGTGTATTACACTGCACAATTTAAGTGGCAGAACGTGGTAGACAGATATACGACAAACAGAACTGACGTATAGAAACTTTTTTGGAATTTTAAAACTCCCTTTTTTGGGGAGAAAATGCAGCAAAAAAACAGGCCCAGTGTATTACACTACACAATGTCAGTGGCAGAACTGTTGTGAATTCTGTTGTCAGGCTCCCTCCTGTGGTCATGAATGGTACTTCGGCTGGTTCTGTCCATGGACTTTCTCTGGTGCCTGTGGGTGTTTCTGAGTTTCCTTCCACAGGTGACGAGGCTAATTCGTTAGTGGGCTGCTCTATTTAACTCCACTTAGATCTTTGCTCCATGCCAGCTGTCAATGTTGTACTATGGCTCTAGTTCGCTCCTGGATCGTTCTGAGTTCCTGTTGCTCCAGCAGAAGCTAAGTTCCTCTGTGCTATTTTGCTTGTTTGCTATTTTTTTCTGTCCAGCTTGCTTTTGTCGATATTGCCTTGCTTGCTGGAAGCTCTGGGACGCAGAGGGGCGCCTCCCGCACTGTGAGTCGGTGCGGAAGGTATTTTTCCCTGCACTCTCTGCGTGGTCTTTTGTAGGTTTTTGTGCTGACCGCAAAGTAACCTTTCCTATCCTCGGTCTGTTCAGTAAGTCGGGCCTCACTTTGCTAAATCTATTTCATCTCTGTGTTTGTATTTTCATCTTTACTCACAGTCATTATATGTGGGGGGCTGCCTTTCCCTTTGGGAAATTTCTCTGAGGCAAGGTAGGCTTTATTTTTCTATCTTCAGGGCTAGCTAGTTTCTTAGGCTGTGTCGAGTTGCATAGGGAGCGTTAGGCGCAATCCACGGCTATTTCTAGTGTGTTTTGATAGGTTTAGGGATTGCGGTCAGCAGAGTTCCCACGTCCCAGAGCTCGTCCTTATTATCAGTAACTATCTGGTCCATTATTTGTCCAAACCACCGGATCATAACACAGAACGTTGCTGCCAGATATACGACCAACAGAACTGACGTATAGAAACTTTTTGGCAATTTAACTCTCCCTTTTTTGAAGGGGAGAGTGCAGCAAAAAACAGGCCCAGTGCATTACACCACACAATGTCAGTGGCAGAACGTGGCTGCCAGATATATGACCAACAGAACTGACGTATAGAAACTTGTTGGCAATTAACTCTCCCTTTTTTGAAGGGGAGAGTGCAGCAAAAAACAGGCCCAGTGTATTACAATACACAATGTCAGTGGCAGAACGTGGCTGCCAGATAAACGACTAACAGAACTGACATACAGAAACTTGTTGGCAATGTAACTCTCCCTTTTTTGGGGGGCGGGGAGAATGCAGCAAGAAACAGGCCCAGTGTATTACACTACACAATGTCAGTGGCAGAACGTGGCTGCCAGATATACGACCAACAGAACTGACGTATAGAAACTTTTTGGCACTTTAAATCTCCCCTTTTTTTTTGGGGGGGGGGGGGGAGAAAGCAGTAAAAAAAACTGGCCCTGTGTATTACACTACACAATGTAAGTGGCAAAACATGGCTGCCAGATATTCAACCAACAGAACTGACATATAGAAACTTGTTGGCAATGTAACTCTCCCTTTTTTGGGGGGGAGAATGCAGCAAAAAACAGGCCCAGTGTATTACACTACAAAATGTCAGTGGCAGAACATGGCTGCCAGATATTCGACCAACAGAACTGACATATAGAAACTTGTTGGCAATGTAACTCTCCCTTTTTCTGGTGGAAGAATGCTGCAAAAAAACAGGTCCAGTGTATTACACTACACAATGTCAGTGGCAGAACGTGGCTGCCAGATATACGACAAACAGAGCTGACGTATAGAAACTTGTGGGCAATTTAAATCTCCCTTTTCTGGGGGGGGAGAATGTAGCAAAAAACAGGCCGAGTGTATTATACTACAGAATGTAAGTGGCAGAACGTGGCTGCCAGATATATGACCAACAGAACTGACGTATAGAAACTTGTTGGCAATTTAACTCTCCCTTTTTTGGGGGGAGAATGCTGCAAAAAACAGGCTCAGTGTATTACACTACTCAATATAAGTGGCAGAACGTGGCTGCCAGATATACGACCAACAGAACTGACGTATAGAAACTTGTTGGCAATTTAAATCTCCCCATTTTGGGGGGGGGGGAGAATGCAGTAAAAACAGGCCCAGTGTATTACACTGCACAATTTAAGTGGCAGAACGTGGTAGACAGATATACGACAAACAGAACTGACGTATAGAAACTTTTTTGGAATTTTAAAACTCCCTTTTTTGGGGGGAAAATGCAGCAAAAAAACAGGCCCAGTGTATTACACTGCACAATGTCAGTAGCAGAACTGTTGTGAATTCTGTTGTCAGGCTCCCTCCTGTGGTCATGAATGGTACTTCGGCTGGTTCTGTCCATGGACTTTCTCTGGTGCCTGTGGGTGTTTCTGAGTTTCCTTCCACAGGTGACGAGGCTAATTCGTTAGTGGGCTGCTCTATTTAACTCCACTTAGATCTTTGCCCCATGCCAGCTGTCAATGTTGTACTATGGCTCTAGTTCGCTCCTGGATCGTTCTGAGTTCCTGTTGCTCCAGCAGAAGCTAAGTTCCTCTGTGCTATTTTGCTTGTTTGCTATTTTTTTCTGTCCAGCTTGCTTTTGTCAATATTGCCTTGCTTGCTGGAAGCTCTGGGACGCAGAGGGGCGCCTCCCGCACCGTGAGTCGGTGCGGAAGGTATTTTTCCCTGCACTCTCTGTGTTCTGCCTCCACATAGGATGCTGTGTGGATTCCAACATACGGCTAAACCTTCATCCACATCCCAGTAAACAGACTGTGTTGATGCTTAAGTCTTATTTATTAGGGTGATGATAACCAAAACTATAACGTTGAACAACAATGGTGGACAGTATTCATAGTAGATGATCGAATAGTGAATGATGTTGATGTACAAAGTGGATGTTCAGTGAATAATCATAGTGGATGACTGATCATAGTGGATGACTGGTGAAAAACTGTAAAGAATAACAGCATTTCAGTATATGCACATACAGGGTGCAATCACATAAATAACTCGGACATAACAGCAAGAATTATACAGAGTGCATTACACAGTAATTCTAACAGCACTGCCCTATTCTATACAAGAATGCATCTATCTAAATGCAGAGTACACATTAACCTAACTGCAAGCTGCAAAGCACATCTGCCTAACTATATCTGACTATAGGAGCTGCATAAGGCTTAAATACTAACACAAACATAAGATGCATTAAACCTTTATAAACGTACCGAGATCCGTTAGGACAGGGGTAAGAAAGTAAGCGAGACAGGAGCACGTGTGCCTCTCTGCAGATCTGAGGAAAAATGGCTACTGAAGCTTGTCTTCACAAGAAGAATGTGGGCGGAACTAACCCATAAGACATTGCTCTTAGGAGGGAAAGGTTGGTAAACAACATGAAAAGTAGGCAACTGATGACCTCCAGTGGCCACAACTTGAATAACATGATAATTAACTCTCTGCACATTAAGATGGGCAGAACACTCTGCGCGGTCTTTTGTAGGTTTTGGGGGGGCTGCCTTTTCCTTTGGGGAATTTCTGAGGCAAGGTAGGCTTTATTTTTCTATCTTCAGGGCTAGCTAGTTTCTTAGGCTGTGCCGAGTTGCATAGGGAGCGTTAAGCGCAATCCACGGCTATTTCTAGTGTGTTTTGATAGGTTTAGGGATTGCGGTCAGCAGAGTTCCCACGTCCCAGAGCTCGTCCTTATTACCAGTAACTATCTGGTCCATTATTTGTCCAAACCACCGGATCATAACAGTACAGCTGGCCAAAAGTATTGATGCATCTCAATAGAGGGATAAGTGAAGCTCTGAGACCATTTTTTTTTCTTTGCAGCGTGTTCTGTCTCACTTTTCCCCTTTACCTCTGGGTGGTTCAGAACACAGGTGTAGACATGGACATTCAAGGTCTGTCCTCTTGGATGGATAATCTCACTACAAGGGTACAAAACATTCAAGATTTTGTGATTCAGAATCCGATGTCAGAGCCTAGGATTCCAATTCCGGATTTATTTTTTGGTGATAGATCTAAGTTCTTGAATTTCAAAAATAATTGTAAATTGTTTCTAGCTTTGAAACCTCGCTCCTCAGGTGATCCTGTTCAACAGGTAAGGATCATTATTTCCTTATTATGTGGCGACCCTCAAGACTGGGCATTTTCTCTTGCGCCAGGAGACCCGGCATTGCGTGATGTAGATGCGTTTTTCCTGGCGCTCGGATTGCTTTATGACGAACCTAATTCAGTGGATCAGGCAGAGAAAATCTTGCTGGCTCTATGCCAGGGTCAGGATGAAGCAGAGATATATTGTCAGAAGTTTAGAAAGTGGTCTGTGCTCACTCAGTGGAATGAATGTGCCCTGGCAGCAATTTTCAGAAAGGGTCTCTCTGAAGCCCTTAAAGATGTCATGGTGGGATTTCCCATGCCTGCTGGTCTGAATGAGTCTATGTCTTTGGCTATTCAGATCGATCGGCGCTTGCGTGAGCGTAAAACTGTGCACCATTTGGCGGTACTATCTGAGCATGGGCCTGAGCCTATGCAGTGTGATAGGACTTTGACCAGAGCTGAACGGCAGGAACACAGACGTCGGAATGGGCTGTGTTTTTACTGTGGTGACTCCACTCATGCTATCTCCGATTGTTCTAAGCGCACTAAGCGGTTTGCTAAGTCTGCCACCATTGGCACGGTACAGTCTAAATTTCTTTTGTCCGTTACTCTAATTTGCTCTTTGTCGTCCTATTCTGTTATGGCATTTGTGGATTCAGGCGCTGCCCTGAATTTGATGGACTTGGAGTATGCTAGGCGCTGTGGTTTTTTCTTGGAGCCCTTGCAGCATCCTATTCCATTGAGAGGAATTGATGCTACGCCTTTGGCCAAGAATAAGCCTCAGTACTGGACCCAATTGACCATGTGCATGGCTCCTGCACATCAGGAGGATATCCGTTTTTTGGTGTTACATAATCTGCATGATGTGGTCGTTTTAGGGTTACCATGGCTACAGGTCCATAATCCAGTGTTGGACTGGAAATCTATGTCTGTGTCCAGCTGGGGTTGCCAGGGGGTACATGGTGATGTTCCATTTTTGTCAATTTCATCTTCTACTCCTTCTGAAGTTCCGGAGTTTTTGTCGGATTATCAGGATGTATTTGATGAGCCCAAAGCCAGTGCCCTACCTCCTCATAGGGATTGCGATTGTGCTATCAATTTGATTCCTGGTAGTAAGTTTCCTAAGGGCTGATTGTTCAATTTATCTGTGCCAGAACACGCCACTATGCGGAGTTATATAAAGGAATCCTTGGAGAAAGGCCATATTCGCCCATCGTCATCACCGTTGGGAGCAGGGTTCTTTTTTGTGGCCAAGAAGGATGGTTCTTTGAGACCTTGTATTGATTACCGCCTTCTTAATAAAATTACTGTCAAATTTCAGTATCCTTTGCCGTTGCTGTCCGACTTGTTTGCTCGTATTAAAGGGGCTAGTTGGTTTACCAAGATAGACCGTCGAGGGGCGTATAATCTTGTGCGTATTAAACGGGGCGATGAATGGAAAACAGCATTTAATACGCCCGAGGGCCATTTTGAGTACCTGGTGATGCCATTCGGGCTTTCCAATGCTCCATCAGTGTTTCAGTCTTTTATGCATGACATCTTCCGAGAGTACCTGGATAAATTCATGATTGTATACTTGGATGATATTTTGGTCTTTTCGGATGATTGGGAGTCTCATGTGAAGCAGGTCAGAATGGTGTTCCAGGTCCTTCGTGCTAATTCCTTGTTTGTGAAGGGGTCAAAGTGTCTCTTTGGAGTTCAGAAGGTTTCATTTTTGGGGTTCATTTTTTCCCCTTCTACTGTCGAGATGGACCCTGTTAAAGTCCAGGCCATTCATGATTGGACTCAGCCGACATCTGTGAAGAGCCTGCAAAAGTTCCTGGGCTTTGCTAATTTTTATCGTCGCTTCATCGCTAATTTTTCTAGTGTTGCTAAACCGTTGACTGATTTGACCAAGAAGGGTGCTGATGTGGTCAATTGGTCTTCTGCGGCCGTGGATGCTTTTCAGGAATTGAAGCGTGGTTTTTCTTCTGCCCCTGTGTTGTGCCAGCCAGATGTTTCGCTCCCGTTTCAGGTTGAGGTTGATGCCTCTGAGATTGGGGCAGGGGCTGTTTTGTCGTAAAAAAGTTCTGATGGCTCGGGAATGAAGTCATGTGCTTTCTTTTCTAGAAAGTTTTCGCCTGCTGAGCGCAATTATGATGTTGGCAATCGAGAATTGTTGGCCATGAAGTGGGCATTCGAGGAGTGGAGTCATTGGCTTGAAGGAGCCAAGCATCGCGTGGTGGTCTTGACAGATCACAAAAATTTGACTTATATTGAGTCTGCCAAACGGTTGAATCCGAGACAGGCTCGATGGGCGTTGTTTTTCTCCCGTTTTGATTTTGTGGTTTCGTACCTTCCGGGCTCTAAGAATGTGAAGGCTGATGCCCTGTCAAGGAGTTTTGTGTTTGACTCTCCGGGTGTTTCTGAGCCGGCAGGTATTCTCAAAAAGGGGATAATTTTGTCTGCCATCTCCCCTGATTTGCGGCGGGTGCTGCAAAAATTTCAGGCTGATAGACCTGACCGTTGCCCGGCAGAGAAACTGTTTGTCCCTGATAAATGGACTAATAGAGTTATCTCTGAGCTTCATTGTTCGGTGTTGGCTGGGCATCCTGGAATCTTTGGTACCAGAGATTTGGTGGCTAGATCCTTCTGGTGGCCTTCTTTGTCACGGGATGTGCGTTCTTTTGTGCAGTCCTGTGGGACTTGGGCTCGGGCTAAGCCCTGCTGTTCTCGTGCTAGTGGGTTGCTTTTGCCCTTGCCGGTCCCGAAGATGCCCTGGACGCATATTTCTATGGATTTTATTTCGGATCTCCCCGTCTCTCAAAAGATGTCAGTCATTTGGGTGGTTTGTGATCGCTTTTCTAAGATGGTCCATTTGGTTCCCTTGTCTAAATTGCCTTCCTCCTCTGATTTGGTGCCATTGTTTTTCCAGCATGTGGTTCGTTTGCATGGCATCCCGGAGAACATCGTTTCTGACAGAGGTTCCCAGTTTGTTTCGAGGTTTTGGCGATCCTTTTGTGCTAGGATGGGCATTGATTTGTCTTTTTCCTCGGCTTTCCATCCTCAGACAAATGGCCAAACCGAACAAACTAATCAGATGTTGGAAACATATCTGAGATGCTTTGTTTCTGCTGATCAGGATGATTGGGTGTCCTTTTTGCCATTGGCTGAGTTCGCCCTTAATAATCGGGCCAGCTCGGCTACTTTGGTTTTGCCGTTTTTCTGCAATTCTGTTTTCCATCCTCGTTTCTCTTCAGGGCAGGTTGAGTCTTCGGACTGTCCTGGTGTAGATACTGTGGTGGATAGGTTGCAGCAGATTTGGACTCATGTGGTGGACAATTTGACCTTGTCCCAGGAGAAGGCTCAACGTTTCGCTAACCGCCGGCGCTGTGTGGGTCCCCGACTTCGTGTTGAGGATTTAGTTTGGTTGTCGTCTCGTTATGTTCCTATGAAGGTTTCCTCTCCTAAGTTTAAGCCTCGTTTCATTGGTCCGTATAAAATTTCTGAGGTTATCAATCCTGTGTCATTTCGTTTGGCCCTTCCAGATTCTTTTGCCATCCATAATGTGTTCCATAGGTCGTTATTGCGGAGATACGTGGCGCCTGTGGTTCCATCCGTTGACCCTCCTGCTCCGGTGTTGGTTGAGGGGGAGTTGGAGTATGTGGTGGAGAAGATTTTGGATTCTCGTATTTCGAGACGGAAACTCCAGTACTTGGTCAAGTGGAAGGGTTATGGTCAGGAGGATATTTCCTGGGTTTTTGCCTCTGATGTTCATGCGGCCGATCTGGTTTGTGCCTTTCATTTGGCTCATCCTGGTCGGTCTGGGGGCTCTCGTGAGGATTCGGTGACCCCTCCTCAAGGGGGGGGGGGTACTGTTGTGAATTCTGTTGTCAGGCTCCCTCCTGTGGTCATGAATGGTACTTCGGCTGGTTCTGTCCATGGACTTTCTCTGGTGCCTGTGGGTGTTTCTGAGTTTCCTTCTACAGGTGACGAGGCTAATTCGTTAGTGGGCTGCTCTATTTAACTCCACTTAGATCTTTGCTCCATGCCAGCTGTCAATGTTGTACTATGGCTCTAGTTCGCTCCTGGATCGTTCTGAGTTCCTGTTGCTCCAGCAGAAGCTAAGTTCCTCTGTGCTATTTTGCTTGTTTGCTATTTTTTTCTGTCCAGCTTGCTTTTGTCGATATTGCCTTGCTTGCTGGAAGCTCTGGGACGCAGAGGGGCGCCTCCCGCACTGTGAGTCGGTGCGGAAGGTATTTTTCCCTGCACTCTCTGCGTGGTCTTTTGTAGGTTTTTGTGCTGACCGCAAAGTAACCTTTCCTATCCTCGGTCTGTTCAGTAAGTCGGGCCTCACTTTGCTAAATCTATTTCATCTCTGTGTTTGTATTTTCATCTTTACTCACAGTCATTATATGTGGGGGGCTGCCTTTTCCTTTGGGAAATTTCTCTGAGGCAAGGTAGGCTTTATTTTTCTATCTTCAGGGCTAGCTAGTTTCTTAGGCTGTGTCGAGTTGCATAGGGAGCGTTAGGCGCAATCCACGGCTATTTCTAGTGTGTTTTGATAGGTTTAGGGATTGCGGTCAGCAGAGTTCCCACGTCCCAGAGCTCGTCCTTATTATCAGTAACTATCTGGTCCATTATTTGTCCAAACCACCGGATCATAACACAGAACGTTGCTGCCAGATATACGACCAACAGAACTGAC